>NW_005054317.1:2163489-2176311 GCF_000277835.1 Geospiza fortis
AACAATTGAACTTTTACAGAAAGAAAGGGGTTTTTTTGGTTGCAGAAAAAGAAATTCATCCCTGATTTGGTAAGTTTAGAAACACAACATCCAGAGTAAAATCTCTTCTTGATATTTGCAGTTACCGGGAAGCAAAAGTTCTTCAGTCAAAGACTTGGTGATTGAAGACTTATCACATGCTTTTCAGTAAAAGAGGTTCATCACAGGACACATTTCCTAGAGGCATTAAGTCTGAATTATATTTCTTTTGTTAGGATATTAAACAAAAATAAGTGGTTTGGAATTTCAGCTAACAGCTGTGAAATAGTCTGAGAAAAAAAAAATACACAGGAATAATTTATTCATCCCTTTCCACCTGCAAATTGCCTGACAACAGGTTGAGTTCTTACCCAAATGTTATGGTGATTGTTAAAACATTACAAAATTATTTTCACAAATGTTTCTGGCTTGGTAATTTCCTGGTGACCCAGTCACTGTAGACATTTGACATTTGAAATTCAAATTCCAAGCCCTTCTGAGGGGATTCACAGATGGCAGGAGCAGAGCTGTGCTCCGCTGGCTGAGCACACCTCGTGTTCCTGCTGCAGTTGTCCTGATGGAACCCTAACCATTCCAAAGGAATCCAGCTGATGCTGCAGGCATGTACACTGCTGTCCCTCCCTAAATTGGGCACTTCTGGTCCTAAATGATTCTACATTTTATGACTTTTGTTCCTATGAAGCCTAAAGGAACTCCTTTTACAATAACTTTTCTTTTGCCCTCTCCCAGATTTTCCATCAGTGCCTCTTAAAGCAAAGCAGGTCCACAGTGATTCTTGTGCCCTCCACACCCCAGAGCTCCTTGTCCCCTGTCTGACAAGGATACTGAATGTACCTGCTTCCCCATGTGTGTAGGCTGGAGTCTTTAGGTGTGTGTACAGTCTGTGTCAGGTTCAGAAACTCACTGATCCAAATGTGTGGTGTTTGGACGGCTGGGAATTGCAGGGGCAATCCCTGCCCCATGAGAAATGGCACAGAGAGGATTTTTAGGGCTCCTCTGGATGAGAAACAACAGCATACCCAAACATCCTGCTTCCCTTTGCAGTGTAGGGGCAGAAGATCTTTTAGCCAGCTCCTAAATCACCACTTTTGAGGCAGCCCAAAGGCTGCTGATGCACCCTGAGGTGCTGTGTGGGGGTCCCAGTTGTTGGGTTTCTCTGGGTCTGGATTGAAGGCACTTGAGACAGTAATTAATGTTTGGACTCAAGTGTTTATTATTTCTTATCTGTAGAACAGTCTCACTGCTGTGAGTTGGGCAGCTTTTCATTAGAAGGCACAAAATGGCCAACAATCTCTTGTTACAAGGTCTTTTAAGACTAAACTATCCAATTAGGAACTGACACCTGGATTATTTTTCTTTTTAACCCAATAACTGATCCCAAAGAGCTGCAATGGGGACTTTTCTGCCCAATTACAAAATGCCCCCCAATCCCATGGAGAAGGAGGAAGAAGAAGCGTGAAGAAGAAACCCAGGACAACACCCTGTGCCCTCCATCTTGCTTCCATCCACAGCACACGAAAAACCCCAAAACCTCAATTTCTCACCAAGTGATACACCCACACTGCTCTCTATAATCTATTTCACACTTTTGTGGATTCCAGTCTATCTTGAAGTTCTGGAAACTTTCTCCATGAATGAGGGGCAAAGTCAGTGCTCCCCTGGGATCAGGGCACCCCAGAGCAGACAGAGGAATATTCCCAGTGCCCTTGGTTTCCAGAGTGCTGTGTTAGCAGCCACAGCCTCCCAGGAGCTGGGTCACGAGCAGGGGGACCTTGGCGGGCTGCAGAGGTGACCTGGCAGTGAATCAGAGACATTCCCTGGTGACAAACGTGAGGATGTAAAACACCTTTACTGTCTGCAGAGCCAAGTGAGAGGGGAGAGCAGGGACTCATATCTCTGCAGCTGTGTGCTAAATGAATTACAGGAGAGAGTGAGGGAATAACACTGGAATTAAAAGGCTTTAAGATAAGATGGAAAGTGGCAGCTGAGCCAGGAAGGCAGGATGGAAGTGGAAGGGTGTTTACATCAGCCAGCAAAGCTTGGGGGATGCTGAGAGCAGGAGGGCTCCTCAATGCCATGAAAAACTGCTCCGTGGAGGAAAGATAGCAGCACAGCAGAGGCCATACTGGGGGGAATGCTTTCCAAGGAGGTGTGGGAAGAAACACAGAGATGTTTCTCTGTTATAAGGTAACCTAACTCCAATGCTTTTAGTGGAGTTGTGCTGTAAGATTCAGCCTGCTGCCACTGGGCTGGTGCCAGTGCTGGTGCAGGAGGAGGGAGATGCTGCAGCTCAGTTCCCAGCACAGGCAGGGACACCAGCAGCTTTGGTCTGACTAGTTTGGCTCAAACTTTGGAAGGTATGGAAATACCAACCTGCTTCAATCTCAGTAATGCATGGAATTATTAGCACAGCTGGATGGCACAAGTGTCCTGGCAGCTCCCTCAGCAGGCATTGAGGGTGCCTGGCCTGCCTGACATCCGCCCCAGAGACGATTTAAATAAGTTAATGGATTGAACTGGATTGGGCTGATCCCTTTATATCGGCATTGTGGGCCATCAGCTGTCAACAAAGGAAAATCTTAACAACGTATTTAAGGTGCTTTGATTTTGCGGGTAGAGCTGGCAACAGCACTAAGAAAACACCTTCTGTCACAAAATTAGAAAATTGTGCCCCAGGAAACAAAATGCTCAAAGGCCATAACAACCATTCCAACCCCTCAAATAAATAAGTGCTAAGCCCAAACTGGAGAGGTTGTAATGGTTGTTTGCACTTAGCACTTATTTATTTCAGGAGTGAGGGGAGAGGCGAGAGGTAAGAGGGCAAAACTAATGAGAAAAGGGTATTGCATGGGTTAATCTTGCAGGGAGGGGCAAGGGGATGGTAGAGGAGATGCCCAGTCCTGGCAGGAATTGAGAGTGGACATCCCCTGGGACCAGGGGTTAAGGCAGGAGCGGGTGCAGGGACCTGCGATGACATCTGAACACAACATGAAAAATCACCTCTTGCAGAACCGCTTGGCAAGGGGCTGGGGGAGCTCAGCTGTGCGAGCCAATGTGAGCTCCATCAGTCTGTAAGAAATGGAGAGATAAATCCACACAATAAAACACGGTGCAGAAAACCTGGGGGCTCCTGGGGCATCGGATCATTTGGCATTCTGGGCTCTGCTGGCACTCCTGGAGCCACTGAGGGTGTGCAATACAAGCAGCTGTGGGGAGTGGCTGGGAATGGGAAATCCTGAATGACCAGATGAATATATCCCACATTAAACCTTTCTATGTTGCCTGAAATGAGGCGAGTTTTCCCTGCATGGAATTATTTACAGCACTGCTGTGCCATTTGACAGCATTGTTTCCGCTCTGCTGGTCCCTGTCAGAATGCCCCAGGAGCATCTGAAACATAAAAACAAGGAGCACCCTCATCTCCCAGCAAACACAGACAGAGCTGGCCTGTGGTAGGACAGGAAATTAAAAAATTCACTTTGTCATCTTCCAAGTGTGACACGACCTCTGCATCATGGGAAGAAATCTACCCCATAAGGTTAAATCACTGCTTATCTACTTAATGTCAATCAGACATTAAGCAGATTGACTGGGAGAGTCGATTTATTTATTTTTAAATGAGAACCCAAACAACTTAATACTCCTTCTTGACTTAATCTGCTGGTGGGCTGGGTATCCAATTTATTGTGTGTGTTTGTTTGTTTATGCCTCTCTTGGTCTGTTGGTTCCTGTGGGAGAGGATGTTCTGTAACTGGGCATGGATGAAACCCACCCAGAGATTACCCTTGCTCTGTAGCCCTCTGCATTGGCTGCCCTGATTTTAGCAGCAATTTTTAAACACAGGCTCCTGTGGATTATCCCCTTGCTCTGGTGAATACAAATCAAGTTGCAGTTAAGATCAAGATACAACAATTTCCATATCTGGAGAGTGAACAATTATTAATGGGAAAGAAGTAGCCAAGTGGCACACAGGTGAAGAACACTGGATTTGGGAACCTTTTATAGAAAGCAGGAAATGTAGGTCTAAGATGGCATGAACTAAACACAACCCAACCTGTTCTGATGCTTTCACATGAAATTGTCCTTTTCTAAACTGTAACATGTTAAGTACACCTAAGAATTAAAGCTGATTTAATACAACTGTAGCCCTGAAATGAAGGACAGTGAGTCACCACCTCACTTTTAGTCCTTTGATCCAGGTGCCTTCCACGCTGGGTGCAGATAAAGGAGGTTAAAGTGGAAGCAGCAAAGAACTGATGACAATTTAATTGCTGTGGTGATTACCAGGTGGTAATTAAAGGCTTGCTGCTGTGAGATCCTGTGTACCTTCTCAGACAAATTTTCTACTGATAGCAGATAAAGTTTTCTGAATTTGCAGGGTGGGATTTACAAAATTTACAATTTGCAGGTGTAGGAGCCCAGGTAACTCAAGTTTTAATGAGGCAGATGCTTGTGGATAATTTCTGGATGCCCTGACATGTTGCGGTCTAATCACAGATTTTGTTTGTTTACACGGTATAAGGTGTACAGGTGTAAATGCAGACATAAAAATCTATCAAAACCAGTCTTCTGTGCTAACTTGCACAAGCCAGAAAACAACAAAACCTTCCCTCTGGCTTTATGCGCTGTTCTCAATTGCAAGAAGAGAAGAAAAGAAGGCTGACTGACTCAAGTGGCCTCACTGTGATGCCTCCCAGCTCTGTGAAGCACTTGCAGTGCCCTCAAGTCAGAGGTTAAGAATCAGAGCTGACTTTAAGGTTTTTGCCTGATGCAGTCTCCTGCCCTTCCCATACACAGACACCTTCTGTATTGTCTAAATCCTCCCTGCCAAGCACTTTTCTGACCTCTTCTATCAACCTGCTGGACCTGGGTATGCCTACACTATCACGAAGCAGAGATGAGTATGTACAGAAAGTGCAGACTTTATTCCTGCTGTGGAACAGGCTTCAAAATCCCCTTAGGAAGTGATACAGAACTGGTTTAAAGGGTCTATGGCAGGGCTCTGATCAGCCTTAACCTCCCTGAGCAGCCCCACCCAGCGCTCCACCCATCCCCATGGGCCAGGAGCCCATTTAAGCTCAGCCGGGGGTGTTCAGGTTTCCTCTTCAGTCATGTTGGAGGAGCAGAGCTGTGCCTGGAGTCTGCCACAGGGAGCCAGCTCCCTGTTTGACCATGGTTCCAAATCCTCTGTGAATCTGCTGCCTGAGCTCTGGTTGTGGCCCTGCCTTGCTCAGGTACCCGAGGGCAGAGCCCTGGCTGCTCCTGCTCCTGTGGTGTGATGCTCTGCACCAGCCTCAGGGACCTGCTGGCCCTCTCTGCTCCCTGATGTTCTCTCTGCCAAAGGTAAGACCACCTGTACCATGTTCTTCCACGGCACCGCTTTCCTAGTTTATTCTTTAGCCTCTGTAGAGTGTTTTTGCCACCACTGCAGTGCAGAAATGAAATTTTGACTGTGTCTTCCTGATGCAGTGTCTGGAGACATCAAGGAGCTCAGCTTCTTTGGCAAGCCTTGGTTTTTTGTTGAGGTTGTGTGAATTACATGGGTGGGATTTGATTCAGAGGGTAAACATGCTACTGAAGTGTGATTATGGGAGATTTACCATGGTTTTTTTGGGTTTGTTTGGTTTTTTTGGGGGGGTTATGGGAGCTTTACCATAGTAATTTTTACTGGGTTTTTTTGGGGAGTTATGGGAGCTTTACCATAGTCATTTTTACTGGTGTTTTTTTTGTTTTGGGGGGTGTTATGGGAGCTTTACTATAGTCATTTTTACTGGTTTGGTGGGGTTTTTTGTTATTTATGGGTGCTTTACCATAGTCATTTTTACTAGGGTTTTTTTAGGGCTGTAGGAGCTTTACCATAGTCATTTTTACTGGGGGTTTTTCTTGGTTTATGGGAGCTTTACTACAGTAATTTTACTGGGGTTTTTTGGCATTATGGGAGCTTTACCATAGTAATTTTTACTGGGTTTTTTTACACTTTATGTATGGCTTTGTCTTCATGGAGCTACACGACAGAGCCAGAGGATCACAGCTGAGCTGCATGATGGCCATGTCTGTGGGCTCTGTCCCTTGATAGGTGGAGAGGCTGAGACTGTGTGTGAGTGTAATTGTATAGCTCACTCATTCACCAGAAGTCATTTCAGAGTAGCCCTGAAGAGCACTCTGGAGGCTGGGAGAGCTGATGGAAGGTCAGCAAGTTCATTTTCAATGGGTCACAGTCTGAGCTAGGTTGCATTACTGAAGAGACAGAGCGAATCTCATGGGCTCAGTGTCATTATTTCTCCTTGACACCACCATAACAAAACCCTTTGGAGCAGTTTCAGCTCTTATGATCAAATAAACAGGATCCAACAAGCAGGACTCTGTTTGTCAGAATTATGTCCATTGACCTCTGGTAATATTTTTAGCTGGTTAAATGCCTCTAGTGTTAGGCTGTTCTCCATCTTAATGTGTCTTCCTAGACTGGCTGGTGGAAAGGCAAAACAAAAGCCCTCACATAAACCCTCCATGTAGCCATCAAGATGTGTCTGACACCCAGCAGAGTGGCTGTGCTTCTGGTTTTTTATTTTATTTTATGGCTGGCAAACGTGCCTGGAGATACAAGTTCAAATGTCCCTTCTGTAGAAGCCTTAAGCTCTGTCTCTGATATATGAAAGCCAAAATAAGGGTAAAACAATTCTTTTCTTGAAGCATCAGGAAAAAAACCTGACAGCACTTCCCTGGTGATCAAACAAAACCACAGGACAATAAAGTGGTGGAGAACAGGGCTGTGCACATTTAAACATTCTGTAGGAAGAGAAGTTGAGGTGAAATGAGGGCATAAACAGCATTTTGGAAGCATCCTTTCTGCCCTGCATCCCAGAACCAGCTCTGGGCCTGTGTGTGGTGGCTGTCCCTGCATCCTGCCCATCCTGGAGAGCTGAGCCCCAGCACAGCAGTGCTTCAGGACTGATGAAGAGCCCACCAGACCCTCCTTTATGAGCCTCCTCTGCTGCTGTAGCCCATGCGGAGGGTGACTGGTATTTGGGTCTCAGGTGATGTTCACAATATGAAGCTTAGCAAGGACTGAAAAGGAAACTAAGTGAAGTCCTGGAGGTGTTTTGGGCTGGAGATCTGTGTGGGAGGATGGATTTGTGAGGAGGAGTGGGACTCAGGGAGTGCAGCTTTTTGGCTCCTCAGACTGTTCCCCTTTCTTAGCCCTGGCTATTTCCATTTATAAAAAATATGGGAAGCTGCTAATACTAATGTATAATGTTAGTAATGTGCTTCTGGATCTCCTAGGGAGAAAATGAGTAGTGCTGTTTTTCTTTTTTAAATACATGGTGATGTCTCTAGATCCCCTTGGCACTAGACGGCCAGATTTTAAACTGTTTGGATATGGAATGAATTGGGAATTGTTTTTAAATTTTTAAAGGATTCTTTAAAAAGATTTTTTTCCAGATTTTAAAAAAAAAAAAAACTAATGAATACTTCAAATCATTCTGAATGCACAAGTTTATCAGTGTAAAATCTTTCTACCATTTAGAAATAAATACACAGAGCTGCAGAGGAATGCTCAGCAGCAGAATCTCAGGAACTGCTGGATGGGAGTGCAGGCTGGCTGGACTGAAGGGCTGTAAGGAGCCACTTTGTGTTTCTTTCCCTTTGGTAACCTGCCTTTAATTCTTTGGGAACTGGAATAGGATTGCTGAATAATGAAGTGGGAGAAATGCAAGAAAAGCCCAGCAGATTGTGCTGTCAGCCACCAGAAAAAGCATCATTTCTGTCAGAACAGTTTTAGTGATGACAGGAGCAGCACCCATGACTCCAGTGAGGGTATTACTGCTGAACATGGGATGGAGGTCTCTGAGAGCATGTGTAGGACCTGGCTGTGTTTCTTGTCCTTTTCCCCTGCTGACCTGCCTTGCCTTGAGAAGCACTGGAGAAATTAGGAGCCTAGAAATCTAAACTTTGGAAAAATATTTGTCTCTTTCTGCGGAGCTTGTCTGCAGTGTCTGAGCTCAGCTCAATTCTGTGCGTAGGAGACAGGGTCTCATTTGCAATACCAACAGACAGAATGGGGAGATGGAACAGGTTATGGAGAGCTCAAAGAATGGAGGTGCAGGGTGATGGCGTGGGTAAAGCTCAGGCTCAGTTAATTTCTATAGAATCACAGAAAGGTTTGGTTGGAATGGAGCTGAAAGATCCACTCATTCCCCCCCCTGCCCTGGGCAGGGACACCTTTCTCGAGACCAGGATGCTCAGAGCTCCATCCAGCCTGCTCTTGACATTTTAGATCCTTAATTTTAGACCCTTAAAGTTGGGTAGAGGCCAGAAAAGACCATCACCAGTCTCTCTGTAACATGGGAGACTAAAACTGGCAGTGGGACCTCGGGTGTGTCAGACCTGCAGGAGAGAGCAAATTACCAGGACTAATGGTGTTTACAGTCATTACCAATTCTAATTGCCTTTATAGTATTTGAGAAGAATATCTGTGAACAGAGCCACATTTAAATGAAAAAGAAGGATTGTGCAGCAGTATTTAAGAGGTTTACTGTTGGACATAATTAATTAAACATGTAATAGGGTTGCTAATGTATTTAATACCTTAGAATGACATCAATGTACCTAAATTTAAGGCAAAGGATAACTCAAAAATTAATTTAATATATTGAATTTATAATAATTTAATATATGTGAGTTTGACCAAGGAGTTTTTTAAAGCACCAAAAGGAAACAATCAGGAAAATGTGGTTAATTATTGTGGACAATACACAAAAACCTACACCTGAAAACAGAGCAGGAGTTGTATAATGGTGCAGACATAGAGGAAGACACTTCAGCTGTGCCAGGCTCTGTAAACCTGGCTGGTGCAAATATCAGGAGTGCACTGGTGCCCCAGTGAAGGCTGAGATTAAGCATCTCACAAATGTGTTTGCTGAATTTGGACCTTGGACTTGAATCAGGACGTCTGAAGTTGGCTTTACAAAGAGCTTTCAGGACTTGGAGCTGCTGGTGTATTTTTATAACACCACTTTGTGTGCTTTGGCAGTTAAGGTAAATGACATCATTTTACTCTATCTTTCTGCATTTTGTTTACCTCATTTCCTGTTCCAAAAATACACAAATTTGACTACTCCATGATACGAATCTGAAAACAGAGAAAAGCCAGCAACCCCTTGTCTCCTACAATGTTCACTTAAACCACATCACACCCCACAAACAGATTCTGCTTGCAGAAGGTCGTGATGAGGAACAGACCCAAGGATATTTTGGAGAGGCAGAGGAAATCCCCTCCCATCCTTCCTGCTTTCCTTTAATCTCCTTTTGTTCTGGAGGGAGGGTTTGCTCAGGAGTGACCAGGCTGTCATCCTCACTGAGCTCTGTACAGCCACCTGAAGCTCTGGCTCCAGTCCTGGGGGCAGACCAATGGGAAAGTGAAATGTGTAAAACTAACACTTCACTGACCAGCTCAGCAGACCTGTTCTGAAAGGCAGGGTGGAAAAAACCTTATAACTGGAAAAATGTCTTTGATTAGGGCATCCAAATTTTTAATTAGGTTTGAACAGCTTTTAGTATCTTCACATTCTGGTTTAGGTTTGTAATACAGCAGGTGGCTTGTGGCATTACTGGAGCTCCTGTGAGGTGGCTGTGGGAATTTGGAGTTGAGCACAGTCTACCTTGAATTGTTTCTAACATGTTTTGTGCCCAAACTGTAAAGGTTTATGAATGTATTTGAAATGCCACCACTTGGATCCCATATCCCATCCAAGCTGTTTGCTCTCATCCTCTTCTGGAGGTTTGTGCTCCACCTCAGCACAGCTCCAGCACATGAGTGCTCATCTTGGTGTTATAAAATCAGCCAGCTTAGCTCTGAAATCAGCAATAAAAGCATTTGGAGCTAAGCAGGATGATTTTGTCTGCGAGTATATTCTGCTTTTTCAGTTGGGCTGCAAAGAGGGGCCTCCAGTCATGGCAAGTGGTTTATTGCTGGAGTGATTATCATCTTCTTCCAGCTCCAGAGGAACCTGAAAGATAATTTTTGGTGTCAACAAACAGTAATTCTTCCTCCTACATCCTCCAAAAACTGGGTACCTGCTGGTTGAACGTTGGCTGTGCAGAGGCCATGAAATACAGCAAGTTTGTGCCTCACCATTCCTCGAGTGATTCCTCACTTTAGGATCTGTGTATGTCAGTGCCAGGCTACATAAACAGCTTGTCTTTACTTTTTTGTCTCCCAGAAGAATGCTGTGATGGGTTGGACTAGCTGTTCATTTAGCCTGGCATTGCACTGTTCATCCTAAATAATAAATGATACCCACTCTGGCAGTTTGTACAGATTAGCAGCAGTGGAGGATCTCAGCAGAGAGGCAAAGTACCTTTTAAAACATTCATATTCCTTCCTTGCTGTAAAGGGATTCTGGAAAGAGGTATGGGCAGAGCTGGCTCTGCCTTTCACATAAGGAAGGTAGCATGAATTCAGCCATTTTTCCCAATCTGACTCATGTCCACAGCCTTTAGAGATTTACTTAGGGAGTTGATATCCAAAAAAAAATAATGTTTCAGGGCTAGGAATGCAGGGATTCTGTTTCAGACTGCAAACCCTCAGGAAACAGACACATACATGTGTTGACTAATTGTGCTGCACAGCATCCAGTCTCTGGAGTTTTGAACTCTGTAAATAGCTGTTGGACAAGGAAGGCAAAAAGGACTTTGTTGCTGAGTCTTACTTTGAGTTCTGCTCCCCATTACGGACCAGAAGTGGAATTTCTCACCAGACCTGAGGCATCTGTTGTGAGCTGTGGTCTGAGCTGGCTGAGTTGAGAGTAGAAGAAATTCTCTGTGCCTTGCTGTGAGACCCCAGGAAAACCCCATCTTCAGGTTTCTCTCTCTCAGTCCTTCATGTCTCTCCTCTCTGCTCCTGAGGGCAAGAGCTGTTGTGGGTTTGTCAGACACCTCCCACAGTGAGATCTTGGTGTGGGTTGGTGTCTCAGGGTCAAGTGCAAAGCCAGCAGAGGTCACTCAGCTGGAGAATTTTGCCCTGCATTCCTTCATCAATCACACTGGAAGGTCTCCTCTGCTGTTGAGCACTGCTATCACTCATTTTCTGCAGGTACTTTGTTCAGGTGCTGCAGCAGTATTTTCTACAAGCTCTTGATTTTATTATAATGCAGCTATAAACCAGATAAAGAGCGTTTATTTCAGCCACTATAAATATTGGCTGACCTTTTCTGCTCAGAGGAAGCTTGCTCCTCTGCCTCTAGATTTTGATTTAGGATTATTTGTGGAGGGCAAATGGATGCATACATCACATCAAAATATCTGTCAGTGTAATTTCCCCTAATGAAGTATTAGATGCAGGAAGGAGGGGATGGCTGAGGTAGTGGGCAGTGATTTCTTGTGATATAGAACAATCTTTTTAGGGATATTGCACAGTAGTTTTTCATCTTCTGCAGTACAGAGCCCACTGGGAGTTGGTGGTTGATGGTAGCTGGAAATCAGATAGAGATGAGACTACTGATACAGAGGTATACATAGCTAAAATAATCTGTTTGGTATTTCTAGGGAGAAGATAAACTTTCTATCACATGAATGTGCAGGAAACTTGTAGTAAAACAGACAGAAGGGAGCTGCAATGTGCAGAAAATACAGGAGAAAGCTGTCTGTGGTGATATACAGTACCTGATGACCTAAAGCTGTTCTTGCATTGCTCTTGCCTTATGCCGGTTTGGAGCAGAAGAGCCAAACGTTGTCACCTTCCTGGCAGTGAGAAACACCTGGGATCACTTCTCAGTGCCCAAACCACAACCCCAGGGGAGCTTAAGGGGAGGAAACCCCCAGAAAAGTCAGCAGCAAAACCCAGGCATTGGGGCCCTGGGGTGCTGGCAGTGATGAGGGAGGGAGAGGCAAGAGAACGAGCATCATTAGCATGATTGATGCAGAGGGTAGCAGCAGAGCACGGAGAGATCATTGCTGTAAAATGGCATGGGGGAGACACAGCCAGGGAATGCTGTGCCGTGGAGATGGAGATGAATGCAAAATACCTTCGAGAGTCAAGCTGTGTTTATTGCTCTGCTTTCAGAAAAGCACCAGGTAGTCTGGCACTGCAGTCTGTAGATGTGATAAATAGGAAGACCCTGTGTTTCTGGGCTAATAACAATTATTTGATATAATTCGATTGCCATGAAAAAAAAATTCTCGTTTTCCTAGGAGGCTATTGTAAGCCTCTTAATTTTGGTCAAATGAATGAACAAAGACTTGTGTGATTTCTCCAAGAACAGTAGAATACTCATTCATTGCAAAATGTTAGAGTGAATTTCTTTGCTACACAAGTGCTGTTTTAGCTGCAGTGATTTGTTTTGTGGCATATACAGAACTCGCTGTGCTGCTGTTTATTGCAAACGGCGAGCCTGGTTTATAGCACGGCTTGCCAGCACCTCCAGTCGATCCGACACCCCCCAAACAATAGCCAGGCTGCGATTCATTACTTTAGGCAGCTCATTTCCATATGGTAATTAGGAGCCCGTTTGTAACATACCAGCATGGTTATTCCTGAACTCATTGTTCTGCTTCACATCGCGAGGATGACAAAGGCTCCTTACGAGCAGAGGTAGCCGCGTTTAGGCAAATCCAGCCCTTTAGCACTGCCCTGGAGAAACCACCATCCATCACCTCGGAGGACATGACACACGGCTTGTGTCGGTATTGTGGCTTGCGGCTGGGAGCACAACAAAGGCAGGGGAGGATCCACGGCGGCTCAGGGGGAGCTTTCCCAGGGAATTGCCGCTGCTGACCACTCGTGTT
>NW_005054317.1:2176532-2199600 GCF_000277835.1 Geospiza fortis
CGGGCTGCCCGCAGCGAGGAGCCCCCGCCAAGGTAAGGCCGGGAAGGGCGGTGCAGGAATACCCATGCAGGAATACCCATGCCGGCATTGTTCTCCGAGCGGGATGCGGGTCCGGCGGGGGAGGGATGGATGGATGGATGGGGAGCGATGTGTCAGGGTCTCAGCATCCCCGTGCGGACCGCCCGGTTCAAGTTCGGGCTCTGGAGGAGCTCGGCACCGCCAGGGAAAGCCAAGCTGGAGTCACTAGGGGAGGGTGGAATTCCCCACAGGATGCTGTGATGGGCTGAGAATCGCCGAGGGGAGCTGCTCTCGCTGAGGCGATGACCGGCGCTTGGCTGTGGGGGCTGAGAGCATCCCCAGCCTCTCTCACTGTGCCAGGCAGCGCAGACACAGCTGGACATCTGCCCCTTCATTGCTCTGAGAAAGGAGTCGAGCGGCGCCGGGCTCAGCACAGGGTCCGCCAGGGATGCGGGCAGGCAGTCGGACAGAAATCGCTGCCTGCGGGACGAGGAAGTCTTTCCTCTGCCTTTGTCACACTTGTTTCCCTGCCCGGCTTGGCCTCGCGTTCTCCCTCTTGCCCAGAACAGCCCCTTTCCCAGTATTGTTCTCCGTGTGCTTCCTCTCGCCTCCTTCTTCCGCCCGCGGGTTCTCTGCAGACCCGATACCCTGACAGGCATCTTCCCTCTCCCCTACGGCATTTAAAGTCCAGATCTACCTACTTTGAGAAAATTCTCTTTTTTTTTTTTCCTTGAGTGTTTAAATTTGACTTGCATTCCATGGATTTGAGCTAAATTGAAATTAACTCCCCTTAGGTCCTGCTGCATAACAAGGATGAGATTTCTGGCTGCCTGGCACTTGATATCAGTTTCAATTATACTGAGCACTGTGTGCTTTCAGGACTGGGCTTTCTAACCTATCATTGCTGTGATATAGAATAAGGTAATACTTTACCTCTGACCTCACTGCTGCCTTTTTTTATATAGATGGGACTAGGTGGGTCCTTAGCTAAATGAGCACAGCCCTGCTGAATGCAGCTGAAAACTGGAAATGTTGAACACATCACTCTTGGAAACAAGTTTGAGAGTGCCAGGGGGTGAGATGCAGGGAGAGAGCAGGTTAGGAGCTTGTTAGAACAGCATATCCAACAGGGTCCAGCCCTCACCTTCTGTGCTGTGCTGGTTTTCAGGCACAGATCCATAGGAAAGTATTTGTGTCTCTGCTGGAGCAGGGCAGAGCACAGCTGCTGCCAGGGGGGCTGTTGATTTTTCCTTTAGGGGATTGTGTTCTTTAAGCACTGCCTTTATTTAGAGTTTTGCCTAATGGGAAGCAAAGAGCAGCTGAGCTCATTCTTGTAACTTTTGCTGGATTCCCAATAGCTGCAGAGAAGTAGTGAAGGCTTTAATCAATTTTTACTTGGCTATAACTTGGGAAATCTTTGAGCAGCCTCAGGGGCACTGGCTGGAGAGCTGGGGAGGACTGCAGTGCTTTAGTTATGCCTGCCTCATACAGAGGTAGGAAGATATATTTAGAAAAATGTATGTATTTTCACTTTTAAAAAATTACTTTCTTGGAGCTGCCCCTTTTCCTCCTTTTGAAGAGCTTATTTGCAGAAGTTACCAGCGCTTGCCTTGGAAAGATTTATCTTTCCTGCCACAGCATGGACTTCAAGGATTGGTCTGTTTTACAGGGAGATTCATCTTGCTGATTCCCTTGGACTTGCATGGGTGCAGCCACATCAAACTTGATCCTTTTAGTTTGATTCTGCTGTACTGAGCATGTGAAAACCTTTGTTAAGAGTTTGCTTCTCAGCCCATTAGAAAGATGCATGTCATAGTCCAAAGAAGTTGTACAGAAAGCTTTCCGTGTGTTAACAAGCCCTGGAATTCCATAATCATGAAAACACGACAGGAGTGAACGGATTACTGAGGTCTGAGATGCAGGTGACCATTTTTCCTGTGGTTTCCTGTGGGAATGCTGGGGTTGTGCTCTCTGAAGCTGGGTGTTTTCTGGGCAGTGAGATGAAATTGCTGTAGAGATCCCCAGAGTAAAGGTTGTAAATGCATCTCAGCTACAGAAATCTAGAGGGCTCTTTCCCAGGCTTTGTGCTACAACATAAAAAACCAGAACTCCACACACCACCTATGACTGATTTTTCAATATGTGTTATCTGGCTCAGTCTTGTGACCATGTGGAAGTGAAGTGTGGTGTGAGGAGACTCCTGTGAGTGTGGCTTTGTCACCACTGTGGGACTCTGCTGATGTGGCCATGGCTGGGCATTCTTGGTTTAGGCAATTCTGCTCGTAGTTTCTGGTAATTAAAGCAACAGAAGGTAAAAAAGGAGGCCCACTGCAGGGCTCACATGATTCTGAAAGGGCTCTTGCATATTTTCTGTTTCCTATTTTCTTCCTCCAATGCTTCTTAGCATTGAGTGAATGGCAGGGAGGAGGGAGGGAAGGACCTGGATAAATGGAGTATTCTGGGATCCAAGAACTCTGTTCGTGCCTGTTGCACCTTCCCAGGGAAGTGGTGGGCCAATGTGTCAAATCCATTTGCAAGCAGTAGTGTAAATTAAAGCTGGGGGATAAGCAGGTTAGAAGGTTAATGAGATGTCTGAACTTAATTGATTTTCCATACAAATTGGCTATAATGTCTTTTGTTTGCTTTTTTCCCCCTCCCAGGATGCTGTGTTACAGCAGTTACAGGAATATGAAGAGTAGCAAAAAGGGAGGGGGGAGTCGTGGCTGTTTGGAAACCAAGGAAACCTTGGTTGTACTCCCCAGAGTGGGCTGATGTGTGATTTTGGGCACAGGAAGGTGGCTCTGAATTAGCACCCTGCACTCCTGTGTCTTCTGGGATTGGGCACCATGGGCTTGGTGATCACTGAGCCTTGCACAGCAGAGTGCCCTGGCTGTGGGGCAGAGCTGCTCAATCCCAGGGTTCAGAGAACACTTGTATTTAGATATGGTGTTGCACAGGCCAGCCTGGGAAAACCAGTAGGAGAGGAGTTATGATTTGTGTTAAATGATTCCTGGAGCCATAATTTGTGTTAAATGATTCCTGGAGCCATAATTCGTGTTAAATGATTTCTGGGTCCTGAGGTTGTCAGGTGGCATCTCCAGGAGGGTGGCACCACTTTCTATAAGCCTGGCCTGGCTGTGATATCCAGAGGAACAAAGCTGAAGGGGATGTTGACTTTATTCATCTGACTTAACAATGAGATCATGCTCAGGCCACTAATTTTTGGACTTTTCTGTGTAGATTTTCATTCCTATTTGAGTTAGTGGTTGGAGCCAGTCCAGTTCCATGGGTGAGACGGGCTGAGATCCTTCCTGCTCCCTTGGCTCCTGGGCAGGGCTGGTGCTGCCCAGAGCCCCCTGCACTCTGTGCTGGTTTCAGGGACAGGTCCAGCTCAGGAGCAGCACCAGGCTCTGTCTGAGGTCTGAGCTGGGTGGCACAGCCAGCCCAGAGGAGTGGCTCACCAGGACAGGAGCCAGCTTTGGTCACCCCTTCCAGGGGTGCCATGGACAAGGAAAGGCATTGTGTGTTTTGTTGTGTGACAATACAATTCACAGCTCTTCTTGAGTTTGTTTGCTGTGAGAACCATGTGGTTAAATCACATTTCAGACCTTTTCCTCTTGGATTATATACCAAAACATAACGAATAAAATAGCAAATTCTCTAAGGGGCTAATACTGTGTTTTGACTCCTGTTGTGTTTATTTCAAACTGGATTATCACAGTGGAACAGTTTTAGTGCTTAACGTGGAAACTGATTGCAGAGTGACTGTGAAGAGTTGCCTGCAAACAACAGCTTTCAAAAAACAGCTGTATTTTGATTTAAGGGTTTCTGAGCAGCTGAGGACAGCTGCAGAGCACACCCCACTGCAAGGGAGATAAAGGAAGATCAAGGTTTTTAGACCACCATATCATCACTAGGAGGATTCCTGATGGGAGGCTTGGGCTTGGCACCTTGACATTTGTAATCAGGCTTCAGATAAACCAGCACATGCCATATGCTGCAAGATTGGGCAATACTTAAAACTATTTGCTGAGAATGACTCAGTCAAGAG
Organism: Geospiza fortis; assembly: GCF_000277835.1. Classification (NCBI taxonomy): domain Eukaryota; kingdom Metazoa; phylum Chordata; class Aves; order Passeriformes; family Thraupidae; genus Geospiza; species Geospiza fortis. The sequence continues at coordinate 2,180,602 of NW_005054317.1, forward strand.
TGGAGGGCAGGAAATAGGTCACTGGACATCCTTTACATCCTTATCTTGTGTATGTCACCAGTAGTGACAATGTGTGACAGTGCTTGCTTGTAGGAACAACTCCTTGGCCAGTTTGGAGCTGCATATCTTATTTTTTGAACAGGCTGAGCAATTTGCCTCCAATGTAATGTTGAAAACCCAGGGGCAAAGCTGCTATTGTTTGGTTGCAGCCATTTCAAAGCACTAAGCTTTCTTCTTGCCCCAAGTCATAATGCATCAGCAATGGTTAACAGTTCTGTGCTTAAATGATATAGGTTAGAGAAAGGAGGGATTTTTGTTTTCTTTGGCTATTTAAAGCAACACACCAAACATTTAAACCATAATTCCTTCAGAATTCTAGTAATTTTTGAAAAACATAGAGTGCGCATTGAATACATGCAAACTGTAATTTGGGTCCTTTGTTTTCTGTGTAGACTATTTACAGGGCAGTGTCAGGAAAGGAAATTCTTTCATGTGATGGCCTCTTTGCTGAGAGCCTAAACTCTCAGTAGGTCAGCTGTCTGTAGAGCTGACAAGAACTACAGATTCTCTGCAGTTGTCAAAACTTCAGTGCAGGAGAAGGGGGATGCTGAAGGGGTAGAAGAAAATACAGTTCTACTGGGGTTATCTGTCAATTTAACAAGCTGTTATAAAAACTGTTGTCCCAGAGTGTTTGCCAAGATGCCCCAGAATCAAATGTATGAAGGCCTGAACCAGCCAGGTCCTTCATTCCTCTGCTAGGACAGGAGTGATCGCTGCTACACTCCTCAAGTTTGAAGTTGAACTTTTTCAGACCCTTTAAGTATGTGTTGGGCTGGTGTGGTGGAGTTATTGAGCCAAAATGATAATTTTAGCTGTTACTTGTTGGCCTTGGAGAATGCAGGTGATCAATTACTGCAGTTCTTGATCAGCAGTGATCAGTCCCAGTGGTCACAGCCGGGGCAGGCTCTGCTGTGTGGCCGTGCCTTCCATGGGAGATGGGCATGTAAAACCCTTTAATATATGTAAGAAATGTAGCCCTACAGTTTTTCTCATGCTAATGTCTGAGCTATCTTTAGTTCCTTTGAAAGAGAGTTCCATAGGCTGGTTAATCTCCCTGTATATAAATCTCTTTCATACAATTAATCCTTTATTTTTTTCAGATCCCAGTGTAGCGGAGAGATGGTTTAGAAACAAATCCATTTACCTTGTGTTGCATTGGAAACAAACCCAGTGTACTTGAGAGCAGAAACAAAGCACCTACACAGACACATTTTTCTGCATGGTCTTGGTTATTATTGCTGTGTGGTGTCAGAATAAAAGATCTCATAGAACATTTCTGTCTGCAAAGAACTTCCCAAAAAAGAGATTGCTTTCAAGGCTTTCAGTCCTGAAAATTCCTATGGAGAATCAAGAAACAAAAAGAGCAAAATTGACAAAATCTTCACCCTCATGAAGTGAATGGAAATCTTAAAACCAGAATTTGGCCTGGAGTTTTAAAGAAGTACCTCACTGGAATACTATATTTAATGTGCTTTTGGAGATATGAAATTGCAGTTTTACTGAAATACCATTTGCCAGGTGTTCCAGCTTTATGAATAAATGATCTGGCTGATTTCCCCCCCTCTTTGAAGTGAAGGATAAGATTAAGAAACAGATGCCTGGAATATCCAATTATTTTTAACTAGTATGTTAAACAGATCAGCAGAAGTTGGACATCCCTTCTCTTCTTTCCCAGCCAGTCCTAGAAGCACTTGGAGAGGCATTAGAAGTATTTGGGGACAGAGACCACTTTGTCTAGTTTAGAAAGAAGCCTGAAAGTAACAAAAATATTCAGTGGATATTTTTGGTGGGGTGTTTTCACTGTAGTCAGCCTGCCTTGGCCCTGAGGATGCGACACACAACACAAGAGCAGGAGTTGTTGCTTTGTAGTCAGAACCTGTGGGATAATTTTGCCTGGTCATGCTCATTGCACTCTGTGCTTGGGTTCAATGTAAGGGTGATAGCTATCGTGGGTGGATGCTTTGGAACAGGAGGAAAACTCAGGTTGGAACGATGGAGAAGGGTCTAGACAAACAGGAGGAAAGGAGAGGAGAGCAGCTGGGTGTAGCATTCACATTCTCTGAAAAAATCCCTTTGTCCAGGATTTTTCTCCTGGGAAGCTGAGAAGCCTCAGAGAAAAGGAAAACAATTCTCATTCCATTTGCTTCTCCTGTGTTGTGCTCCTTTGGATTGTTTACAGATGGTTTACCCACAGGTGATTGTTTCCTTGGTTTCTGGTGTGAATTGTTTTGACTCATTAGCCAACTGGGGCCAAGCTGTGTCAAGACTGGAAAAAGTCATGAGTTTTCATTATTATCTTTTTAGCACTGAGTAAGTATCTTGTCTGTATTTCTTTAGTACAGTTTAGTATAATATTCTTTAATATAATATAGTATTATAAAGTAATAAATTAGCCTTCTGAGAACATGGGGTCAGGTACATCATTCCTGCCTTTGTTGGGGCATTTCCCTGCAAATACAGTAGCTAGGCAGAGTCATTGTTATGGACTGGGCATGGCACAGAAGGAGGCTGCCCTCCGAAATGCAGCCTTAGGCTGAGACCACAGCACGCTGAGGGGTTTTGTGTGACAGAATTCCTCTGGAGGCCTTGCACTGCTGGATGTGTAGGTTATGGGAACACAGGTCCTGCATCCGTCTCCACAGTCCTGCTTGGATGTTATGGAAAGCAGATGAACACATCTGGTAGCTGTTGTGCAAGGGGCTGGGTCCAACCAGGGAAGAAAGCCGTTCTTGTAAAGTGTCTTATATCTCAAAAGAGGGGGAGAAAAAAGTAGGGGTGTGCATGTTTAAGATTAAACATTGACATGCTCTATCATGGTGTTTGTTTCTGAAGGTGATAATGATGGAAAAATGTGTGTCTGGAGTTTAGGAGAATCTCCAGGCTGTCTCTAGTGCATGGAGAGTGCTTCCTACTTTCTTCTCACACTTTATCCCTACTCTGTCTTAGTTTAGACTTCTGCTCCTCGTTTAGAAAACAAACTGCAAACCCCTCTGGATTGCAGATCCAGCAATTTAAGCATATTTAACTCCCCAGACACCGAGTTCCCTCTTGTGCATAATACCAAGGAAGCGTCTTTGTTTGCAGAAATGCTGCCTGACAGCAGGGCCTGGCTAAAAGCAAATTTTAAATGACCAAAATCTTAATAAACTCTCTCAGTAACATGACTACACCACACAGGATAGCTGCACATGGAGCAGAACTGAGAAGCGTGGGAACTGGGATGTGCTGCAGTAGGAATCCTTCTAATGGGGACCATATTCCTCAATTTTATGGTAAAATAGACCAAGTGTTTCAAATTGCTTGTTTCTCCTCCACTGTCAAAAAAGCTTAGCAGAGAGCTCACAGAATCTAACATTTTAGCAGCTCAAACACAACTGGCATTGATTGTAAGCATCCTTGTTAGTGGGTTGGAGAGATGTGTATGTATTGTGTAGCTAATGCAGATTCTGAATGCCTGGACTTGGTTCATCCTCCTTGCTTCCAAAAAAAATTTTTTTAAACCAAGGCAACAGAATTTCTTCTAACTTTGCTGTTGTATCAAACACCTTGAAAATCAGTTGCATCTTTTTCTGACTTAATGGTCTGTACTGTTGTGCAGAAGAGAAAGTTTGGAGAAGTAACATTTCCTAAACCCCTCTCCAGCCCCACCTGATTTTCTTACATGGGAGGCAGAAATGGGAAGCTCCAAGGAGGTGTCTGCTTGGCAGCCTCGAGGCTGATGCATTATCTGGCACAGAGTTATGTGCTTATCTGTCAGTATTTCCCAGTGCTGACCACGTGAGCCTGCCTCTCTTGGCAGCAGCAGAACTCCTTTGCTGTGTTTTTGCCTTCACTGCACTCACAAGAAAATCACTGTGAGTATCTGCTGGAAATGAGAGAGGAGTCATCTAATGATGGGTTTCCATGAATCACAGGGTGAAATGAAGTTGAGGTGTAATTATGTTGTGCTAGTTTGGGGCATTCAGGAGACACCAGGAAACTTGGGCAGCTGTTCCTGTAGGTAATGGCATGAACCTGATAAACTGAACAAGCCTTGACTCTGGTGTTTATGCCTTAGATGATCCCTCATTGTCACTGGGGAAGGAGAGGACACCATGGTCTTCTTCGAGTCAGCCTGACGGTGCAGGGAGGGGGAAGAGGAGGGTGTGCATGCTGGGAGTTACTGGGATGATAGAAGAGCTTGCTTCTCCTGTGCAACCCTTGCTCTCACCTTTAAGAGTTTTAGTGATCACTACTTTAGTACCACACTCAGGAGTGTTGGTGCTGGATGCACTAGGAGTGATCTTTAGGGACAGAGATTTCTTGATTGTCCATCCCTAGTCAAGGGAGGATGTGGGTCAAAGCCACATGGTGGGTTTGGAAGGGAGAAGGGTCTTTGCTGTGTGTGTATAAATCCATCTTTAACCCTGTCTTGGAGTACATTGAAGGTTTCTTGCTGTCTGGAGTTAACTTGGCTGCAGACTTGGTTCTTTCCACTTTAAACACAGGGGAGCTGGTGTTTAGACTAATTTTAACCTCCTCATTTTCAGCCTGAACTTCTTTTTTCAACCCAGTGTGTGCAGCTTTGATGCTTAATGACAGAAAGTTCTGTTAGCAGTGCATTAACATCTTGTCTTTCAGTAGTTACACCCTGTCAGAGCATCACATGCCTGTTGGGGCAAGCTACACCTCTTCTCCCTGCCTGAGAAATCCCTTTCCCTGCTCCAAACTCCTCCATAATACTCGATTGGAGCCTGGGCTTTGCAGCAGCTGAGACACAAATGTTTATTCAGATAGATTTGAGTGTGTCATCCTTGCTCTCCTCTCCAGCAGAGCTGTGTGGGATGTCAGTGGCACCAGGAGTCAGACTCCAGCTTGCTGTAGCAGTTGTTGTCTCCAGCTCTGCTGTTGGAGCACAGAGTGGCAGGCTGTGCTGTGTGCCAGACTGTGTGTCTGCCACTTCCTCTGCACAGCTCTGCTTGTTTGGCTTTGTTTTTGCATACTGGTGGTGCTCTGTAGCCCTGGCCTCCTAAAATAAATTGTGGTGGAAGGAAAAAAAAAAGAAAGAAGACAACAAAACCCAATGGAGTGAGAAGAGCCATGGGTGGGACTGAGCTGGGGAGGGCAGGCAGAGGAGGGAGCAAAGCAGGCAGGGTTCAGTGGGGAGCAGCAGGGTGGAAATGCTCCAGGGAATGAAGTGCCTGGCCCTGCACCCTCAGGAACTCACCCAGGGAGCCCAGGTGAGTGAGAGGTAACCTGAGATTCCAGTCTGGCCATTGCTGTGCTGACTGGATGCAGTCCTGCTGCAGGCTTGGGGAGAAGAGAGGTGTTTGCTTTTATGGCTGTTTGTATCAGCAAAGAAAGGTGTGTCATTCCTTGCCCTTACTTGTGCAGAAACAGGAGGATGAGCTTGGGAGATGTGCTCTGTTCCCTCAGCTGTGGAAGCTGCAGGGAGAGATGTGGCTGCCCAGGGTGGGAGGCTGCAGCCTGGGACTGGGCTCCTGAGAGTTTACCAGCACAACTCCTGCATGAGGAGTCTTCCAGAGATGTGCCTTACAAAGGTTGCAGGCTCAAACCTCTGCTTTGAGGTGCCAGAAGTTGCATTTAATTTTTTTTTAATGTGTCAATAATTTCTAAGTTGCCCTCCAGCCTTTTAAATCTTGGATGCTTGGAGTCCCTGACTAACTGAGGTGTGTGGCCTAGCCAGGTGTGTTGTAACAGCTAATCTTAAACGTTTAACAGTGGCCATACTTTACTCAGTGGTGGAGCAGGTAAGTGCCCTCAATGCACAGCAGGGAGGTGGGAGGAAGGTCAGAGACTACAGCCTGACCCAGCTGTGCTGTCCCCACAGCTGCCCAGCTGCAGAGCAGTGGAATCTGGCCCAGATTTTCGGTATGAGCTCCCCTTTACCCACATGGGTTTGTATCCTCAGGCTGCCGAGTGGGGCTGTGCAGAATTGCCAGGAGTCAAGAGGAAATGGCCAATAAGCTATTTGCAAAAATGTAGATCCCGGTTGCTTTCTCACAGGATTAGTCTTGAAATCGGGAGGAGATGTAGCCCAAGGTGTGAACTCCAGTCGTTCCCATTTAGAACCCCTGGGTGGGTCTGACACAGCATCTGCTGGAGGTGCCACTGCCTGTGCTGGGGGGATGTTCCTGCAGCAGCCTGTTCACCCTACTGAAAGAAACAGTCAAATAGGTTGTTTTACACAATTAACTGGGGAGAATAAGGTGAAAATGGGATATTTGTTTCCTCTGAGCATCCTACAGGACAGCAGGGCATAAGGTGTATTTTACACCTATGTGTGCTTGTGCAGTATTTGGTACTAAAGGGCTGTCAGTGCTGCTGCACCAGAGTGCCAAGATCATCCTGTGGTTAAAATGGATTTTCCTGGCTGTTTATCACTTGTGCCTGTCACCTCCCTCTGCAAAACTTGTCAGGGTAAAAGGACCACTCTGGGTACCATGTGAAGCAGTGCTGAGCCTCAGGAGGTGCCAGGTCTGTGCTGCAGGTTGGTGCTGTGTGAGAGCTCTGGATGGAGGGGAGGGGGGGGTCTCAGCCTGGCATCATCTCCAGCTGTTCCACCCAGTGCTTCCCAGTCCTGGAGCCAGCAAACCACAGGGCCTCTCCCAAGCCTGGGGAGGGGGTTCAGGGCTGCTGCACCTCCCAGAGCAGCCAGGAGTGGAAATTCCTGTTGTAGAGAAAAAGATGTCTGATAACACTCTAGGTACTGCTCTGCCCAAAGCAGCTGTTAATGCTTTTGGAAAAGAATGAAAGGTTTGGGAGGAGGAGGAGGAGGTGGTGTCTGATGAGGAAGTTGGTAGTAGATGAATGATAATGCCTGTGTGTAGTCTGCTTTCTTCCTCTGGGGCTAGAACAGGTGGAAGATTTGCTTTCAGCAGCAGTGCCCATCACCTCAGGCTGGAGAGACTTTTCATGTCCCATTCAGTCTCTGACAGCCCTGGCTCTTGGCAGGTTTTGTCTGGGTTCTGGAGCTCTCAGGGTCAGTCCTGATGCTGGTTATCATATTGATTTAGAATCATTTACTCCCCCGAAAAAAAAAAGGAAAGGCCTTTGTAATTAGCTCATCTTAATTCTGGGGTGTTCTTTTTGTATCCTGAGAAACTCTGCAAGTTTGCAAGCCTTACCTTGGATTGTGAAATGTCAGAGGTGGTCCCAAGGCTTCTGACTTTGAATTCAGAGGTTAATTCTGCATGGAATATGAAAGATATTTGTGCATAGGGAGCAAAATCATGGAAAATTAAAAACAAAGCAAAACCTTTTTGAGGAGTTGAAAAGATCTGCTTGAAATGTTCTCTTGGTTTTGCGGTCTCTTACGTGAGCAGGTTCTTGTAGCTTGTGTAGTAACTCAGAGTAAGTGAGTTTAAGGGCTGCAGTTCTGAGTCGAGGGGCTCTTCACAGCACAGGCTGGGGCTGCAGATGAACATCAAAGAAAGAGGGGTTTGCACAGGGCAGTGCAGAAAACCCACGACAAAAGTTGGATGGGGCAGAGCTGCAGGCAGGAGAGCTCCTTGGTATGGGGTGAGGAGTGATAGCACAGGGAGCTGAGGAAGCAGGTCCGAGCCAGCTGTGGTGGAGAATTTGTAGATAAAAATCCCTGCCAGGCCCCAGGATGGCCTGAAAAAAACCCCATGGTTTTGGCTTGGAAAGCCAGCAGGGTGTTCAGGGCAGAGCAGAGGCTTTGAGGCGGATTAATCTTGGCCCAGCCACACTGATCCAAGGGGGGAATTTTTGTAGTTTTAATGCAATTCCTCAACATTAGCATCTCTGTCCTAATGAGTGTCTTGGGCTGTAAGAAATATATTTGTATTTGTAACAGTGTCCATGTGTCACTTAGCTTCTGGGCTATGGTGACTTTCTTTTGGTTGAAACTGGGATTTTTTTGTGCCTAAGCAGGATGTTGGGTAATGCATAACACCTTACCCTGGTGGAAGGAAGGATTCCAAGGGATTTGTTGATGGTGCTTTGTGCCCTTCTCAAGGACAAAAGGTTTTCAAAGTTTTGCATTTGCCTTTTCACTGGGCAATTATTTCAAGCCAGCAATTTCTCTGCAGCTGTGACACCCATGTCCAAAGGGAGGATGGGGAAAGACAGGAAGAAAAATTTAATTAAATTCAAATTCACCACTCTCCAGTAGATTCTCAGGACTAATATGACACTAATATAACATTAGCAATGGCTTCATTACCACAAACCATTGCTTTTTTTCCTGCAGGATACTTTTTTTTTTACCTGTAAGAACCTTCTGGCATGGTTACAACTCCCCTTTTGTCTAAATAATACAGTTTAGAGCAACCATTTACTGGGATAAATGTGTTCACTGGGGGAGATTAATGATATTGATTAACAGAGCACAAAATCAGTTGTGTCTTTGGCTTTGGTGAAAACCAGCAGCAAGGCCATAGCTGTGCTTCCAGACATGAGAATCCAAACTGTTTGTGGGAGCTGGGCAGGAATGTGCTGCTGGTATTTACCCCAGTTTTGAAGAAGACACTTAGCAGAGCAATGTGCTCTGCATGCTCACCATTCCTCTGGGAAACTCTGCATTTAAAGGAAACCTCAAGCAAATAGTTGGAAGTCCAGGAGGGCTTCAGAGGAACAGCACATCCTCCAGATTTTAGGGAGGGCAACTCATCCTCACACATTCAGTTGTGCCTTGCAAGCTCTGTCCCAGCTCATGCTGCTACCTGGGTGGTTACAGTAATCCTCTTTATTTCATTTTAATGTCTGTGTGAGTACCTGATACTCAGAATGGGATTAGGAGAGGCGAATTGCTGCTGAATTGGTAATAACAGAAAGCAAACCTGTCTGACAGCACCTGCCCTGTGATCTTCAGAGAGCAGGTAAAAGGAGCCTTAATTAACTTTTTGCCGGGGTGGGGTGGTGTTTTTGAGAGGAATTCATTTGAGAAAGTTACAGCATGAATTGTTGTTGCCCGAGTTAGAACAGCCTAATGAATTGCCAGAAATTATCTCCTAGTCTATAGGGAATGCTGTGTTTGAGGAAAAAAAGCTGTGAGGATTGCTCCGGGCTGAAGGGAGGGAGCTGACTCAGAGAAACTTGTTAAAGGTAAAACAAGAGTGTGGTGATTCTCAGCTGTTGTCAAAACATTTCCAGAAGCTCTTTGCCCTGCTCCTGTTGGGTTTTTCTCCTGCTGTCTCCAGGAATCCCCTCCAAGCTGGTCAGAGGCTCTGGTGCAGGCAGGATGTGCCTGTCATGGTGGTACAGGTCCCAGGCCAGTTGCTCCACAAATAATTTATATTACTTGTGTCCTGGATTGCTGCACATCCCTTATTAACAGCTAGCTGGGTGATAGAAAGTGGGAAGCTGTTATAAAGCAGTGGATAATTCCTTAGTTTGGCACTAAATTGACTTTCTTCCCAAGATAAAGCCTTGACAGAGGGTTCTGTTGGTGCTGGAGAACCCAAATGGGGCTTTCCCTCTGTCAGGGCTGTGCTCAGCTTCAGTCCCTGCTCCAGGGCTGTGGATGGATGTGTCCCCTCAGCTGCTGCTCAGAGGGGTGAGCACACTGCCACCAGGGGATTTATGGTGAATATTAATGCATATAATCCAGCAGCTTGCTGGGAACAGGAGTGGGGTGGCTGGAGGGCAAGTGTGGGAGAGCCAAGATCCCTTGTTGAGAAGGATCTGGGCGGCTTTACCTGTGGGACAGAGCCAGGTGGAGAAACTCCTTCCCAAGGAATTGCTGTCCCAAAGCAAAGTACTCCTCTTCCCAGACAATAAAACCACAGGGGTTGTTTGAATGGGAGTAACAAGCGCCTTTAACTGGGTACAGTTGCCTGGGAGGGTTAACAGCTTTGTGATGTTTGTGATTTAGTGCCCCTGTGCTGCTGTTCACTACCATGAAATTCTTGTATTAAATGCCCTTTCAGCTTTGCCCCTGTGAAGGTGATGAAAGCTTTACACAAAATGTAAAGTCTCGAGTGAAGCCTGTAGGAATTATCTGAATAAATTGGTTTGTTTAATACCCATCTCCTGGCAGCACCAGCTCCTTCATGAGCTGATTTTCAAAAGTTCTGTGTGTTGGGATGGTTTTTCCCAAGAAGTTTTTTCTCATCTTGGTTTGAAACTGGCTTGTGTCCAGAAGTATCCAAGTGGCTTTGAGTCCTGGTAAAACTCCAGTTTATTCAGACCTTGCTCTGGAAAAGGCCAAATGTTGTCATGCCTTTATGCTTTGGAGGTGCAAGAATTTAATCATCTGTGTGTTTGGCTTGCTGGAGGAACAATCTGAATTGCTGAATTCAGGCAGGGGAGAAAAAAATAGCTGTAACATAAACCAAACAGTATTTCTAAAGGCATGATGTCTTGACTGAATGGTTTTAATCAGCATAATTTGAATACTCTGTCATTGCTTAGCAAACAAAGCCCAAGTTGGCTCACAGAGCTATTGAACAACTAAAGCAGGCAATATCCCTGCCAGGGCATTCTTATCTTCCACTTTGATTCCTGTCTGTGCACACAAGAAGGATGAAATTGGTGCATGCACAGGAGGTGAGGGGAGCTCTCTGCATGAGCAGGGGGTGCTCATTTGGGATGCCTGCCCAGAAAGCAGCTGCCTGTCTGTGGAAGGGTTTGAGGCTCCACTTCTGGAAAATAGCCTTGGGCACCTTCTCGTTTTTGCTGTGCAGGTTATTTGGGTTTTATGCTGTGAGCAGGGAGTGAGCAGTCTGGTTTAAAACAACAGCTGGGCAGAAAGGTGCATCTTAAAGACCCAAGTTAAAAAGAAAAAGTTCTGCCATCAAGCTGGCTGTGTATGAGATGCATGCAGTGCACACAACTTCTGCCCCTTGTTCTGAAGGGTGTTTCTGGGTAAAAACCTGTTTTCTGTGTCTGGCTGAAAGCCTGGGCTGCCCACATGGGCACTGCCAGGCAGTGCTGCCCCTGAGCTCACTCTTTCTGCAGCTCTCCTGCTTGCTAAGGATTAGATGGGAGCTGGCAAATCCTGGAGGTGTTTCCAGGAGTTTGGGCACGTGGCCTCCTCCATGGCTCTGAGCTGGCAGGCAAGCCTTGGCTTGCTTCTCCTGGGGGATCCCAGCACTCCTGAGGTGCTGGCAGCTCTTACCTGGCCTGGGGAGAAGGTGGCCATGGGATGGGTGCAGCTCCCAGATCACAGTGTGGTAAAGCAGGAGGTTTGGGTGAATTGGTGCTGCATGAAATGAATGCAAATAGAGAAGGAGATGGAGGAGGAGGAATCCCCGTGGCTGTGGAGAGCTGACAGGCAGATACTTGTCCAGTGCTGCTCTGTAGCTGCAGACCTACTGATCTCAGTCCTCTCCTTCCACAAGGGGTGTAAATGCAGGCCCTGAGCCAGGATTTAACCTGAACTTTCTAACAATACCTCTCACTGCCTCACTTTACAAGCAATTTCTCCTTTCTGCTGTTGGTGTGTCCCAGGTGAAGGTGCCCAGCTCACATGGGTGTGCAGGAATAACTGCACAGCTGCTCTCCAGGAACTCCCATAAATGCAGCTCCTTTTGCAGGTGGTTGTGCTGGTGGCACAGCCTGGTGTGTAGGGACACTGTCATCTTCTGATGTCCCTGTATTTCTGAAAACTGACCACTAAATTCCTTGTGGTGTTCAATGGGGTGTTAATTCTCGAGGCTTTCCAGGCACATCGATGCTGTTGTGCAGGGATGTGTGCCAAGGTGTTCTCATTCAAGCTGTCTCTGAAATCTGACACTTTGGAGCTGTCTGGCTTTCAGCGTTGCTCTGAACCAATGAACCTGGGCTGCTATTGAAATAAAAAGGTTGCTTCATCCAGAGATGTCTCTTAAAGAAAAAAAAAAATCCAAACCAGCACCAAAATAAGCCCAGAACAAGTAATGCTGCTGCTTTGGGGGAGGAGAAATATGACAGAGCAGTGTCTGTGCCTTTGCTAAATTATACAGGGAGCAGGAAAACTGCTGTTTGCTGATGCTTCTCTGAGTTACAGCCACATTATCCTGGTGCTGCTGGGCATGGCGAGTGCAGCTCTGGGGATACAGATTCCTTAATGGCTCTGCTGTTCTGCAGTGATCCACTCTCTGGAAATCTTCCCCTTTATTTCACTTGCTGCATACAATCTCTGCTCTCAAGCCAACTTTCCCCTGCTTGTTTAAGGCTCTCTGTTTTGGAAACTGTCACAAGGTATTTTCAGATTAATCTTTCTCTCTTCTCCCCCTGCAGCCTCCTCATCCTCATCATGATGTGCTCTCTGGCTCTCTTTATGGCTGTTTTGCTTCCTACATTACTGAGACAAAGGAAAACCCACCTTCTGTAGGCTGGCTCCAGGCCAAGCCTGCCTTGCTTCAATTTAGTGTGGGCACTTGCCAGGAAGGAATCCCAAGTCAGAGTGTTTGAATTACCATGCTGCTGGCAGTGGCTGTAAAGGGAGGAGTGAGAAGGCACACAAAATGAGTTGATATTTTCATGTCTAGCTGTGTATTTACAGGATGTGAAACTTTATAGCCATGCAGTGGGAACCAGCAGGGGTATGTAAGATAGATTCTGCTGGCAGGCAAGAGCAGCAAGCACTGGTTTTCCCAAAAGGGTTTTGTTTTATAAGCATGTTTGTGGCACATGTTCTGCCCATGTCAGTGGATATGAAGAGCAGTGACATCTTGGCCCAGCAGCAGTGTCTCCATATTGCAGGGCATGTCCAAAAAAGCATTTCACAGGCTTTTCCTTCATTTAGGGTAGGGTAAGGAATAGAAGCAGCAGAGAAATGTTGCAGCTGTGTGTTTTGTTGAGTGGCTAGATGCGGGTTTGGGGACAGAAAGCTCATTAATGCTCTGATTTGTTGGTAATGGGGGTCCTTTGCTTGCACAGTAGGTAGGTCACTGTGGTAGGAAATGAGGAATATGATGGTGCTGTAGAAAATACAAATTGTATTTCTTGTTTTTATGGCGTCTTCTGATGTCTGTGGCCCTCTGCCTTGGGGATTTAACATTTCAGGACAGTCCCTTTTTCCTGGGGGTGTGTGCCAGGCCCATGTGGATGAGCAACCTGCCAGGCACCAGGTGCTGGCCACTCCTGCTCCCACAGGAGCTCCTGGGGACAGTGGGAATCCCCACTGCTTTGGGCAGTTTGTGACATTCACCTGCTGCTGCACCTCCTCTCCAGCTCCTTGTGGCAGTGCTGCTTTCCTGCCCCTGATTTGCAAAGGGGTGAGTTTTTGTTTTCCCCTCCAAAGAGACCTCAGGAGGACTGGTTTGCCTGGGCTATCCCTGAAACATCCCTTGTTGAAAAGACACTGCCATGGGTGTTGCACCTCCCGCCACAACAACAGCTCCACGCGGTTGCTATAGGACACGAAAGAACACAAGTGCACACCACTGTTCTCAAGGTGAAGAAAAGAAGGAAGTTTATTTTCTGACTCCAACATTTATAGTTTTCTAAAAGTGACAGTGGATTGGAGGGGGACAGTGCCACCTCTCCAATGACACTGGACAAACCAACAGTCTGTCAACTTTCTCTTCCTCCATAAAGGAAAACAGTGGGGAACAAGTGTCACTAGGGTGACAGTGTGCCACCAAGGCCAGCAAGTGCCATTTCCTGCAGGATCCCTGCTCCTGGATCCCTGCAAGTGCCATTTCCTGCAGGATCCCTGCTCCTGATCCCTGCTTGCCTCAGCAGCAGCACAGGGAGCGAGCGCTGCCTCGCTCTTTGTTCCTGGGTTATTGGACCTGTCTGACAGCAGGGCTGGGATTTGCTCTGCCAGGATTTCTTCTGTCTGTTTAATAGGTGCTTGTGGCATCTAATAACCAAGCCCAGAATGAATTGCATGGGAAGGTGAGGCTGCAGGCAGGAGGTACATGAGCCTTCAGGGATCCCTGTCCCTGGGGACGTGTGTTCCTGAGTGCTGGGCTTGTTGATGGCACAACAGAGATGTAATTACAGGTCTGTTCTCTGTCACAGCTGTGTTGTCCTCTTGTACAGACCAGGCATAAATCTGGGGTTCCCAAGGGAAAATCTGAGTAATTATGTGTGTGTGTGTATTTTAGTGTTACCCATGTAAGCTAAAAGGAAGAATCTCCCACTTTCTGCTACCACGTGTCAAGCTTTTCTTTTTCCCCCTGCTCCTTTGCCAGTAGATGTGGATTTTTTATATTTTAAATTACTCTTTCATCTCTACAGTTTGATATTCTGTATTTCTAAACTTTAAGAGGCTGCCTTTTTCTGAGTCAAACCAGCAGGATTTGTACTTTTTGCTCGTTGCATCTGCATGTCTCAGAAGTCAGCAAGTTATCTGATACCTTTTTTTCCCAAAAGGGTATTTTTCAAAAAAGGTCATGTAACAAAATTTCCTGCAGTAAAGATGGTTTTAAATAGAAGCCCCACTTGGAGCTACTGAACCTCAAAGCATAATGCCACCAAAGACTCTAAAATAAGGAGGTGGGGTGGGGTGTAAATCTCCATGTTAAATCACATAAAGCCAGAGTCCCTTGAGTATCTCTAATGCTATGTGATGGATGAGAATTTCCCAAAATAGACATTTGGATTTTTTTCCCTTTTGAAAGGACTTTGTCTCACCGTGCAATTGCTGACAGTGATGCATGAAAGCAATACAGGGAGTGAGCTCTTCTCTGGGTTCTCTTCCTCTGGCAGAGGAATGGGATAAACCCTGTGTTGGATTCACATGCCCTATTTCTCACTGGGGCAAACATTTAAAACGTTTGGGAGGGAGTATTGAGCTGACTGCAGCTATCTGGCTTTGCAGAGTACCTGGTTTGATTTCTGTCCCACTCAGGACAGAAAACGGAGATTGAGCTCAGAGCATCCCCTTCCCAAAGACTGCTCACAGGAGCATTGTACTGCAATTCTATTTGTGTTACTCTAAATTGTGGCATACAGTTAAAAGCAAGAAATTAAAGCTACATTTAAATTTCTTTCTTTACATTTCTTTCTTTTCATTTCTTTACGTTTCTTTCTTTTTATTTCTTTACGTTTCTTTTCATTTCTTTACGTTTGCGTTTCTTTCTTTTCATTTCTTTACGTTTCTTTCTTTTCATTTCTTTACGTTTCTTTCTTTTCATTTCTTTACGTTTCTTTCTTTTCATTTCTTTACACGTTCTCTCTTTTTCCTGTGCCTTTACTTTACAAGCTTTGCAGAGCCTTTGAGCTGTGTGGTTGGAAGTGCAGCAACATCAGGTCAGGCATCCCTGGGGATGGGGGAATTGCTTTTGGTCACCCAGCAAAGAATGTGTTAAAAATACCAGGATAGGCAGGACAGCAGCCAAGGCAAAGCACGATGGCTGGGTGCCTGCTAATGGCAAATAAACAGCTTGAACTCTGTGTCAAGTCCTAGAGAGGTTAAAGTGCCCAGTTTTTTAAGCTGTTCAACAAAGCCCTACTTGAGACAGCCCCTTGTCACAGTGTGTACCCTGAATTAGTGTCCCTTGGCTGTAAATGGTGTGGGAGTGCAAATTGAGGACTTGAGCCACCACAGTGTGAAAAATTAAAGTCATGGTCACTGACTGGAAAGTGGCCAGACAGGGGAGTGTGGGCCACAGCCTGGAGAACTCCAGATGGGGAGAACCAAAGCTGGCTGTCACCCATCAAACTTAGTTCAGAATCCAGACCCCGATTCCATTGAAATTAAAAGGGAGAAGCTTTTGTTCCTTACAAAAAACAGGGAAAACTTCTTACTGTGGTGAGAGGAGCCTCGGGTGTGTAGGTGTTGTTTACATAATGCACCATATCAGGGTATCTGCTAAATCCAAAGTGGCATCCTCAGCTGCAGTCAGCCACCTTCTTTTCTGCTATAAATAATGAATCTATTTTTTGCTGCAAAAGTAGTCCCATTGGGGAAAACTGATCAAGGCCATTTGCAGGGTTTTGGAGCTTTTAATGTGTTTTCCAGCTGGGATGCTTTGTCTGCTGTGCTGGTCCTCAAGCTGAGCTGCTCTCAGTTGGTGTGACCCAGCCTCAGTGCAGTGTGGTCACCCTGTAAAGTTTGAGGGGCTTGGTTTGTGTCATATCTTGGGCTAAGGACTGGAGAAATCTGTGAGCAACTTCCCACCCATTGCTGCCAGCAGTAATCTGAAACACCCTCCCTTTGCCTGTGTCAGGTATGTTTTACTCTTTTAGACTTGAATGGATCATTATCTTCTTGTAGTTTGATCTGTGAGGATTCACTGATTGTTTGTAAAGCAGTCTCTGATCTATTACTGAGATGAAATCATGTTTTCTTATAGCTGTGAAAATGTAACTCATGTTGAGTTTTAAAGCAATAAGGCTTCTGTCAGGCAAGCTTTTCCTGACTCTGTTCTGAGGATAAATTACTTTTTAGGAGCATTCTGTTACACGGGGTCGTGTGGGTGGGAAGACTCACAACTCCGGTGCTACATCAGTCTGAGAAATTAGAGGTGCAGCAATTTTAAACAGTTCTTGCAGGGAAGGAGTGATGTTAGCTGGTGGCTCTTGCTGAAGGGCAGTTTGAGACCCTTTAGATGTCATTTAAGTGCCAGGTTTCATGTGAAAGGGTAGCAGGGGAGGGGAGGAGGTTGGGGCTGCAGCAAGAGGTGCTTCAACCTGGCAGTAGGTGAAGATTGCCTTGGAGCATTTTACTGATACTGCTGGAGACAGCAAAGCATGGCTTGAATGATCAGAAGCTCAACTGGCAAATTCAAATGAAAGGGAACTGTTTCTATTGGGTGTTGTGAACAACTTCAGCCAATAAATAGTGGCTTTGTGGTCACAGAATGGTTTGGGTTGGAAGGAACATTAAGGTTCCAATGGACAGGGACGCCTTCCACTGTCCCAGGCTGCTCCAAGCCTGATTCAGCCTGGCCTTGGGCACTGCCAGGGATCCCCACAGCTGCTCTGGACACTGTGCCAGGGCCTCAGCACCCTCACAGGGAAGAATTTCCTCTCCATATCCCCTCCAGCCCTGCCCTGTGTAAGTCAGAAGCCATTCCCTCCTGTCTTGTGCATCCCCTGCCCCGGGAGGCTGCAGAGCAGTGCCATGTGCTGTGCTTGCTCATGTTGGGGGTGCCATCACTTGTACTGCTTTTCTCATTTTCATTTGCTCTCCCACTCCAGCTCTGGGCTTTAAATACCTGCAACTGGAAAGGGATGGATTCTGATTAAAATAAACATGATACAGCAGTTAAGCATGTGATTATAGAATCTGCTCCCACCATTGGTAGGTGGGTTTAAACAAAAATGAGGGTGGGTAAAAGTGGAACCAATTTGTATTTTTAAAAAAAGTTCTCTTCAGGGCAGTAAATCAGTTTGTCACGTTTCTAAGTGCTTTGATTCAAGCAAAAGTTTGATTTTGGTGCCCTAAAATCAAAACAAAGCCAAAAATCACAAAACTGAATTAATTATCTTTGAGTTAAATCTTGCAAGTAATACTGTATAAACACTTGGATCCAAGGGGGATTACAGGCAAATACTGAGCTGATGGAACAGTTTAGGGATGTTCTGAATTGCAAACCAGGCATTTAGAAAGCGTTTCTGGTGCTGCACCTCTGGGCTGGGAGAGCATGGAGGGCAGGATGAGGCAGCTTAGGGCAAACAGCTGAGAAGAAATTGGACTTGGTTGAGCCTGGAGAGCCTGAATGAGAGAAAAGAGAATGGCTGAATGTCTCTGTAAGTCAGGCTTTACTCCCTGCTCCATTCTCAGGTGCTGCCAGTGATGTTTGCAGTGCCCCATTTGCTCAGGGGGGTTTGGGGTGTTTCTCCAGGAGCTGTGGCTGAGGGTGGGTGGAAGCTCTGCCTGCTCCTGGCACCAGTGATCTTGAGCAAACTTCTTTGTCCATGGATCTGTTTGCTCATCTGGGAAATGAGCATCAGCCACAGCAGGGAACTCAGATCAACTGATCATCAGGTGCTTGGGATGGAATTTACTTTGGATCATTCTTGAAATAGAGTGGGGTGTGAGATTCTGTGTTACTGTGGTGTGGCACGAATCACCTCACTGTGACAGCAGGGGAGGGGAAGGTGTTTTTTGTGATGAAGGAGAATAATTAGTGTATTGCATAGTTTTTAATGCTGTATCAGGACAGGTATCAAGTGTCAGATAGTTTCTTGTTCAAGACAAATGAGTTCTTTATCCTCTGTCTGTAATAAGACTACACATGATTAAATAATGGTTTCATTTCCCAAAGAACAGTTGATGAATCTAAAGTCTCTATCTTCCCTGTACAGGCACCTACACTGATTTAGTATTTGTCATAGAAATAATTTGAAATGCTACTTTGTTTTCTCAGCATTTTGGAGTCTTTCCTCTGTTTGAAATGCTTTGACTTCTCTGTTCTCATTTTTACCTGCTGTAACTAATGGTGCACACTCTCCCTGCACATTTCATTTTCGTGGATGATTTATTTACCAGTGACACTGCAGAGCCCTTGACATAGTAATTGCAATGATGTGATCATCCAAACATCAAAGGCAGGAGCCCCTGGTTTCTCATCTCCCTCATGCTGCTGCAGTCCTCCCACCTCTCCCTTTGTGCTCCCTCTTTGTTGCTTTAATCCTTTAGGAGAAGGAAAGAATTATGTCATAATTGGATGAGAACTGGGGAGTGCTGGAGCGGGTTTCTGTACGTGCCTGCCTCCCTGGCTGGCTTTGCTCAGAGGAGCCAAAATGCTCTTTGGGCTTTGCTGTCCCCGTGTCCCCTGCCTGAGCCAGCTTTAACTGCTGTGTCCCAGCAGAGATGGGCTGTGCACAGCTCAGGCCTCTCTGTCCTTGTCACCTCTGCTCTGTGGAGCCTGTCCCAGGCAGAAGTGATGCTCTCCCTGGCTGTCACTGACTCTTCAGAGCAGTCCCAGTTCACTCCAGTGTGTGCAGTGATTGCTGCAAACCAGAACCTGAGTGTGCTGGATAACACAGCATCCTAGAAATGTTTCCTTTCCTATTTGCTCTCTTCTATCAAATAAGGAAATACATCTTGCAAGAGAAGATGCTGGCAGGATGAAGCAGAAACAGAAAAGG
>NW_005054317.1:2199636-2207720 GCF_000277835.1 Geospiza fortis
GGTCTGATTGGGGTTGAGGAGCTCATCTCTCCTACCAGTTGCTGTGGGGCTGGGCAGATGTTGCAGATGTTCAAAGAGAGAACTTCGCAATGCCAGTTCCCTCCCAGCTCTGCAGCCCCACTGCAGCTCCTGAGCTCAGTGGGAACCTGGGATGCTGCTGTCTGGAGAACAGGCTCTCCAGGAGCTGGGTTCTGGAAGAGGCCCCTCAGCAGGGAGCTAAATGTTAATGTGGGGGATTAAAGACTGCTTGGAAGGTGAAAGTCTGGCAGCAGTGTCTAAGTGCTAAATCACTGCTCAAGGCATGCTGGTTTCACCAATTCAGGCTGAGACCATTAATTAACTTGTTCTGTGAGTGTGCACATCTCATTTAAGCAGCTTTCTATTATTTGGGAGGAGTACAGAAGGGGAGAAAGTACTAGGAAATACATGATATTTCTTCATCTTTTGAAAAGCAGCTGGAAGCTCCAGTTACTGCTGAGAGCAGAGTGGGGTGAATTCCCACTCCCAAGATAATGTACTCTGGGATTTGGAGGGACCAGCTGACCCAAGGCAATGCACTTAGCCCTTGGCACAAATTCTCTCTCTTCCCAGACTGCAGGAGCCAAGGCTGCTGCTGCTCCATTACATGCTAATAGTCTGAGAAATAAAATACAATTATTAGTTGAATTGTTAAATGGACCTAGAGCCTGAATCAGAAATTGCTTTCCAACAGCAACTGGAGCATACAGTAACAAAACAAAACCAAAAGAAAAAGAGGCAAAAGAAGGATTGCCGCAGGGTTTATTTATTTTATATGCTTAAGGACAGTGCAGTGGACTGTTTGGTAGAGGGGATGCAGCTCTGGATGAGGCTGGGATGTAGCTGTGCTCCAAGCTCTGGAAATGGCTTTTTGTGTGCAGCCAGGTCTGTGCTTCACTTCCCTTATAATCAAGGAGTGGGGTCTGTGAGAAGATGGCAAAATCTATCAAGTTTAATGTGGTCTTCTGCATTGAAGAATCACTGTGTTCAGCCCAATACATGTCAAGTCCAGCACTGCCATCCTGGAGCAGAATGGATTCTCTTGTCTGAATCTGGCTGTTGAGTGCTTCAAAACACCCAGCAAGTCCTGGGGCTGCATTGGGAGGTCTTATGGGCAAAGCTCCCCTCTCCCAGGGGATGACAGGAAGATGAGATGGGATGGGATGGAAGCAGGTCCAACATGGAAAAAGCCTGGGGCTTTCCTAAGTGCTGGTAGCTTTGCTGCAAATTTGGCTGTGGGTTATGTCCTTTTGTCTCTTAGTGAAGGTGGTGGGACACAGGGAGCAGCCAGCCTCTAATTGTTCCCCTGCAACAAGGAAGATTTTATTGGGAGACAACTGCCCCCAGTCTCTCCCAAAAGAAACCAGGCCAGGAGTGTTGAAGCTTGTCTGCAGAGCTGCAGGTCAGCATGGGCTCTGCTCTTCCCAGCATGGAATGCACAGTGGGGTGTGGAGGGGAGAGCATGTTTGGTTGTGAGGGTTTTGTTTATGCCAGAAGCTTGGCTGGGTGAAGGCAGATGGAAATAATTTTCAGGGACAGGAGCCAGCTGACTGTTGCATCTTGATTCAGAACATCTATGGGCGAGCCAGTCCTTGGAGGAAGCTTTTACCCTAACCCCTGTCATTTAGTGGTTGTTCTGTGCCCTCAGAATGAGCTTTTCTGCTCCCTTACTCTCTGCCCATGGTGTTTTTAGATGCTGCTGCAACTCCAGCCCTTCCTGGTAATCACAGAATGACAGATCACAGATGATGGGGAATGATGATTTCCATGATGTTTGCAGCTCTTAAAGGGTTGTGGCCCTTTGCTTTTGATTTCTTTTCTTAAATCCTAAAGTCCAGACTCCTGGAGTGTTGATTCTGCAGTAGCTGCTCTCCCTTTGGTTGGTGTGTGAATCTCAGGGCCGCTGAGGAGATGCTGGGAACAGGAACCTCAGAAGGCAGATGGAAAGAAGCCCAGATGATGATAACTGTATAATGCATTTCTCACTGCTTTATGCTGTCTTATCCCAGACAAAGCTTTATCTTTCATCCCATAATTATGTGATTCCCTGTAGGCAGCTTAAAGTGAGCTTTCCAAAGGTCGATAATTTTATCTATTAGATGCCTCCTATGATCTCTAAGTGCAGACATAGGTACTTGAAGGAAGGTTTCCAGGGCAAATTCCTGTAGTTTCAGTGAACTTCACTACAAGACTCAATTGCTTTGAGCCTGTTTAGCAGGATTGTCCACATTTGCATTTGTGATATGGTTGAGTAATTCACTGCTGGAGGGGGTTGCTTCCTCTGCCACCTTCCCTTTCAGCCTAAGCTTTGAATGCATTCCTCCAAGATCCTTTTCTTTTACCATACCTGTCCCAGAAAATGAGCAGAACCAACAGCTGGCATTTTTTGATATTTTGAACTTAATGGGCATTTAAAACAGGTCCAATATTTTTGGTTGTCATTTTCTTCTAGGTTGCATTATGTGTTATGGTTCATACTAAAGGAAAATAAACTTTCATAGGTGGTGAAGGGAATAGATGTTTTCCAGGCTGAATTGAGCTGCAGCTGTGTAGGACAACACTTGCAAAGAGTGGCTCAGCAGTGTGATCTCAGGGGCAGAGATCACTCAGAGCAGTGATTACAGAAGCCACATCCATTCATCCCTCAGTGCTGCCCATGCTGGTACGTGGCCTTTCCCTAAGGAAAGGGGAAAAGAGCAAACCTGTGAGCTGCAGGCTAAAGCAAACAGATAAGAAGCTTTGAAAACAGATGGGACTGTTGTGAATCAAATCCTGCAAGGGGGAGTGGAAGGCATTGGGGGCTGATATGCAAGGGGGATGACTCAGTGCTGTTGTCATCCAGGTCTCCTCTTGCAGAATTAGTGATTATTGCCTGAGAACATCATTTATCAGAACCCAAACTGGAGACAGAAGTCTCTAACCTGAGACCCCTTAGCACAGGGTCATTTCTCCAGCAAGGTGCCCCTGACTCTGGCTCCAGGGCTCTGGCAGGGGAGCCCTCAGTGCTGCAAAGGGTCCTGCAGGCTCTCAGGGCTGGGCATTCACCAGCCCTGCTCCTTGGAAAATCACAAGCACCAGGAACCCTGTGGGATTGCATCAGGGATTCGTTTGGCTGCTGCAGAGATGAAGTGAAATTGTTGGATTCGTGTTTGGAGGGGAAAGTGCCTCTAATCCTGAAGTGCCTGATGCTGTGGGAGCCTGGGTGTGGAGTGTGCTGCCAGCTGAACCTCTGCACTCCTCTCAAAATGTTTTCCTTCCTTTTGCCCCAGTAACTGCGGGTTTGGGTGTGGTACCCTGCAGAGTGGCCCCTCATAGGGTACATGTGGATGAGGGACCCTACTGCCGTCTTCTCACAGTCCTGGTCGTGTCTGATGGGCTTTTAGGAACAGCTTCTTGTTTCGGAGTCTTTGCTAGATCTAACCTTAATACAGCCTCAGCTTTTACTTAACTACAGCACATGCTAACCAGTGCTTTGGTTAGAGTGCTTCTGGATGCAGAAATGTCAGAAAATTTCTTTTAAAATCGCCCCTACCAAAACCCCAAAAGAAATCACCCAACCCCTGCCCCTGGAGGTGTCACAGACCAGAAGAAATGAACCAACCTCCCCATTGCTGCACAGGTGCCTGGTGAGGAGGCACCACCTGGAGAATGTAACAGCCCCTGGCACACAGAGCAGTCACAGCTCTGCAGGGACAGGGATTCTTCCTCTCCTGGGGTAACATGGCCCAGGCTCCCAGCTGTGCTGTGTACCAAAACAGCCTCTTGAGAAATTGTGCTCAGCAGCTCCAGCCAAGCCCCTCCGTGCCTTGTGGGGCACTGCAAATTAGTGCTGGGGCAACATTGGGCTCTTCCCACAATCTCAGCCCTTTAATTAAAGCAACACGGAACAAAACAGGGAGAATTAGTTAAAAATAACAACTCTCAGAAGCACAGCTTGTCTTTTTGTTAGGCTTGTCCTCACTTTCTCTGCTGCTCTGATAAGGAGGATGTTCTCCCTCTGGGGTGGAGGGAATAAACTGGGATGGAACTCATTTGTTGGGGCATTATCTGTTAATTAATTTTGAACACTAATCCTGTTCCCCATACACGGTTTCTTTTTCTCTTGGTTTTAGAACATAGAGCACAGTTCTGTTCAAGGAGAGGAGGGGCAGCTTTGCTGTATTACAGGAGGGGGCACCTTGTCTTGTCCCCTTGTCCCCAGGGCTGGGGGGGGGTTTCCCTAGCCCTGTGCTGCTGCTCACCTTTGGGAAGGTGGGAGCTTTCCCAGGAGCCCACCCAGAACGTGGAGAACTTAAAATTCACCTCAAAGGATGCCCTGAGCCTCTCCTGGTGTGAGTCCCCCCAGGGCAGGGTGGAGGGGCTTGTCACCCTGGTTTTTTAAGATTTTCTAGGCCTTCTGATGTTGACATTCTTGTGGTGAACTTTCTCAGAAACTTTCTGTAAATAACTGATTGTTTTGTCTCCCTTTATGGAGGAGGAGAAAATTGATGGACTGTTGGTTTGACCAGTGTCATTGGAGAGGTGGCACTGTCACTTCCAATCCGCTGTCACTTTTGGAAAACTATAAATGTTGGAGTCAGAAAATAACCTCTTTTTTCTTCCTTCACCTTGAGAATGGTGGTGTGCTTGGGTTCTTTCGTGTCCAATAGTGACAGGGGCTGATCCAGTGAATCCCAGTGGAGCTGGCGCTGCTGGGGGGGAATTTCCCCCCCCAGTGGGTCAGGAGCCCCCTGCCAGTGCCAGCAGTGCCTGTGCTCCTGCACTGGGCAGGAAGGCACTGCCAGAAAATTATTTGAGTTGAGGAAAAAGAAAATTATACATAATCTTTTTTTTTTTTTCCTATACATTTCTCTTTTTAGAATAATCTGAAAGAATATTTGAGCCTCTGGACAATATGAGCTGGTTTCCTTTTTGAACCCAGTCTTCTGATGGAAGACATTCTGGTTTTAAGTGGTCTCTTTAATCTGATGGGAAGTTTGCCATTCAAACAGGGGGAAATGTGGGCTCTCTTTAATCTTTTTTGATTAAGTGATAATATTTTTTTTCCTATTCTTTTTAGTCCTTTCTCTGGCTCAGCAGTTACTCCTGGCTGCCCTTGCATCCTGCTCATTTAGCTTTGCCTAGTCTTTCAAAATCAATATGTGCTGCTAAATTACTGGAGTTGGAGAACAAATTAAAAAAAAATAAATCCAATATGAGGTTTTGGCATGTAAGGCTTATAAAATACTAGGATGGTCTTTAATACAAGCCATCTTGTTTTCTCATTTCTGGTGTATACATAAGAGTCCATAAGTGAAAATCCCTGTTCAAGGAAAGGGGTAATAATATTCAGCAGTCCTGGAGAAGGGCTGGTTCTTCATTCTGTCCAAGTTTCTAAGCTGCTGCAGGTGTCTCAGGCAGTGACTTCATGTGCTGCCCTGCAGATCCTTTCCCACTTTCTAGTAACAGAGTGAAGGGTGACCTCTGTCCTGGCATCTTGCTTGGAGTTCAGGTGGATTAAGGGACAGACTGGACAAAATGTGTATGAAACAAATTCCAGCTTGCCAGTGTGCTCTTAGAATACACAGGGCAGGAAAACATTAATTACATGCTGGCTATGGGCAAGACTGATTTCTCACAGGAGAATTCTTGGATATGGTTTGTTGCACTCCCTAAAGCAAGGACACATTTGGGATCTGGAATTGGGACCACGGTGGCCTTGAAGAGCTGAGAACAACTTACAAGGAGGAAAATTGTCCTTTTCTTAAAAAAAAAGTTGTTTTTAGCAGTATATCTTTAATTATGTTCCTTTCTAGCCCAAGACCAATTTTCTTCTAAGAGAGATCAATTTACGAAGACTTTTATCTCTAATAGAACTGAATTTGGTTGGTTAAAACGTGGAGCAGAACTGACTGAAGGGCAGGCCCTGCTGAGATGGGGTCACCCATGGGGCTGTGCTGGGTTCTGGCCCCTCCAGAACCCCCTGTTGGCACTGGAGGGGCCGACCCAGCCTGGGAAGGCTCCAGGAAGTTTTGGCTCAGATTGCTGATCAGGAAAGGGTCCCCTGGGAATATCTGATCTGTTCAGCTATTGTTCTAAGCAAATCAGTCGCAGTGGAGGTTGTTAAATCCTGGTAAGAACTTACACTATCTGCCTTAAATCCCTATTCCCATGGTATTTCCATCCAGGACGAGGTATTGTTGCCATACAAAGGCAATTACACCCTGGTAAGCATTTACTGTGAGTACCTAAAATGCAGAGCAGCTCTCCCAGCACTGGGGTTTGATCTCACTGTTTCTGGCATGAAGGAATTCAGCTGCTGAGGTCCTGGGTATTCCCATGGGAAAGGGGAACTTTCCTGTGCCGCTGTTTGTTCATTGATTTATATTTGTCTGGTGTATATCGAACAAAATTAGGGCCTGGATTTTTGTTTGTTTGGATGTTTTCTTTGGGTTTTTTTTTGGGTTTTTATTGTGTTTTTGGTTGTTGTTGTTGTTTTTGGTGGGTGTGTGTGTATTGCTGGGATTCTTAATGAATTTGTGTTTCCCCTCTGTAGGTAGCCAAATAACTCTCTGCCTCTTTCTCCTGGCGTTGTGGAGACAAATTCAGAGGTTCTGCTGAAAAACCTGTATTGTTCAGTAAATATTAGCACTTTCATGGGGAAAACCATCAAAAGCTGGGTTTAATACTGGAGCTGGTGAGGATTTGAGCAGCCAGGGCGCTGGGGGCAAGGGATGTGCCTCTGAGAGTCCCTGTCAGAGCCACACCACAGGCACAGAACAGTTAGTAAAGTATTTTATTAACAGTTAATAAAGTATTTTATTAACAGTTAATAAAGTATTTTATTAACTGGCCCTCAATATTTATTATAAATAAAATATATTTATTCCTCCCTCATCCCACTGTCTCTCCTGAAATCGCTCAGTGCCTTTGTGCTGAGCTCTCGGAGCTGCAGAGGTTTGGTGCTGGCTGCCCTCTAGTGAGGCACTGCCCGGCAGGAATAAATGAATAAATCAATAAATGAATGAATAAATGCAGAGATCCCTGCCCGGCCATCCTGCTCTCCATCCGCGGCATCCCCGAGTTCTTGATCCATTTCTAGAACCTCAGCCTGGTCCTGCTCTGCCTTCCCGGTGGGAATCTGCTCTCAGCCCATTAGTGGGTGTTAAATAAGAGGGGAAAATTCGATTTTCCTCAAGAGCATCACTGCAGGGGGTGCAGGGTGTCTGTGGGGATATGGTATACATATAATAAAATGTAATAAAGTTGTGGGGAGCCTTTGGACGGCTGGGGCAGTGTGTGCCCTGTGCTGGGAGCCCCCTGTTCTGTCGGTGTGCTGGCATCCCTCTGTGCCAGCCACACCACTGGGAAAGGTTTTGCTTGTGTCCATAGGGCTGAAATACCTCGGGATGGGCTTTTTTAAAAATCCTGTATTTCTCTGGCTGTTTGTACATTGTAGTAATCGTGGTGTGGGGAGGGTGCAGTCCCGCCATCATCATGATCATTGTGATCACTGGGTTAAAAATGCAGTTTTTGAGGGGAGGCTGGCAACCCTGGAGTCCTTGGGGGCAGCTCCCCTAGGCTTGAGTTTTATGTGTGAGGGCCCCCAAAACTGTAATCCATGCATGCTGCAGCTGCTGAGGAGAAAAGCCGGGCAGAGCAGGAGATTTTGGCAGTGCTGGGTGTTTTTAATGCTGGAGCTGCCCTCTGTAAGAGCAGGTGTGTGGATGCAGGAGGGGAGCCCAGCAGAATTCACCCAGGAGGGGAATTGGACAGATTCCTTGTGTAAAGGCAGGCTTCAAACACTCACCAGAGCCCTGGGCCATGGAGAGACCGGTCCTGCTGCTGCTTTTTGGGGATACCCAAGGGCTGCAGGAAGGGAGATTGGGTAAACAGGGTTAGAAGAGCTTAGTCAGGATGTGTTTGTTTAAAGG
Organism: Geospiza fortis; assembly: GCF_000277835.1. Lineage (NCBI taxonomy): Eukaryota > Metazoa > Chordata > Aves > Passeriformes > Thraupidae > Geospiza > Geospiza fortis. The sequence goes on from NW_005054317.1 coordinate 2,207,568, forward strand.
ATCTGCTTCGGCCTGACTTGTAATTTGGTAACAAGTGTGTTTCTGCTCCTTGGAAACATTTAATTCATTAGCCTAATGGAGGGGAGGATTATGCAGAGGTGAACCTAAAAGATGCTAAGCAAGGAGGGGTTTGCATTGGGCTGAGCCAAGGCC
>NW_005054317.1:2207730-2249214 GCF_000277835.1 Geospiza fortis
CTGCTGGGCTGGGGGACACGGGAATGTCACCATGGAGCTGTGCTGTGCCGTGCCAGGGTCTTGGCTGTGTCCCTGGTGTTTTGTGTAATCCCTGTCTGCTGTTGCAGGCTGGGACATGGAGGCTGCTCTGTGTGACTGTGGGTAAAAATCTGGAAAAATGTTTCCATTTAGGATGCGTGAGATTTTTGCAAGGGAAAATAGATATTCTGCCTTGTAGTGTCCCATCAAGACACCGCAAAAATAGTGAAAGAATGAAAAGGATGAAATCCATACATGGTGTATAAAACTGAGGATGGAGAACTGTGAGGATAAATTGATTTGGTTTCTCCCAGCAGAGCAGCCCAGCAACAGCCCAGAAGTGCACTCTGGCACAGATGCTTTAAATCCTGAATGTCAGAATCTCCAAGTGGAGCTTTCTGGATGCTGTGGGCAGGGCAGTGGCTCCTTTGGGGGTGCTGATTTTGCACACTCCTCTGGGATGATCAGTGATGAAGCAGGTGAATCTCTCCCCAAAAAGGGCTCTACCAGAGGGCTGAAATGCAGCAAAGCACAGGCACTAACAGTGCTGCAGTGATGAAAAATGAGGTGTCCAGTGACTTCTCCCTTGGAAGTCCTTTTTTGGGGAGAAATGAGAAAAAGCATCCCAAGATCTGAGCTCGTTGGGGCTCTCTTGAAGAACTGAAGTGAGATTTTGTTTCTGATGGCATCAAGGGGGAATCCCCCAGCCACAGGTGGGCCAGTGGCTCCCCTGGCAGGCTGGCTGGGCTGGAATCAGCCTTTCCCTTGGCTCTCTGCTGGCTCAGAGCTGTTCTGGTGCATTTGTGTGGTGCATCCCTTAGGCAACAAAGCAGCTGCTGAAACCTGCAGCCATGGGAGTGCAGATATTCAAGGTACAAGGAGAGTAGAATAGGTTGTACTTCCAGATCAACTGGACCTTTTTGAAGCATTGATGGATCCTCTGCTTTCCTTCCATGGGAGATGAGGGCAGGTTGTTTGTGAAGTGATGCTATTGTCTTGATTTCTTACAGCCTGGGACATAGATGGGGCTGGAGGGAAGAGAAGTGGAAACAAGACTCCCCATTCCTGACTGAACAATAAAATTAGGGCCGTAGAAGAGGAGGTGCTTATATGTAAAACAAAATCTGGGAGGAGAAAGGATTTGTTTTGCTACAACTTTGGCATTGAAATTCTAGATCTTGTTTTGGCCTTATTTCAGTCGTCAGATAACCTCTTTGAAAGTAATTAGGTGAAAGTCTTAAATCCTACAAAACCACTTGATTTTTTTTGGGTTTGATTTTTGGGTTTTTTTTTTTTGGTTTTTTTTTGGTTTTTTTGTTCCCAAGCTGGGGCAGGAGTTGAACACATGACTTCCACACCTCCCGTGCCGAGCTGGCCCTGAGCAGAGGCAGCAACAGGCTGAACCAGTTTGCTCCTTGCTTTGTGTGCTGACAGGCGCTCTCCTGCAGGAATTCCCCTGCCTGCAGCCACCGGCTCGGTGCCCTGGTGAGTGCCCAGAGCCTCTGGCCAGCGACAGCCACCCGGGCAAGGCTGTGCAGAAGAGCCAGCGCGAGGTGGGGGCACTGACAGGAGCATCAGGACACGGATCCGGGAGTTTTATGGCGTGTGGCAGACGGTGAGGAGTGCAAGCAGCTTTTCCTTCCAGGAGGTGCCTGACTCCTGAGGCTCAGGTGAGAGCAGCTTCTTTGAGCTGATGTTAATTGAACCTGGGGGTTGTTACCGCCGTAGGAGTTGGGGGGATGCGGCTGGTGGAGGTGCTCCTGGAGCTTGGGGCAGAAGGGACAGAGCATGAAGGGTGTTCAGAGGGTTCTCCCGGGTTTATTTTGGGTGTTGCTCTTGGCAGACCTGCTCCTGGTGATGCTGGGCTGGCTGGTGGCTCAGCTGGCCATGTGGACACGATGTTGCCCATGGGTTTGAGGGGACGGAGGCTCCCAGCGCCAGGACACTTTGTGCTGCTCCGGCTGCCGAGGGCTCTGCTCCCCTTGCTGAGCACAGAGCCCCACCAGCTGCTCTGCAGGGAGAACAGCAGCGATTTGGGTCCACTTGGAGCTTGGGCTCTGCTCTGTTGCCTGCCGGTCTGTCCAGCAGCAGCTCAAGGGAGCTGCAGATGGGCTCTGCACCCCCAGCACCGGGGCTTGGCACCCCCTGAGCTCCCCCTGGGGACTGTCACCCTTGGGGTCAGCTCTGTGCTGGGCTCCCTGGTGCTGTGGTCGCTGTTTGAGATGTGAAACCCTGGCACACAGCAGACTGGGAGCTGCCTGAGTGACATCTGAGGCTTTCACAAGCACTTGTGTACAAGTCCCTTGAATTTCAATCTAAAGATGTGGAACTCTTGGCTGCTTTTCTCCTTCTCCTTAATCATAGTGGAAAATTTGCAGCAACCCCCGGAATATTTAGAAGAGAAACTGCTGATGTAAATGTGCTCTGGCACAAGGCACAAACAGCTGGAAAATGTGCCTTCCCCTGCAATATGTTAAGGATGTGTAGCACCATCAAGGGCTATTCACTGGAGCTGGCTCTGTGAGCCTGTGACAGAAAATAAATGTTCTGTCCCCACCTTGCAGTGGGTTGTGTCCCCAGTGGGCAGTGGGCAGGTGACAGATCCCTTTCTCTTGTGACAGATGCTCTGCCCAACAGCTCAGCTCTGCCTTGGGAGGGCTGTGGGAGTAAATCCCGGCAATGGAAGCTGGCAGCAAGCAGATTGGGAAACAGATGGTGCTGTGCTGCAATTTTACCTGCTGTAGGGCCAGTGCATCACTCAGCAATACAGAAGCAGGAGTTGCAGTCCCGTGGCTGCTGTGCTCTTGGTAGGGGGAGGAATTATTTGATTTAACATTCAGCACCAGGGGAAGGGGGAAAGGATGTTAAGTGGAACTCTTTTTATATTTTCTTTAACTCCCTGAGGATTTGAAAATGTAGCACCAGCTAGATTTGTTTTTGAAGCCCAGAATTTATTTTCCCCTCCTGTGTGAATGTTAGCTGTGTGCTGAAGGAGCTTGCTGTCTGTGCAGAAGGGACAGACATCCATCCCCATGTCCCTGCCAAGGCCATGGAGTGCCTGGGGAGGGTGGCAAGGACAGGGCTGTGATGGGGGGGACAGTCCCCTCTGCCTGTGCCCCCAAGGAGCAATGACACTGTCTCTGCAGGCAGCCCGTGGGACATTTGAGCCCCTTTCAGCCTTCAGCTGTGCTTTCCCCTCCGAAACACCAGTCCTGGAGTTGTTCCCACCCAAAAGCTCCTGCCTGCCTTGAGGAACAGGTATATGGGGAGGAGGGAATGAAATTGGGTGCAGTCAGAAGTAGCTGGAAGTTCTCCTTCCTCCTGATGTGGAACTGTAGGGAGAGGAGGACCAGGTGGGCTGGATGTGCCCTGTCCCCCTCCAGCCACGTGCTCAGGATGGGAGGTGGGTTTCTGGGAGCATCCTCCAGCACCAGCTGGGCAGGACAGAGTGACCTGCTCAGACAGGCAGGCCAAGGGCCCTCTGTGCTCCCATTTTGCCCATTAATGTCAATGAGAACAGCAGACTTTAAAAAAAAAAGTCAGTTTGATCCTCTGACCTCTGCAAGGGCCTAATATAAGCACCCCAGCTCCACTTCCAAGCATCCTCTTCCTGCTCCAAATGGCTTCCTTTTTCCTTGGCTAAGGTCTCATGTCCTCTCCAAGGAGGAAGGGGAAAGCACATTATAATTCTGCAGTCTTGGCAAGTGAGGAATCACACCCATGCAAACAAATAGCCGCTAATTAGGGCCATGAAAAGCTGATTGAATCACAGCTCTGATAATGGCAAGGGCAGTTTTCAAGTCTGCTTTACATCCCAAGGGGGCAGGGGGAGGGAAGCAAAGGGATTTCTTCTTTGAGGAAGCCATTTTAGCCCCTCTTACCCATTAATTTAAAAATTTCTCTGCCAACAGGTACTACTCAGTGCTCAGTTTGCATTGTTTCCATTGGAAGTGAGGGGGGAACTGAAGTTATTGCCTGGGATAATTGTTAACAAATGCAGAATTCTCATTTGTGCCCGTTAGAGCAGGAATAACTTTAAAAGTGTATGAATGGTCTCAGATTGACCCCCATTGGGGAGTTCATGCTGTTGCAGGATGGCCAAAGAGAGATTAGGGAACTGTGGGGAGCCTGGTTGGGCTAAAGCCCCACTCTCAGCAAGTCTGCTCTGCTTCCCTTTTTGCCAAGGTGATGAGGAGGGAAAAGCTAAAAGGAGTTAAAAATCAGAAGAAAACACTGGATCTGAAGTATATTGAGTTGTAACAGCCTGTTTTGTCAACAGTCCTTTGGCAAAATGGGAGAATGGGCTTTACCATTGCCTCTCCCCTTCTGTTCTCCCCAGTGAGCTACAAAATGAGTGACTGAGCTGTGGGCTGAGATGACACCCCTGCCTCTGCACCCTTTCCTCACCCTCCACAAGTGCTGGGATAAGTAAAAAACCCAGTTTTTCCTGTGGTTTTGGCCATGGCCACCAGCTGTGGGGACAGATGTGCTGGCAAGGGGGGACTTGCTGTGCCCCTTGTCTGGTGGGGCTGTGAGGAGGGGCTGAGCTGTGGGACAGGGCTCCATGCCCGCTCCTCACCCTGTTTCCTGCACAGTGAGCTCTGTGTGTGCCCTCCCCTGGCAGGGACAGGGCTCTGTGCCCACTCCTCACCCTGTTTCCTGCACAGTGAGCTCTGTGTGTGCCCTCCCCTGGCAGGGACAGGGCTCCGTGCCCACTCCTCACCCTGTTTCCTGCAGGGTGAGGTCCTGCTGACCTCAAAGGGCTGTCACAGCCCCCATGGCCACCCCAGCTGTCCCCTCAGCCTTTCCCTCCCTCTTCCTCTCTCATTGTTTGTGTTTCTGACATTTCCCCACGTCACTGCTCCCACCCTGCAGCGTCTGGTAGCGCCGCTGGCATCAGGCCTTTCTCTTGGGGATTCCCTCATAAAAAAAGAGGAAAAATTGCATCAGGACTTGAGGCTTTCAAAGGAGGTTTGCTCAGTCTAAGCTTGACCTGTCTTGGTGAGAAGAACTTGGAATTTCTGTAGCATCAGTGCGGAATTCTTGTCCAACTCCTGAAAGCTCCTGGGCAAACATGAGGGTGGCAGCTGGGGGGGGACTGAGCTGTGGTGGCTCCAGAAGGAACTTTGAAGCACAGAAGCAGAATTCAGGTTTTTGGTGCAGATCTTGTGGGCCACAGGGACATCAGCAAGGGATTCATGACCTGTATGAGTTCCTGGGGATGTGTAGAAAAAAAAAAAATCATATAAGTATATTTAATATATACCTATATTAAATAAGTGTATTTAATATAAGGGTGGCTTGAATAGCTTGGGTGGCTTGAATAGCTGTTGACTGCAGAATGCCTGCTGGGGCTGAGGAGAGCAGAACAACAGTGGCAGGAGGAGCTGCAGGAGGTGAAGAGTCCCCACTGGGGTCAGTGTGTTTGTTGGTGGGGCAGCTCATGGGGCTCCCAAGGCATGCCCAGCCTCCCCAGGAGCCTATTGAGGGCAGCTGGAGGCTTTCCACTGCTCTCAATGGGCTTTGGATCGAGCCCATGGCATGCTGCTTGTTTGTTTTGGATGCCTTGTGAGGGTGAAAACATCCTTTCAATGGCTGCTCTTTCTCCTTCTCCTTTGCATCAGCTGCTCCTTTCACCCCACAGCCACGGAGTGACCCCTCTTTGGGAAAATGCCATGAGCTGCTCAGCTTGTTTCCTTCTCCACAGCCAAATTCAGCCACCCTAAAGCCAGGCTCACCTTCGAGAGATGTTTTACACCAGAGCTCATCTGGTCTCACAAGAAAACATCTCAACCTGCCTCCTTTCAAATTTTAGATGGTTATTGCCCATTTATTTGTCCAGAGCTGGCAAATGAGCACTGTACAGGTACTTTGTTAATAAAATGAGGCGCTAATTGTTGTAGCAATACATGAGACATTGTGAAATGTTGTTTTTGTGTTTCCTAGCTCTGGATTGCAGCAGACCTGTGTTCACAGAAAACATCAGTCCATAGCAGCAAAAGTGCTGGCAATTTATTACACGGACTTACAGTACTAATTTCTTTTTGCCTCTTCTATTAACAAGTGCTCTCTCTTTCCCCTGGTTAGTGATTCTCCCCTGGCTGGGAAAATGCACAGCTCTGCCTCAAAGGATCTGAGCTGACCTCACCTAGAGCAGGTGCAACAAGATCTGTTGTCTTCAGGTTGTGGAGGCTCAAATCCCAGATAAAAATGTCCACAGGACCGTTCTCTTGGGCATGCTGGAGTGGTGGGGCTGGGGCCTGGGGGAGCTGAAGTGGATGTCGCTGTAGGACACGAAAGAACACGAGCGCACACCGCTGCTCTCAAGGTGAGGGAAAAAGGGAAGTTTATTTTCTAACTCCAACATTTATAGTTTTCTAAAAGTGACAGTGGATTGGAGGGTGACAGTGCCACCTCTCCAGTGACACTGGACAAACCAACAGTCCATCAAATTTCTCCTCTTCCATAAAGGAATGCAAAACGATGAGTTATTTACAGAAAGTGTGTGAGAAAGTTCGCTACAAGAATGTCAACATCAGAAGGCTTAGAAAATCTTAAAAAACCAGGGTGACAAAGTGAGTGCTGGTGACCTTGGGAGAGCATCACCTGTGCTGCTGCCCTCATCCCTGCCAGCCAGCAGCCCTGGGATGGGCTACTTTAAATAAGGATTTTGATGGTATCAGCATTGGTGCTCTGCTGTGCCAGATGCCGAATGGACACAGAAGTGAATCCTGCTCTGCTGGGTTTGTGGCCTGGAACTGGAGATGGGATGAAGAAGCACAAAGGCATCCAAGATGTTGTCTTGGTTCGTGTCTGATGGAGTGCAGTGATCTGAGCTCTGTCATCTGCTACATGGGGAAGGGCAAGTCCTTTCCTGGGTGCACCTTCCCTGGGCTAGGCATGACCCATAAAGTCTGATCAAGGGCAGAGCATTGCTCTGAGTCATGATATTTCTGGAGGCTACAGCATCCTGAGTTACTCATCCTAAGAGAATGAATGCACTGAGGATATAATTATAAGAGTTGGATATCACTTATTGTCACTCTTTAAAAGATTCTTGTCAGGAAGCTGGTAGGTTTGGGCTCTTATTTTTGCCTCTGTGTCCATATATATCATGCAGAATGCTGAAACTTTACTGTCTCATTTATGCTTCCTCTTACAGAGCTGTAGATCTCTGCCCAGTATTTAGGTTATGCACTAATTCTGCCCCATTTGCCACAGATTAACGAGGCTATAAAATAATCATAAAGCTGGGGCAGCCCTGCTTTTCCACGCTCCTCACGTACTTCTATCTGCTGTGAAATACTTCATCCAGCAGTAATTACCTGGCTTCTCCAAGCTCCCTTTAATACTCAAAATGAAGGAGACGCTGCTGCCCCATGTTTGTCTGGGACATTAGCAGGGCAGTGGCAGCATCCCAGGTGGTGCCTGGGGGAAGCTGGGCAGGTGTGGCACCTCTTGGGGAGCACGGTGTCCCCCTGAGTGACCAGAGCTGGGGAGGAGCCCCTCCTGCAGCCAGGGGCAAACCGGTGGGGCTGGATGTGTCACCTGCCTGGAACCCTGCAGACTTGGGACCTGCCACGTCTCTGATAAGACCCTGAAGCACTTCATGGCTCCAGTGAGGTGATGGGCAGAGGAGTGTCCAGCCACAGAGAGGGACCTGGCACTGCTCCAGCTGCTGCAGCAGGGCTGGCTGGGAGGTGAAGGGACTGGGCTGACTCACCTGAATAACTGGGCACAGGAGGTAGGAATTTTGTCAGCATGGTGTGCGAGTGCACAGAAGATGTTACAGTTTTGCCTCCAGAACTAGGATGCTGCAAGTATTTTGTGCACTTTGTTACTCCCCCCTGACAGTTTGGGGGAGGTAGAGGTACAAGACTACTGAGATTGGAGGTGCAGAGGGCGTTTGTCTCTTTCTATAATTTATTTTCATGGGGTGTGATAACTGCTTGCCCTTTGCTCTGCAGGGTCTCAGTCCCTCTTTGGAGGCTCCTGTCCCCTCTCAGGCTTGGGGACCATCTCTGAGGGCTGGCATTGGGGTAGGAGGCACAGCACAGCCTGCATGGGAGTGAGAGTGACCTGCTGCTGGGCTGGGACCTAGTTAGGAAACAGTGAGGTGAGATCAGCACCTTCTGGTAGGTGAAATCAGCAGCTTGGAGAGGAATTGCTTTTCCTGCCTCAGCTTGCAAAGGCAGCCACAGTCTCTCCCCCCTGTGCTGTCACTTCCCCTGGATGCTTCCCAGGAGGACAGCCCTGGGGTGGGGGTGTCCTCCCTCTCACAGGGGCTGGTGGGGCTGAATCATTTCCTCTGGCAGCTCTGTCTCAGGGAGGCTCTGGGTGAAGCCCTCTCTGTTGGTGGTGCCAATCTCTGCAGCTCTGAGGATGCTCCACGTTTCCACCCTGTGCCATTTGATCTCTGGTTTCCTCCAGATGTGACCTGGGAGTAGAACCAAGAGCAGGATGGTTTCCCATGTCACTGGTGATGACTGTCCCCTCCTGAAGGAGCTTTCCTTGAGAAGGAAGCCCTTCCCACCAAGCAGAGAACAAGAGGGTGGTTTTCCAGGCTCCTGCCCCATCCTGGAGCAGGGCAGGCAGTGTCACATCCTGAGCTGTGTCCCTGGGCAGGTCTCTGTGCCCAGAGAGGTGCAGACAGTGCTGCTGGTGGCTGGGTAGGTGTCAGCCTCCCTGCTGGTCCCCATCCTGCTCTGCTGGCCATCACCATGCAGCTGAGAAAGGACAGAAACCTGTATTTAGAAAGCATTCACAGGCTCTGTTGTTGTGTGATAGGGACAAACCCTCTTTCAACTGGAGATCAAACTCTCTTCTCCCATTTCCTCATCCTTCTTTCCCCACAGGTCTGGTGCTTCTCCCTGCTAGCTCTCTTTTTGTTACAAACTGACTTTGAGGCTGTAAAGTTCTCCCACCTTAGAAATAAAAATTTAAAATTTTAAATTACAAAAATTTAAATTTCTAAACATGCAAATACAATTTGTGTGTAGGTGTGTTAATAGTGACCTGCATTAAGGTCCTGCTCCCTGCTGCCAGATGTCACGTAGCCTCCTCGAGCATCCCCACCTGATGTGGGGTGTTTGGACACGTGAGGTTTCACTGCAGCCAGTGGAGCTGTGCTAAATTACAGCCCTGCTGCACTGGCCACAGGGTATGGAGGGACTGGGCTTGTGATCTGAGAACTGGGTGATGTTGTTCTGCTGGTGATAGCGTGGCAGTGCAAGGTGATAAACCCCGACTCGTGAAACTGGAGCATCTGCTGCTTGTTTTGAACCTGACCTGATTTTGTAGTTCTGGGTATGGCAGGTATGAAATTTGCTGTTTGAGGAATCAGACAGCAGCTGCTTAATCATTTATAAAGTTAAAAGACTGTGGCGCTTCATTTCTGATGTGAAGTGCTAATTAGTTTACTGTGGAATCCAGACTGCAGGAAATTTGTGTTTCTGGCACAGTGGCTGTTCATCTTTAAAAATGTTTTCATCACGGTGTTGTGTTTATATTATTAGTGTAGAGCAATATAGTGCAGCCCAGGCTCTGTGAGAGGAGGGAAAACAGCAGCACCTCCTTGAGAAATATGTAAGGCTGCTGTTAAATAAGCTTCTCAGAGGCTGTGCCTCACCCAGAGAGGAGAGCATTAGGCATCAGCCTCCCTCTGGAGCTGTGGATCATTTTGGGTGTAGTTGTGGCTTTCGGCTACATCAGGCCCTTGACACAGGTGCAGTTCAGTGGGGAAAAGCTGGGAGATGAAATTCCTGCTGTAGAACCTGATAAATAAATAGCTGCACTGGATGCTGTTGTTAGCCTTAAAGAAATGTAGCATGACCCTTTCATTCTTTCTAAATTAAATTTTGATAATGTGAATGGCAGCAAATATTTATTTGTGGATGCGTAGACTTAGTTTCTGAGAGGTCCCCAAATTGGTGCTATACAAAGGATTAAGTAGGTTAGTTACAGGCACGTTATGATTAATTCTTTTTGATAATCTCAAGGAACAAAATTGGTTTGCAAACACTTTTACCAGAAGTTGAATCTTCCATCAGAAGCTCTCGATCAGGGCAGGCTGGGTTACAGATTTAGCCTGTGCACTGGTGCTGCTGCTTAAGCATCTTATGTACTGAGAGGTTGGAACATCAAAGAGAAGGTGCCCAATGTCTGCATTTCACTTTATATTTAAGTTGGTAATTAAGGGCCAGAGTGTAGCAAAACCGATTTTTGAAAAGTCACTTCATCTTTATTTGGGGTTAATTGCATTAATGCTCGCAGCTTGACAGGCTTGGTTCATGACAGGAATTTAAAAAATAAACTTGTAGGGGATATGCAGCCTTCAGCATTGTCTGAAAGTCCTAATTCCCAAGTAATCCTGTTGTTCATGCTCATGAAACCGCCTACAAAACAGCACCTTTGAGCAGCGCTTAAGTTTATTTTTAAAGGCAGTGTAATTGTGTGCTGTGCTGTTGGCTTCTAACTTGAGCAAAATGGGAAGATTTTCATGCAGATCTGCACAGAGATTTGTACAGAAAGGAGAAGCACGTGTGGGTGACGCAGAATGAAGTGGGGCTGCAGCTGGTTCTGGTGGGAATTCTGAGGATGAGGAGGTTTTTGGGTTCTAGCACAAATCTCAGTGACGGTTCTCATTGCCCTGAGCCCACCCAGGGGGTCAGGGCTTCAGGGCTGGAGCCCTTGGAGTGGAGGAACAGCAGATGTCAATAGTGGTGTGTGCCATGAAACAGAATTGTCTCTCATTACTTTCTGAGGGCTTCTTGTGGGGTTTTTTTTTTGTTTGTTTTCTTTGTGTTCCCTGAACTTTACTGCTCACTCTACGGAATGTTACAAATATTGGCTGCAATCAGGGGTAATCAGTATGAGTGCAGAGTATGGATTAGAGTATGTTTTAAAGCTCTGGTCAGGACAGACATCTGTGAGCCTGCAGAATTAGACATTTTATGCATCTGCACAATAACTCACCTTTTTTGGTGGAAGGTTCAGAGAATGAGAATGATCAAAGCTTTAATTTCATTTGCTATCACCAGGGACTTTGTGTGTGTGTGTGTGTCCTTTCCTGTATGCCTAATCAAAAGTCCTGTCTAGGAGCAATTCTGCATTGTAGATTTAAAAGCAGATTGATGCTCTTGTCCTCTGGCCTCACAGGCAGATGAATTCTTTGTTCATCTTTATTCTGAACTTCATATGAGCAACTTTGAAAAGAGGAGCAGCAATTCAGTTAAGCCTCATTCCATTAATTTTGGCATAGAAGATAACATGCAAGGAAGCCTGAGAATCCACTTGGGATCATCTTTTCCTATTATGCTGGTAGCAAACCTTTGTTCTTTTTATTACTCATTATTCTGGATCTGCAGTCAATAATGTGAGGAGAAGGATGAGTTCTGCCACACATCAAGTTTTCTGTTGCCTTTTCAAGTCACATTCTCCTTAGATCATTGTTGTGTAGGCTTATTCCTTATCAGCAGTGAATGCTGTGTTGTTCATATGACTGCACATCAAACAGATCTGCAGTAGCTGTCTCTGGTGCTCCCCTGACAGTGGTACATGGATATACAAAGATATCTTCTGAGAGCTCTCTCCCCCTCCTTCTCCTCACAGAATAGAAATCTGGATGGTACAGCCTTTGGAAACCACCTGGGTGTTTATCCTGCTGCCTTTCCCTTGCTGAATTTTGTTTTCTGTTCTGACTCTAAGGAGCCTGGGAATTATTTAGGTATTTCAAACTAACCCGCATGCTGTCAGGTTCTTAGAGTGGAAGTCAATAAAAGACTAAGACTGATGTAAATGGATAATTCATCAGCTGCATATAACTCCACCCAAATGATCCTGAATTGCATGTAGCTGCTCTTTGCATCACAAACTTCCTTTGCTTTTTATTTCTGTGTGTGTTTAACACTGTCCAGGTTCAAGGGACAGTGCACCCCTGTACTTGGTCAGCTGGGAAGGGGAACTCCAGGTGGGACTTAATTCTTGTTTTATCACCTAGGGATGAAAAAATGGGTGAAGTTTCTGTTCATGAGACTGGACTTGAAGTCCATGTGCCCTAAATCAGGGTGGAGAGAAGGTTCTTGCCTTGCTCCAGCCTGGCCATGGAGCTGTAATTTTGCTATAGGAGCATAAAGCCAGCACAAGGTGATGGGAATATTGATGGGAAAAGGAGCTGGGCAGTGCCCAAACATGCAAAGAAACCCAAAACCAAAAAACCTAGCACAAATCTGCCGTGTTCTGTTGAAAGAGAAAATCATCATCCTTATTTTTCAATCCAGTTAGGTAATGGGAGAGAAAAGGCAAAACAAAAAGGCACTGAGGGCAGCAGGCACAGCACAAAACAACGTAAACTTTTCCTAGTGGGTTGGTTGGATTTTCCTGGCACAGGACAGTTCCCTGCGCTGCTTCTTTAGCTACAAAGGTCCTTTTCTTTTCTTTTAGAAATGGCACTTGAAAGCTGGATTTTTTTTTTTTATCTCTGTGTTTAAATTTGGATATGACTTGACCGCAGTGAACGGATGCCATTGGAGATTTTCCTGGCTGATTCCTCTCCAGAGCAGCGTTCTGAGAGGGAATGGCAATTCCCTGCTGCCCAGCCTGGCACTGCTGCTGGCTCAGGTTGTTGGAATAACCCCATGGGTGTTTGTCACCACTCTCTCCCAGTGGAAGAGGGAAACCTTTTCTGTTTGGTACCTGTGGATTGCTGTCAAAGTCCTCCAAACACAGTGGTGGGCAGCACAGGAGGAGGAGGAGGAAGATTTTTTTTGTGGCTACAGGCTCTAAGTAATTCCAGGGGGTGATAAAACCTGTGGAGTGGGAATATGGATGCTGGATTTCAATGCAGAAACCAAATATTTGTTTATCTCTTGTTACAAGCAGCCATGTCCTCCCCTGCTTGGGCTCACTTTGCAGCAGCTTCTTTACCCATTTGAAATGTGGTTGTTGTTTTCCCAGTGTGAAAGCAAGGCTTGGAGTGACCAGAACCCCCTGGCAACAGCACAGCCAAGGGACACCAGCACCAAGAGCAGCAGGGCTGCTTTCACTGTGTCATGCATGAAGGGGAAGAGGGAGATCGTGGAGACACAGGTCCAAAGCCCGTCTCAAACAGGCAGGCAAGCATCTGCCTGCAGAATTACATCACCCAGCTGCCACGGCAGCGCTCACGGTGTGTGAGCTCCTGCAGTTGGGAGCAGGCTGATGAATAAGGGATGCGATGGGGTTTGTGAATGCTTCCACTCTGCCGGGGGCACACAGGTGTGTTCCTCCCGTGAGGATATTTGGGATGGGCAGGCAGTGCCCTTGGGGAGGTTTGGTGGGATTTAGCTCTCCCACCCAGCCTGTGTGCCCGCTGTTCCTGCCCCTTTCCATTCATTGCACTGCACAAGAGTTTTCACTTACAGGTCAGCCTTGCTGATGATTTTAGCCAAAAATCCTTTCCTTGAATCGTTTCTTCAACAAGGTGCTGATGGTAGCACACAGCTTCTGTCCCAAAAAGCTTAGAAAGTGTCAAATCCTTTGAGGAGGGGTTTAAAAAGATTAATCATGCTTTGTCTTCACCTTCCCTTAGCTTGTAATAGGGAAGAGTGCTCAAATGGAAGGTTCGGCTTGGGAGCTTTAACACTTTAAGCCCCAGGAGGGCAGGGTGCTGTTTAATTTTAAACTGGCTCGAGGCAAGGCTGGAGTCTCTTGAGGGTGGTTATTGCAGTGTTTATTTGCTGCGGGCTGTTGTGAAGAGCTCGGCTACAATGCCCAGCTTTGTTTTTCTCGTGCAGCGAGTGCTGTGTTAATGGAGTTGGTTGAAGAGTAGAGTTTAATCATCTCTTCAGCACGTTTGGGGTGTTTTACCCATATGATGCAACAACCAGGGGGGAAGTGTTGAACAGAGGGATGGCTCTGTGCTGTGGTTAGAGCTGCAAGAGAAGTTGGTGCTAAATCTGTTTTACTGTGAGGCACTGGCACAAGTTGTGTTCAAAGCCAGCTTGGATGGGGCTCTGCGTAACCTGATCTAGTGGAATGTGTCCCTGCCCATAGCAGGAGGTTTGGGACAATATGAACTTTAAGGTCTCTTCCAAGCTATTCTATTTCTGCAGGACTGATTCGCCACCCTCCCCTCCTACCCACCCTGCTTCCCTCCACTTGCTGGTTTCCAGAAGTGCCTTTTCCAAGTAGGATTTCTGCTGTATAATTTGAGCACGGGCTCATCCGCGAGAAAACGATGACAGCTTTGTTCCCTGTATAGCGGATAATGAGGTGTTGGAGGCAGATAGCTCGGGATTCGTGTGTGCAGCGCCTGCCCAGCTCACTGAAGTGCGGCAGCGCTCAGCGCCTTCCTCTCCTCCCGCAGCATCTAAATGGGCTTCTTGTCGGGGCGTATGGCAAAAAGGGTTAACATTTAATTAGAAAACACAGTGCTAGCTAGCGGAGCTTAACGGAGCTTTATATAAGCTGCTAAGGACAAGGCTGCTGTGTGAGCTGCTGGTCGCGCTGAGCTACTGCAGCCGCTGGCTGGGCGTCAGGAGCCGGGGCATGCCTGGGAATCTGCCCAGGAAGCGCCGTGAAAGAGGAGTTTGTTCGAAGGCTTGACCCTGGCTCTGCGCGGCAGAATAAAGCGGGGCAGCAGCCTCATGCCAGGCGTGTGAGGAGCGAGGCAGGCACAGCGCGCAGCGGAGGGACGGCCGATGGCTCCGGTGCTCATGTGCGGCGTGGAGGATGTGCTGTTCAGCGGCGGCCGCCTGCTCTGGACCGTGACCGTGGCAGCGCTGCGCCGCTGCTACTCAACAAACCCAGCTCAGCGTCCCGGCTTCTCCTTGCAGCAGCAGCGTCCCAGCACCTGCCCCCGTGCGTGTTCTCTCTGCGGGGTGGCTGCGATGGGCTGAGGAGCATCGAGGCGGCGCTGGGAAGGTGCTCAGAGGGCCCCGAACTGGCTCTGAGCTGGTCCCGGTGTTGCTTTCCAAGTGCCGGCTCTGTGCCTGCATTCAGGGGTTGGGGGGGATGCTTTCTGTGCCAGGTGTGTTTTGTCTGTCAATCCACAAGTGTTTTGGCCAGCTGCCCCCCATATAACACCCCCTGGGAGCCCCTCTTGCTGCTGTCACCATCGTTGCCCTCGGGATTTTGGGGCAGAGCTCCGGGAGCTCCTCTCTGCCCGTGCCCTGTCCCATGGGAGACACTGGCTGTGGCTTTTTTTGCTGTGTTTGTGTCACTGAATAGCGGCAGCTTGTAACGTGATAGTCCTGTGCAAGGCAGAGGGATTGCTGCTTGGGAGGGATGCAGTGGGTCCTGGAATGGCAATTGGGGGAGCTCCCCTTAAACACAGCCCTGAACTTGCAGTCACTGTGGTGTCCAGTTGCAGTGAGGGTGGTGTCACTCTTTCTCCAGTCTGTTTTTGCTGGCTTTATTTATTTCTGTGTGTCTGTGTTTCTGTCTCTCATGTGAACTTGTGCTGCGTGCCTGCTCTCAGCCTCGCTCTGTGTGTTTCCTACACCAGGGTGAATGTTTCAAAGCAGCTTCTCCCCTCTCCCTGCTGTGTTGCAACACAGAGAATGGCACAGCTCGCAGCAAACAGCTCTCCAGGGCCACCGGGATGCAACTTCCATGGGAAAGTCCTCGTGCTAAGAGGACATCTGTGCCTGTTTAATCCTAAGGTGATCTGCTGGTATTTAGCTTCAGGGAGGGCTCAGGAGTGGGAGAGCAGCTTTGCAGTGGTAAATGTACCAGTGCTTGAATGGATGGAAACGCTGTGAGGTGTGTCTGACACAGGTGTCACTGTGGATAGGGATCCATACAGGGAGCATGACTTGCTGGGGAATGCAGGAGTGAAGGTGTCATTGCTCTTCCTTTGCCCACCTTTACTGACCTGTAGGGATGTCATGGGATGCAGCCCTGACTCTCTTCTTCCTCTCTAGCTACACCTGTGCTGTGTGGGTGTTGTTTTCAGGGTCCATTCACATAAAGAGCATGCAGCTTAGACTGCCTTCCCTCCCCACTGCATCCCCATGGAGGTAAAACCCCATCCTTCCAGGGCTGGAATAAAAACTCAGTGAGGACCAGCTCAGACAACAGCTGTATTCAGCCTGTTCATCATACTCTGATGGCTGGCTTGAGGTGAAAAGAGATTTTTTCCATACAAAGTGTAGCTGTATCTCTGCCCAAACTTACTAGTGGCTGCTTTGTCTTTTCTTTATGAAAAGCATCACTGACATGTGCCAGTGGCTGAAAGTGGGAATGTGAAAATGGGTGAAAAGAGGAGATTGGTTCTTCTCTCATCCTGCCAGGCAGACCTTGAGCCAGGGAAGTGAACAGGGAGTGCCCCTTCCCCTCTGCCCACAACTTGTCCTGCTGGGGACAGGCAGGGACCTGTTGTTTCTCACCTGCTGCTCTGAGTCTTCCCTGGGGGGTGAAACCTGGCAGGAGCAAAGCAACGCTCACATTTTAACATCAGGAATTTGCCAGTGGTAATTTGGGGTGTATTAAAGTGAGATGGCTGAAGGAATGCCCTGCAGCCCTTCCTTGCTGGGTTGTGTAACGCTTTGCTTTTTGTGCTGAAGTCTTGGCTCTCAGCTGCTCAAGCCTCTGGCTGTGTCCAGTGAGTGCAGGACTGAGCACACAGTGCTAAAGGTCACCCAACTGCTCAGATATCAGAGCCTTGCAGGAATCAAGTTGGTTTTCTTAGTTTTTTAAGCACTTCAAGCTATGGAAACAGCTAGAGACAGTGGCTGGGTGACCCCTGCATACAGGGAGGAGCTGTGAGCCACCCTGGGTTACATTGCTTCACCTCAGGCTCAGTGCAGCGACAGAAGCAGTGCAGAGCACTCCATGGGGCTGTTTCTCTGAGGATGTGGATGTTGCAGTGTCTGTGGGACAGGGCTCTAATCTTGGGTGTGAGAGTTTGTGTCCCATCATTATCACAGCTCCTGCATTGTCTTGAGCAAATTGTTTTCCTCTGTTCCCCTGTTCTTTGTGGAAAGGGTATAGCAGCACTCCTACCTGCCAGGGATGCTGTTTGTCCTCTCAGATTTTCCCCCAGAAGTCCTGTAGTTATTGCAGCCACAAGAAAACACCTTTTAGCCCTGTGTTGCTATTAAAATTAACTCCTGCACAGGTGCTTAACATTTCCCACCTTGGCTTCATGGAGAACACTCACATTTCTGTGGCTCCCTTGCATTCATATTCCAGATGTGAAAAATACCATGGGTTTCATATAGAGGTTTTTGTGGCTAAACATGGGCTTTTCCCCTCTCTGAGGGTTCCCTGGACTGTGCATGATGTGGCAGACCAGGACACCAGGCAGAGCTCAGTGCACTGAGCTGCATGCAAGGGACGAGCAGGGCAGGGTGAGGTGACAGGCGCTTGTGCTGCTGATCAGCCCTGGAAGCCTCAGTTTGCTTTGAGCAGTATTTGAGGGTCACATTTTGTTGGTTAGTGGCTATATTTGTGTGAGTTGGATGCTGCCAGTAAGTCTCTGTTTAATCACCAGTACATCTTTGTGGAGAAAGGAAAACAAGTAGGATTCCTTCTCCTTGGGGTGCTGCCAGTGTTGTTGTGGTGAGGGGGATTTTTAGTCTTTTTAAAATACAAACTGCTTGGTAGCCTGGTGGGAGAGCTGAGCTCGAGCTGCAGCACAGAGAAGCCACAAACACCTCTGTGTGTCTGGGCAGGGTCCCAGCTGTGTTTGGGAGCTGGCAGGTGCAGAGGTGGTCACGGGGCAGGCTCAAATCCTCTCTGCCAGCATAAAGCCCTTACCTGCCTTAGCAGCTTTAAGCACAACTAAAACCCACCCCAACAAGCACAAACCAGCCTTTGCCAGTCACCTTCTCCTTAGCCTTTGTGTTTCTGGCACGTGGATGTGGGAAACCTTTTCCAAAGCTTTACCTGTTCTTTCACCTGGGCACAGCGACTTCACCTCAGCCTAGGCACCTCCCAAAGCTGATCCTTGCTCCAGGATGCTTCCCATCATCTGTCCCACCTGCCAGGAGAGATGTCCTGCTTGCCCAGAGCCCATTCATCTGGAGGAGGTTGTGAGCCAAAGCACTGCTGGGGTTTCCTGTTTCACTCTGAAATAACCCCAAACCCCAGGAGGGGAGAGGCTGCGCAGTGTGAGAGTTGATTCTCTGAGCCCTTGGGTTGTGTGCCAGGGAACACTGTCTTGTCCATGGCAGGGAGCATTTCAAGCCTGTCCTAGAAATAACAGATTTGCAGAGACAGCTGATGGAAAAGCTGGCACAGGTCATTTTTCTAACAGCAGCAAGTCAGTATGAATTATTTGGGCTGTTAGGGAAAATTCCTGGAGGAGAATTTGGCATAGAAACCTTTACTGAAAAGTTCCCATTTCCTACCAGAGAAAGGACCGAGGGCTGTATTTTCTTGTGGACCTCTGGCACGTAGTGCTGTGACTTTGGGGGGTCTCCCCAGAGCCCCTCATGATGCCTGAGATGGGACAACATGGCATTTCTAGGTGTCCTGATGCTATTCCCAAAGAAAGCTTTCTGCAGGACCCTCCACGTGCTGGGTTTATAGGCCACCTGTCTTGGATTTAATTCCAGGGCAGTAAAACAAAGTGAAATTTTTATATAAATGAGGTTAATAAGCAGCTGCAAGGCCAAAGACTTCTAGAATCAACATTTATCCTGTGTTTAGTTACCTACATTACCACTGGTCTGTTACTTATTGGGTTACAGACACAAAGTTTTCCTCTGAGATATCAATGCCAGTTGCCACCAGTACATCCCACAACACAGTGATTCCTCAGTGTGGTTAAACAGGAATGGGACATGGCATAAAAAAGTCTATTTAATGATGCAGCTAACTCTTATAAATAAAAAACTGATCAAGTGAAAGATTTCGGGTTAGGGTTGAATGTGTGTCAGTCAGTCTGCTCCACACAAAGTGGTAAAAAAGTTGGGAAAACTGTTCCCAAACTCTCGGCAGAATACAATGGCACATTGTGATTGATCTGCTGGATGTACAGCCAGATATGGGAGCATCTCTGTGATGAAGCAGTTTAGGTGTAACTGAAGTTACCAATTGCACAGTAATTACGGCATAACAGTGTAAACTTTTCATATGGGTCTTTTGGACAAAGTGCTTTTTAACCTCTGAAAGGTCATTTCCTCTGCATGAAGTGAAAAATGTTGCTGATGAAGCACAAGACATCAGCTTTGTCCGTGTGTCTGGCCCATGGTAGCCGGGGTGGGAGAGGAAGTGGCTGCCTTGTGTTTCCTCCAGTGCTAACGTAGTTGGTTTGGATAGTGAGCAGCATGCTTCCTCTACTGCCACACCTTAACTTTCCATTATGAAAAGTGCTGACAACAAATTGAGATGCCTTTTTTCCTTTCTCTTTTCACAATGATGAAAAGCAGTGCTGGAGTGGTGAGGGAGAGCCCAAAGCTGGGGCTGTGCTCTCAGGGCAGGACTTTGTTCCACACCAGACAGATCCCAGGAGTGATGCTCAGCAGAAGCATCTCAGGTGTTCTTACAGGTCAGGGCTTCTCAAAGGGAGCTTGAAAACCTTTTTAGAGGACACTGAGTATATGTGTCTGTGTTCCTTCAAAGATTTCAACTTGTGTACTGAGGGTTACTGGTTGCCCTGGAAAAGCTTTGCTCTGGCTGCTTTCGTCCAGCTGTTTTTCTTTTGGAAGGGATCTGATCTAATGCAGTGATGCTGCTCCTATGTCGCCTGCACTGCTGAAACTCCCATCATGTCCAAAGCTGGCATGGGGAGGTGTCCCCATGGCTGGGACTTTGGGGCACTGCCTCCTGACAGCTTAGAGTTAAACTTGGCTCTGCACACTCCAACAGCAGCTTTCCAGAGCTCTCTGCCAGATCCATTTCCATCTGAGCTCATGATACAGCGTTTTCTGTCCGGGACAGCTGATTCAAACAAAAATATGATTTCTTTTTTATGGCTTCTCCCTCTTCCCTCGCTGACAAACTTCACAACCAGACTGTGAACTTCATCTCATTTCCTTCGGGGTGTGATGGTGCCAGTTTCAAACAGTGCCTTCTATTCACAAACCACTTGGGCCTGTATAAATATTTTCCCCTGGATGTGACGCAGCTCGCAGAGAACGTTGGATTTCGAATGTCGCTGGCGCCGCTTCTCAGAGGCAGCAAGTCCTGCACAAAGGTGTCACTGTATGAGCTTGCCTGGATAAATCTCCATTCTGGCCCTTGCAGAGAGGCTGGCCAGCTTGCTCTGACTGGACACAAACTGTATGGAAAGGTAAATTAAAAGTGTTTCAGGCCCGTGCTGGTTTTTCCAAGCTTCATTTTCATCCTCCTGAGTGGTTTTCTCTGTCACCCCTTTAGCTGGCAGCACTTTGTGATCTTGGATGGACTGTCCATGTGCTTAAAATAACGCTGTGCTATCTTTGTCCCCTCATTTTCTGAAAATCAGGCCACCCCTTGTACAGTCTGCATTGCCCTTAAAACCTCTGAGTCATAATTAGTGATTAGTAATTCTACTAATCTTCTGTACAGATGGAGGCCAGTTCATTCTCAGAGACTGCAAAGAGGATAAAGCTATCAGTGCTGGAATATATTAGCTTAAATACCCTCCCACACACAGATACACATGTACACTTTTCCCCACTAATTGATCTGTCACTCATTTCAACATGCAGCAGTGGTGTGTTGGGGAAGGAGTTGGGGAGAACAAGTGTCATCAAAAAGCTGAGAAAAGTTGGAATGTGCTGGATTTAGCCATTAAAAAATCACCTCTGACAGTCCAAGCAATGCTGGGATTAAGACTGTGATGTTTCTCTTGCTTTTCCAGCTGATGTGGGTGGGTGCTGCCCTGGGGATGGGTGCCCCAGTGTGCATCTCCCTTCTGGCCATCAGGCACAGGAGTGTGGTGCCAGCAGAGCTGGGAATGGGGCTGGAGAAATCACTGCACCTCCACCCATGGCACTGCTGGTGCTGTGCTGCTTCCTGAGCATCCTGGCTCCCCCTTTGCTTGGGCCACTGGTGGCTGGGCAGGGGGTGTGAGCTTTGGAGCAGGGTGGTGTTTGTTAAGCCATAGTGAAAGTGGCAGTAATTCCTCTCTTGTATCAAGCTCAGTGCATCTGTTCACCTTGCTGGGGGGGGCTGGGATGTGCTGCATTCCCTGTAGGGTCACCCTTCACTGAAGGGTTGTGGCACTGCTGTTCCCAAACCCAGCTCATTCCCACCTCAGAATTGCAGAATTTCCCTGTGCTCACCTCCCAACAGCTTCCTACCTCTTACAGGTGTAGTGTATTTCTTTTAAACTCTGAGTTTTCTCAGTTAAAGTAAGTTCTCTGTGCAGCTGAATTATGCAGCCTTGCTCTGTGTTTGTTTGGAAGCCATGGATCCTCCCAGGAGCTGTGCTCTCCCTCCTCCAGCTATTCCTGTCATTGTGGTTGTCCCAGCAGGGCAGAAGCTGGCACCACCCAGGTAACCTTCACATCATTTCTCTAAGGAAACATGACTCACTGTCTATTTTCCATCTTATTTTTGGGGCTTTGGAGTCTGTTTTGGAGACAAATGCAAGTTGGTTACTCTGAAATCCCCTCCCAAAACTGTCTCGTAGGTTGCTGGTGCAATCTGGACCAGCTGGCTGGACCTGACCTGGCAGCCTCCTGCCTGATGTGGGGCCAGCTTATGGTTTTTTCATGAAACCTGTGATATTGAGCACAGAGTGGAAAGCTTTTGTAGTCTCATGACTGTGAGAATGTTGGCTTTTACAAAGTAACTTTGGGAAAAAAGACAACTCCTTTGTCTGCAGCTATTGAAGGGGTGGTTATTTGATCAAAGCTGGTTCTTCTGAATTCAACAAGGAGGGTGAGACACCTCTGGCACCTCACTGCATCCCAGTGTCTGGGGTAGCTGCCCCCTGGAGGAGGTGTCTGAATTGATGTTATTTAGGGAGAACATGAGAGAATGCTCTCCCAGCATTGTTGGGAAGGCTCTGTCCTTACACAGTGCTCTGCAGCTTCATGGAACCTGTTCTTGGCCTCAAACACCTGGCACAGAGCCTCCTGTTTGGGGGACTTCAGCTGGGCCAAGGGGCTTTAGGACCTCTGAGAAGAGGGAGCCACATCTCTGAGGTGTTGCTGTCCAAAGTTTGACCTGTTTTCATTCTGGGAAAAGCAAGGTAGTTTGTTCCAGGTGTTGAAATTTAATAGAAAAAAAATTAAATAGAACCCTGGATTTTTAAAGTTGGGTTGGGAGAGTCTTCATAGTTTGTCCTCTGTGTGCATAGTGACTGCTCAGTTGAGAGCATAAATAACTGAGTAAGAGCATTCAGATTTTTGAAGTAACTGCACGTGTAAATTTGAGACTTTGTGCCTCTTCTGTACCTGCCTGAAGGTCAGCTTGGAACTCTGGAAGTTGCAGCTTGCTGGATTTGGGTGCACAGCTCTTTGTTGTTCTGTTTTTTCCATTTTCAGTGAAAGCAGAGTCAGTTGTTTGAGTTTTCTTTGAGGAGAGCTGTTTCAGTGCCTGTGTGACACCTGTGCTCTGCCTGACACAGTTCCACAGTTTGTGCAGCCTGGTGGGTTGATGTGCCAGTGGGGAAGGAATCAGGGAATCAAAGCAGAACTCGGTGTTTGGCACACAGGGAACAGCAGGCAGGTGATTTACTCCTCTGCCAGCAGCAAGGTGCACTCCTGGGGAGCAGGAGCAAGTTCACATTGATGGCCAAGGCTGTGACATGGCCATCACAGCCATGATGTCCGTGCTCTCAGTTGGACATGAGAGCATGTTGCTGTCAGTTCCCTCCCCAGAGTGCAGCAGCCAGGTCAGAGCAGCAGACCTGTGCTTTGGGGAGCTGTTTGGGCAGTCCAGTGCAATGCTGTACCTGGGGGTGTCTGTTGCAGGGAGGGACAGTGCAGGTATCACTTCATGGATAGGGTGAGGGTGGCTGTGCTGAGCAGAAAGCTCTGGTTATCTCTGTCCCAGTATCCCTTCAGATGCTGCCACAGGGCTCAGCCTTGTTCCAAGGGGTTCAGACTGGGGGTGGCTTGAAGTTTTAGTGCCAAGTTTTTACACAAAGGCCCCTCCTGTCCCCGGATAGGAGGAGTGTGTGGGGTGGAGGAGCTGGGAGGGGTGATGGCAATTCCCAATAAGCACAGAGCTGCCAGCATGGGCACTCTGTGACACAGGGACTGTGATCCCACACCAAGGTGTGTCCCTGCCCCAGGACTGGCACCTGTGCTGTGCCTTTGGTCAGTAACTCCTGCTTGTTCATTCAGTTTTGTTTTATAATAAAGGGGTTAACATCACAGCCAGGGAAAAAAAAAAAAAAACAAAAAAACAGCCCACAATTGTAATGCTTTCCCATTTTTAACAATCCCATTTCAACCCCTTGTGTCCCCTGACTCACTCTGGAAGGGCTTTTGTTTCTGAGTCTGTAATCAAAGCAGCAAACACTAAGGTCACTTCCTTCAGACTGTATGGCAACGGAAGGAGTCCGGGATCGTGTCTCCCTTCTCCCCCCAGCTCAGATGCACAGAAAACATGAAGGCTTAGTGCATGCACACTGGGAGCACTCCTTGGGTTTCTCAAGTCCATTTAAACCAGCAGGCTGTGCAATGTGGAGGTAAGAGGCTGTATTTTAATTTCTGACGCTTAGCAGTGACAGATAACGTTATTTAGTGCTCCTGCAGTGTGTCCTGAGCTAAACATCGTGCAGAGCTCAGAGCTGTGAGCCCCAGAGAGCCAGGAAGCAGCACAGAGCAGAGAAAGTTTGCGGTGGGGTAGGTTGAAACCTTGCTGCTTGCTCTTCTCTTTGCCTTGGAGGGTCAGTCCATAAAAATCTCTTTGCGTCTTTGGCACTCCATTGAGGAGATAAGGGGCTGTTTGTTTATCCCAGCATTTACAGCTGCTTTTTCCTGCCTTTGTTGGAAATGCTGCCTTGGCTACTTCAGCAAAGGGCTGAATCCAAGCTGGAGTCTGTTAACTTAGCTGCAGCTGGAGCAGAGATCTCTAACTTCTGGTTAGAGAGAAACCTCTTTTCAGAGATTACCCTTATGGGCTGCCCTGAGATATGATTTAACCTGAACAAAGCACAGATTCATGAGTCCCGAGCAAAGGCAATCGGCGCCTGGTACAGTAACTCCTTTCAGCATGCAACTGTTAAATATCTCCTCAAAAGGTCCCCTCCTCTCTCACCCCCTAAAAATCCCTTGGGAAGAGTGGCCTGGAGATGCAGCAGT
Organism: Geospiza fortis; assembly: GCF_000277835.1. Lineage (NCBI taxonomy): Eukaryota > Metazoa > Chordata > Aves > Passeriformes > Thraupidae > Geospiza > Geospiza fortis. Next base: position 2,231,919 of record NW_005054317.1, read on the forward strand.
GCACACAGAGCTGGGGGTAACGGCTGCTGAGAAAGAGCCTTTGATCCAAGGCACTTGTTTTGCTTTAAAAGTGAAATGTGGAACCATCTGGATCAGCCCCCTGAGTGCCTGGCAAGCTGCTGGCACTGGCAATGTTGGCTCCTTGCCTCCACAGAAACGCTGCTCACTGCCTGCTCCAGCCCATACCCACTACTGTGACTTCTCTTGCTTTATTTATTTGCTCTCTGCAGGTTTTTTTAAGAGCTGCAGATGTAAAGGACTTGTGCTTTAGCCTTCTTTTTAAATTACTTTCATCTCCTCCTTACCTGATGTCAGTCCCAGGCTGGCATCTGGGTTCCTGAGGGGCTGTTGCCAAGCATGAGTGGCTGGAAAAGTCCAAAGGAGGGGATGCTGGGTGCAGGGACCTGGATGGGGCAGGAGAAGAAGAGTTTCCAGATGACTTTAGAGGATGAGGTGGTGCGTGGAGGGGGTGGTAGTTATTTGGTCAGGGCTTGCTCTGCATGTGTCTCCTGCTTTGGGAGCCTCCCCTCAAAAACCCAACTCGGGTGAGCAGGGATGTGCTGGAGGGGACAGAGGAGTGTCCTGTGAAAAGCCATCAGAAATGGGGGAGAGCTTCAGGGCTGGGCAGTGGCAAAAAGGCATCAAGAACAGTGCTGTGGGTCTCCAGGGATGTGAAACTACTCTATTTTTTCATTTTCTGTGGCTATTCTTGTAACAGGGAAGGCTGGGTTTGTTCTGTGGGTCAGGGATGGCTTCTGGGGTGAGGTGAAACTCGGGAGTTACCAGAAGCTCTGCGCAGAATAAACCCTGAGATTCCTGTTGTGGAGACTTAAGCAAAGAAGCTGGAGCTTAGCTGCTCTGCCTCCTGGCTGAGGAGCAAAGGTCAGGACAGGTCACAGGAGGGCAGTGGCCCCTCCTGCCCCTCTGTGGGCACTGCTTGTTCAGGGACAGGGGATGCTGCTGCCGCCAGGCAGAGCTCCCTCATGGGCAGCCCCTGCATTTGTTGTGTCAGGTAGCAGCAGGAAAGCACTCTGATCCCACAGGAGACCTTTTTCCCCTGAATTCCCAGGAGATGGCACAGGAACAAAGCACCCCAGTGGGCTGTGTGCAGTAATGGCCTGCCTGCAGTGTCTCAGCACTGCTGCTGGGAAGTGTGTCTCCAGCAGACACCAATTTACTGCCTGTGTGCTGCCAAGGAAAGCAGATGTTGGATTTCATTGACTTGATATTTGTGGCAGATTTCTTCTGATTGTTTCCTATTAATTTTCCAGATAGTTTTTTTAAATAGCATTAGTGTAGAGTTCTTTTCTCATTGTTGTTTTAAATACACTGCAGAGTGGCAGGAATGGAATATCAGCACCCCTGGAATGACTTGACCTGTTCAGTTTTCAGCTTGAGACACCTTTAAAGAGAATATCCATGCAATAAAGGTGCTGATGCTTCAAGAGGATAGCAGCCAACCTCTCCCCTCTGTCAGAGGGACTCAGCATCTGGGATAACACTGCCAGAGAGATCCTGTGGCCTTGGGCAGTGCCAGGAGAGGTGAAATTCTGCCTGGGTGCTGCTTGGCAGCTGGAAAGGCTGCAGAGCCAGACTTCAGCAGCAGTTCTTCCCTCTGCCTCCTGTGCACTCAAGTGCTTTCATCCTGTGCTGGGGCACAGTGAGCAGCCCCTGCACCCCCAGGTGGGATGGGGCAAAGGCAGGAACAGGAAAAAGCCATCAGGAAAGGCAGCCACACTGCAAGGTTTCCTCATGGGGAGGAGAGGGGTGAGTTATTTTGCATTGCACACTTCTGGCTGGGAGCAAGAAGCGGCAATTCTGCTGCTTGTGTTTTGCTCTTGGCAAAGGGCTTTAACTCCTGGCTGGGTTACTGGATTTATAATTTTGAGGAAGATTGAATTAATTTGTTTCCTGGATTTTAATTGATCGCTGTTCTTTGGTTTTGGTCAGTTTTTGGGGGTCTTATTACAGCACGCTCATCATTATTTCTGATTTTGGGAGAGGAGGATGAGAGCCCCACGACCTGCTGTGGTGAGTGGGATGTTTCTGATAACCCCAAGAGACTGTGCCTGTCATCCTGTACAAGCCATCAAAGGGAATCAAAGAGTCCCTTGGATCTGCCATCCCCTGCAATGAGGAATAACAGAATAAATGGGGAAAGGAGGGTTGCATGGGAAGTCTGTTGGCACGTGGCCCTGCAAAGCCCTGGTGCCTGCAGCGAGGGAGAGCACTGAGGTTGTTCCTGTGCCAGACTTTTTCACTGGCTCAGCTGGTGGGGCTTACATGAAAGTCACTTGATGCTCTGCAGGAGCCAGTGTTTTCATCCTATCTCCAGCTCTCATGGCTATTTTAGGAAGGTGCCATGCAACCCAGGCAGCCTCTCAACCCCCTGTTCCAGGCACTGCTTTATCTCCAGCTCATTGCCAAACTTCAGCACAGCCAACATTTCCATGTAGAGCGTCATCAAAGGGGCTTCAAAGTGCAAAGCTTGCACTTTTCCCCAGCCTGTCTCATCTTAAAACATTTCTGTGCCTGCCATTCAGTTATGGCTTTAAGTGTCTGGCTGGTCCTGAGAAAGAGAATGTCCTGAGGCCTGGGAATGGCTCTGCACAGTCCCTGAGTGCTGTGGGTAAACATCTGCTGAGTGTGCAGAGCCCAGGTGGCCTCTGCAGCCCTTGGGAGGGATGGGGGTGGCACCTGGAGTCACCTGGTTGGTCCTGCAGGATGGTTTGCCAGAGCACAGAGGATGAAAGGTGCAGCCAGCCACTGTGCAGCATCACTGGCTGTTCAACATTAGGCAGATAGTGGCTTCTGTTAAAGGTTAATGGTGAGATAACAAATGATTTAAGGCAAAACCCTGACCCTACTAAAATTAATGGCAGAATTAATTGACTACACTGGAGACAGGACTTCAGCCAAAGGCTTCTTTATGGCTTGAAGATTAGGAAGGAGAGGCAGTATGTCTGGAGACATGGTCTGCCCCCATAAAGCTGGTGGGAGCTCTGCCTCTGCCCTGGAAGGGATCACTGCAGGTTTATTGTGTCTGTGTGAGCCAGGCTCTGGTGTTGTGGCAGGAACCCACGGGCTGGTGTGAGCAGAGACTGGGGAAACTGGAGTTTTGGAGCCAGAGCTGACCCACTGGGCACTGCAGGAGGTGTCAGTGAGGCCAGAGGGGAGGGCACTGCGCTGCTCTGAGGCTGGTGGGGAGGCACACAGTGGGGTGGGATGTGCCAGGGCTTGGGGCAATGCTTCCCTTCCTCAGATCTTCCCTCGTGGGAGAGTGGAGCATTTCCAATCCTCCTCCATCAGTTTCACCCTGAGCACCTCCCGCCATGGGACACTGAGTGGTGGCCCCCACACAGGTCAGGGCAGACCTGTGGGCTGCAGACAGGCTCCCCAGAATGTGCATCGTGGTGTTTTTGGAGATCTGTGCAGATTGTTTGAAAAGCTTCCACAGCGATGCTGGTATAGCCCCAAAGTTCTGTCTGTTATTTTCCTGCTTATTCCTTCAAGCTCTGAGTGACTCCAAGTGCTGGAACATGATGAAGCTCTGCTCTCCCCACAGACACACCAGGAAACTCTGAGGTCATTCCAACCATTATAACTTTTTCCCTCTTCCCCCCAGCTGCATGCAGGCCCCTTCCTTCCAGAAGGACAGGCAAAGGCTTTTATTTTCCTGAGATGTGCCTGGCTGGGGCAGCTCCTTATGGCAAGACATTCTTGTGTGTGATTCACATTTTGATCAGGCTGTGCACGTTCAGGGCCAGACATCAGCTGGCTGGTTGTACCAAAGTCAATGAAGCAGTGCTGATGTGAGGAGCTGATCCTAAATGCCTTCAGAATCAAAAGAAAAATCCTCCTCAATGCCAATGAAAACCTGAAGTGTGGGGGCTTTAGTATTAAGCTTTGAAATCTCTTACAGGCTTATGAGTAACAGAAGAGAAATTTGGATTAAAAAAACAGAAGCTTTACAAGAAATTACTGGTGATGCTTTAATGGGTGGTAAAGTGCAGCTCAGGTAGGGATTTGGACATGGAATCCTTTAAAGATCCAGGCTGGTGCTGTAGGTTTGGGCACCTGGAAAGCAGAGCTGCTGCCTCTGTGCCACTGCCAAAAGCAGGATGGAAGCATTTTGGGATGCCCTCATGGCACAGGCCGTGTGAAGTCACTGTGCAAAGGGACAGCCCTACGTCCTGGCAGAGGGAATTTTGCTTTTTGTTGTCTCTGTTATTTTCTCCAGTGCTCTGACTGCCTGAGCCACTGTGGTGTGCCTGTTTCAGGAATAAATGAGCCAGTTTTTTATAATCTATGTACTAATGATGTGCCACAGTCCAATTTCTCACTTTTCAGACTGCAGGTTTAAGGCTGTGTGCTGGCCATTTATGTAGTGAAAATGGTTCCCCTTTCTCTCTCATCACTGGATGCATCAGCACAGGTGATTTTTCCCTGACTATAAAATAACTTCTGGAGCTGTTCATCTGCCAGTGAAGTTTAATTTCAAATAGTTACCCTGCCAGGAGCTCATGGAAATAACATGCACTGTTCAGTGCACCTGGGACCAAATCCCTGGTGTCACCTGGGATGTTTCCAGGAGCACCCAGGCCTGAACAAAGGGGTTTATCCTGGGAGGAAGGCAAGAGGAGAACTGGGGGGAGAGTCCAAAAGACTTCTCATGGAAATCAGAGCATGAGAGGTATGAAGCCCTGCTGGATGTGGGTGGTTTTAAAGCTCTGCTGATGGATATTTAGCTGGCTGCAGCCACCCTGTCCCTGGGCAGGTTGCACTTACTGTGTGTGCACACATGGGCTGCTGAGCCCAAACCATGGCACATCCCCAGGGAGAGCAGCTGGGATGCAGGACAGGGCTCTGAGCCTGTCACTGGCAGACACAGCTCCCAGTTTTGTCCTAATCATGTGCAGTTTACGTGTAAGCCTCTCCTCTTTGGCCAGAGAGTTTGTAGGGTTTGGGTTTTGTTGGCTCTGTTTCTTTTCTTTTTTTTCCCTTTATTTTCCTTCTCTAGACCTTAAACCAAAAAAAGGCTTAAAAATAGAAGTCAGTGCCAGATAGGCCAAGTGACTTCTTTGTAACTTGCTCAGTTCTGAGAGGGAGAAATCTGTCCTGGAGGGAATACAGCACATTGGGGTTTGCTCCTGACCCAGACCCTCCCTGATTCTCCATTCCTGAGCTTCCCTTCAGGAGATGTGTTATTCTGACAGCTTCTTTTTTTTTTTTTTTTTTTTTTGGCTTACGGCTGTTTTTGGGGGTTTTTTTGGGATTTCCTGTTTACACCCTGTCTAATTACTCTTTTTCTTATTTTTTCCCTAACGGGATGACACACATGGATGTCTAAAAATATTGCATGTAACAACCAGCTTTGCATAAGGAGGATGTTTCTGTCCAAGAGAAATAGCATAAATATCCTGCATGTGCTTTTTTCCCAAATAAACATTCAGGCTTAGGATATTGTAGGGAATTGGTCTAAGTAGCCAAGAAGTAGGTTTTTTTCTCTGCCTTGCTGATTTTCTTTTTAAAGGATGGATGTTTTGGAAAATCTGCTTTGATGATTTTAGGTGGAGAATTTGTCATATTTTTTGGTGACAAAAAGAGAGGACAACGTGTTGTTTCCTCCCAGCTAATGAAACCTTTATGATAATGCTAATTTTCTACATAGAGCTACAATCTCACCATATGCTTTAATTTACACACATGAATATCCTGAGAATTGTTTGTTTCCCTTCATTATCTGCTTTTTTTACTGAAGATTTGGGTGAATCAGATTCTTGCAGACAGCCTGTAAATTAGGAGAGCTGCAGTTTTTTGATGTAACTGTATTTCTACAGTGGAAAGTGTTTGTCTCCTTTCAGTCCTCTCAGTTTTTGAGGTTTTGCTGCTTACTTGTGTACAGAGAATACAAGTGAATTTGGAATGCTGGATTTTTGTTGTTTCCCAGTCTCTCGGTATGGTTTTGCCAAAAATAGGGCTGTGTAATGTCTCTCTCCTAATTTCCTGTTGGGAATGAGATGAGACACAGAGATGCTTCATGAATTTTATGTTGCTACTTCTTTTACTGGATAACAGCTCAAATATTAGCAGGCTTTTAAAAATAACTGCTAAGATGACCAATCTGGGGGCATGTTGCAAAAATTGTTCATTTGTACAGACAATGCCAAATCAATGAGAATAAGCTGAAAGCAGATGTGTGTGTGTATAAATATCTCAAGACTGTTCACAGCAGCTCCTGACTGAGGCAGACAGCTGTGCTCATCTCATGATGGATTGGTCCAACACATAGAAAATCAATTATATTGTTCACATTAGCAGGGTGTCCTGAATTAAAGAAAGAAAATGTATCAGTGGGGGCTCCAGGGCTTTGGGTTTTTGAGGAGCCTGGTGCCCTGGGAGCTGTGACACAGCACAAGTCCCTTCCCACAGCCTGAGGAACAGACCTGCAAGCGGATGTGCTGTGGGGAATAAATCAAATAAATCACCCCAGTGTCATTGGGGGAGTTAAAGAGGAGTCCTTTGGCTCCAGGAGCTCAGTGTCTCCAGCTGCTGAGCTGGAGGCACCTTTTCCCTGGCCAAAATCCATGGGTGAAAGTGATGGAAGCCTCTTCATGAAGCTCTCCAGCTTTTCTCCAGGCAAGAGGATGGCACCAGGTTATTGGTACCTGTGGCTGTGCTGTGGCATTGCTGTGCCACAGTCATGTCACACCTGGGGATTGACACTCCAGAGCCTGTGAGGTGAGCTTGCAGCTGCCACAGCTTCCAAAGCTGTTGGTTCCACCTCCTGTACAGAAAAGGGTTGTGAAATGTGAGTGCTGCCCTGTACCTCAGAGCCCTGTGTGCACAGGGAGGCAGCTGGATGCGAGGAGAGAGTTGTCTCCTGGAGATGACCTCTCTGGTGGGCGACATTCCTGGTGTAGGATGGGCTTGTGCTTCCCTGTGGTCGCAATTTGGAGTGATTTTCTAATTGCAAGGATAGGGTGAGCCAAGTGACGTGCTCTCTGCCCCATCAGGAATGGGGTGGGGATGCTTGGAGTGAGCTCCTGCACAGCTGCAGGAACCAGGGTGCTGGGGCTGAGGCTTTGGGTGTGCAGGAGGAGGAGGAGGAGAAGGGCTCAGTCCCAAAGCCCTAACCAGGCTTTGTTTAGGGATTGGAGCCTGCAGATGCTGAGCTGATGGTCGCACCAGCAGATCTGTGCTCCTCGAGCAGGCTGTGGTGGCACACAGTGAGTACCCCTGTGTCTCACCCTGGCTGGGGGAGGTGTCTTAGCAGGAACGTGGCCCTCAGGTGTTCAGGAATGGGCTGGGGGGCAGCAGAGGGGTGCAGCAGCTCTTCTCAGAGCTACAGCCACAGGCTTTTCATGGCTCTGGACATCACTGTCCTGTGGCTTTGTGATTATGTCCCCAAGTGTTCCTGGGGTGCCACGAGCCCGTGGCCACAGAGCTCTGGGGGTGCAGGTGGGGGCTGCCAGGTTTGTCACAGCCAAGGCATTTCACAGTGCTTTGTCATGGGCACCTTGGCATCTTCTGCAACCTCTTCACTGAGCTTTCCAGCACTCTGGGAAGTGGATGGGTGATTTCTGAGGAAAGATTCCTGGTGTCTCAGGTTTTAAATGTTTTCTGTGTGTATATTTGTAAATGAGACTTCTAAACTGTTTCTTTATGTTGTCTCATCAGTAAAATCAGGGATAATGATATCTTGCCTATCTTCAGGACTATTAGGAGTTTTATTTACTTTTAAGGTACTTTGCAGTTACCTTGGATAGCTGAATTGAAGCACAGATGATGCTTAGTGTTTATTTTATATTTTAATCCTTCCAGATACCTACCTTTCTCCTCAGCACGAGGCTTTGTGGATGTGTTTGCTCTAACAGAAACCTTTTTTACTCAACAACAGACAACTGAGGCAATTAAAACAGTCAGAAGTGATTGATGTGATTTCACTGGGTGAAAACTGACGCAGCTCACAATTAAATAATGGCAACCCTCGTGCTATCTCAGAGCAACAGATGGGGAATGATTTAAAAACAGTATTGGATCCGACACTTCGCAGCAGGGGCAGATTGCTAACAGTGTGTCAGAGCCAGAAATCTGCTGCACCTTGAAGGGGGTGCTGATGAAATGATTAATTGATGGTAATGGGCAACTTAGTTATGAGCCTGCCTGTTAGCTCTTCAGCTCTGGGGAGCAAATGGAGCTGGGAGTGGATCATGATGGGTTTAAGGGCTCTGGGTGCTGAGTTTGGGCAGCAGGGAAATCTCAGGGAGATTTCAAGCTGGAGTTGGGGAGGTGCAGCTCTGCTTCCAGACCCAAGGGATGGATTGCTGGAGGTGGTGCCTTGCTGGGAGTGCAGGGCCTGGGGATGATGCTCTGCAGGGAGCAGCACCAGGGGATGCAGCTGTGAGATCACTGCTGGCTCTGGGGTGGAGCAGCCTTGTGCTCCGAGCTGCTGCTCACCATGTGTCGCTGCTCATCTGGCACTTCTGCACAAATTCATGTTTGCAGCAGTAAGACAGGGAAAGGAAGGGATTTCTGTCCTCTAGACTCACTCTGCAAGCAGTCCTTGTACCAGTGTTGCTGTTTTGGTGGGCGGTGTGATGCTCAGCAGTGCCCAGGGTTGCCAATGCTGCTGCCCAGTTTTCCAGGACACTTCAGGGAGTTGTGCCTGCAGACACTCATCTCTGGCCTGCCTGCAGAGCTCCTCAGGAGGGCACTCCCTCCCGGCTTCTGGTCCAAATGAGCTCAGTGAGTGGAACAATGGAGCTTTGTTGGTGTGGGAGCTGGGGGCAGAGGGCTGGCTGGTGACAGAGGTGGCTGTGTCTCTGCAGCCCTGGTGTGCAGACGGGGGCAGAGCTGCGAGCTCTCTGCGGTTCCACTGTGATCACCCAGAAATTGTGTTTATTTTAAAGTCTCTGCCAGGCTCAGGTGTGATGGGGGGCAGGAGGTGATGAGAGGGGCTGATGGCACCACAGCTCAGCCCTTGTCCCTATCCCTGCAGAGCCAGAGGGATGTGAAAGGGAAAACCACTGTGTGTTGCTGTTTAATCCCTCTGGGAGCCGCTGTCTAAGCAAACACCCCCGGCCTCTGCTCACAGCTCACAATTTATGGGAGCTGGAAGCTTGTGCTGTCAGGAAAATGAGCTACTTTGAGGCTGGGAGAACAAATATGAAAGCCAGGTTTCCTTCACCAGCTCTCACCCAGAGAGTGTTGCAAAGCTGGTCCTCGCTGGAGCTGCTGAAAGGCCCAGAATTAGAACAGATATTAAATAATGTAAGAGCTTTCATTGAAATGTATTAGATTTCAAAGGGCATAATGGGCAGCTATTTCTGAGTTGCTCGCCTGCTAAAGAGAGGAAGAGACTTAGTTTGCAGGAGATAAATGTGACATAAAAGAGGTGGTTCAGATGCAGCATCAGAGGTTGCAAAGCTCATCCTGTTCTTAGTGATGCAGTTCACCTTCTTGATGTGTGCAGCTCCTATGTAAGAATCCCATGGAAGTGATGACTTCCAATAGCTGCTCAAGTGAAAGTGTTACTGTGCTGGTGGAGACTCCATCTGTTCTAGAGAGGTCAATGGACTAGATCTGGGCTGGCCCATCTGCAGGGAGGGTTGGATGGATCTGGGTTTCCTGGGTCCCTGTCATCTCCTCACCAGAGCAAATGCCCAAGGCTGTGGCACTGGCCGGGCTGGTTCATCCTCACATGTAATTCTCACAGCATTTATGGGTTTTTAAATCTGATCCCGAGTGCTGCTAAGCACCCTTAATTCCAGCATGGAGTTGACAGGAACTGCGAGCGCTGAGGCAGCTCCCAGATGGAGTCCTTGGAGAAGGACTCAGCTGGGGTACAGAGTCAATTCCCTTACCCATCAAAATCAGACACTTGCTTCACCCTGCCCTTGTCCCCAAGCCTCCCGTGCTCTGGTGCAAGCCAGGAATGCTGCCCTTGCTGACAGGGCTGTGCTGCTGTCTTTGCAGATGACCGAGGGCCGGCACTGCCAGGTGCATCTCCTCGATGACAGGAACTTGGAGCTGCTGGTTCAGGTACTGACCTCGCTCTTTGGGCAGCCAGGGCCAGGCTTCTCTGCTTGTTTTCTTTTGGGGGCTGAAGTGAGGGTTGAAGACAAGTTATATTAGAAGAACTCAGAGAGTGGAATAGGTGTGCTGAGGCAATGTGCTTTTCCTGACACCTGGATTAGCTGAAGGATTTCCCCACCATCGGTTCTGCATTCACTTTTTGCTTTCACCAAAATTCCTACAGGATATTAAACACACCCCTTGTGGTGGTGTTTTTTGTCATTTAGATGGGAAGAAAACTCTGTGGTTTTGAGGATGTTTTTTTCCCATAACAGAACTCAAAGCACGAGATCCTCCACTACACAATATTTTCTTAATTGCAAAACCCTTCCTGCCATAAGTGCAGGAAAGCCTGGATGCTGCCTTCTCCCCCAGAAAGAGGAAAGCAGCACTCAGTCTGTGCCCTTCAGCTTAATGTCATGGATTAAGCACAGAATTGCCTCTCCATGCTCCACACATCCCACACAGCTCCACTGAGACACCCTGAGTCTGATACATCACTTCTGTATTCACTTGTACAACAGGGTTTTAGCATGGCCATGTGCACTCAAATGTCAGTATTTGCACAGAAAATTTTCTTTTTTATTAAAAGCCTGGACTGAGAGGAATAAAATTAATTTTATTCTTTCAACAGCCCAAACTTTTGTCTCGGGAGTTACTGGATCTGGTGGCCTCACACTTCAACCTGAAAGAAAAGGAATATTTTGGGATAACATTTATCGATGACACGTGAGTGTGTTTATTTATTTAAACAGCTGTGTCATTATTGCAGTGTGAAACCTTATCTCTGCTACCGTGGCAGCTTGGCATGATGGAAAAATGACTTTTTATTTCAAAGAAGAAAGTTTCCTACCTTGTGCTTTTGTGCTGCTTGGCTGGGGAAAGGGGAAGGCACAAAATAGAAAATATTTGGAAAATATCTTCTGGGCCCAAACCAGAGAATCCTTGTAAAATATTTTCCTGATGATTTCACATTTCATATTTGTCTCACACAGTGAAAATCTGATTCAGTGATAATTTCCCATGTGAGCACCCTCAGCTTTCTTCCTCTGTACTTCTAGTAACAACAAAAATGTTTTGCATTTATTTCCAAAATGAATTGCTTTGCACCTGCATCTCAAATATATTATTGAGCCTTTTAAGCCCAAATTTCCTGAGCAGGGGGAGAGGTGAGGTTAGTCCTGCCCAGGAACCACTTTGCTGTCTCTGAGCCTGGCTGTGATGCTGTGGGAGATGTGTTCATGGCATTAACCCAGAGTCAGCTGGGTTCATTACCTGCAGTCTCACCTGGTGCTCAGGCTCATCTCTCAGCAGGGCACTGAAATGCTTCCCCACATCTGCTGGCAGTGTCTTTAGAGAACCTTCAGCTCCCCCAAAAAGCTGGAGCAGAGGTGCTTAGGGCAGTGGGGACGTGGAGCTGTGCGCTAAAACAGCCCCTAAATGAACCTTCTGTCTAACAGGAATAACATTGCTTCCTGCTGCTCTCCATTGCCACTTTTTATGCAGCCCTGGATGGAAGCTTTCACCTACAGATCCCATCAGAGCCGTGTTTGGGGCCACCCTGCTGAGGCACATCCCACGTGCAGGTCCTGGGACACCCCTGGAGCTGCTCCCTCTGGGGCCCTGACCCCAGCGCTCTGTTATTTTTACCAGCCACTCACATCTGGGGCTATCCCTGGAATATTTTTGCCACATCCTTGTCCTTTCACTTGCTGGAAAATACTTCCCCCAGCTCTTCTGTAAATCCCTTGAGGATACTGTTTGTACTTGGCTCGTTTTTCCCCCCCCCAGAAGAGCTGCCATGAAATTCTTCTGGATGTTTTTGGTTACTGGCACCGAGTCACGGTGAGGTTTAAAGTGCTGCCAGGGGATTATCTGAAAGCTGTTGGCTTCCCCAGAAGCTCCAGTGGGATTCCAGGGCCTGCCTTGGTGTATGCACAGGGCTGGGTGCTTGGAGGGAGTGTGTGGCCTCTGGAGGGCACCCATGGCTCAGCCTTGCAGGGTTAAGGGTTAGGTAAAGAAAAGGAAATCATTCCATGAGATGTTTGCCTGCCTTGGGGCTGTCTTGAACTTTTTAAAGTAACACTTGGAGTAATTGGGGGCAGTGAAAAGAACCAATTTCTGTATTTTCCATCCCTGTTTTTAACCCTCTCCCCAACCTGTTTCCATAGAGGTCAGAGTGTCTGGCTGCAGCTGGATCACCGTGTCCTGGACCATGACTTGCCCAAGAAACCAGGGCCAGCTACTTTGTACTTTGCCGTTAGGTGAGTAATTGTTTCCACCAAGCAAACATTACCACTTGGGTTTATTTATCACCAGGGGGTTTTGTTTAAAGGAGCTGATTACAGATTTGATAAAGGAAATAAATGTCAAAGCAATGTGTTATTTTTAGAAGGAGATTAGGCCCCGGCTAAGTGCTGCTCTCTTTTGTATGTAACTATGAAATAAAGTAGGTTGGAACCTGCTACTTTTTAAACTCTTATTGGGACATGATTCCTATGGTGGGTTTGGGTTTTGTTTTTTGTTTAAAACCTCGTATTTTAAATATCTTCTTTACCTGACTTTTCTTTGAGTGTGCTAAATGTCAATACAGTTTATTCAAACAATTTTACTTACTTTTTTCCTTCTGTTTACTTAAAGGCTGTCTGTACTTTAAAGGAATTGCTGATGGCTGTTTTGCTCACAGCTTAACCAGTCCCCAGGAAAGAATAAAATCCCTGCCAAAATGATGATTTTGGCCAATGTAATTGCATTACTTTAGGGCTGTTGCTGGCAAAGCTCTGCTGGTTAAGGGCCTGAAAAAAATCCCACATCCTACGAAACAGAGCTGTGCTGGCAGAAGAGATCAAGCATCATTTCTTAATATTGCTGGAGTCTTTGTTTTCCTTGCAGTCTGTGAGGGAACGTGAGAGCAGACTGACCTCATTTGCTTTTCAGATCTGGGTAAATTTATGCCTGGTGTGCTTAATTATTTGAAGCACTTCCAAAGCGGAGCCTCTTGTGTAGCTGGGTCAGTTGGCACTGGTGCCTCCCCGTGTCCCCCGCTGGTCACCAGGGGAATGGGACAAACAAGTGGCACTTTGTTCTGCCTGAATACGTGCTGGGGTGTGATGGTGTCCAGAGCTCCTCTTCCACACTTTGCAGAAAGAAAAAGCTCCATTTATAAAGGGGTGATGGGCTCTTCACTGTGATTACAGTGTTTAATCAGGATCTGGGAGGCCAAAACCTGTGGATGCCCAAGAAAGCTGTGAAGGCAATCCTATAACTTGAGCATTCTTTTGGTTGGAATTTGTGCTGTTTGCTCATGGTGTTCATTTTGGCCCTGTCTGTTGCAAGATGGTTCTCAACAGGACAGGGGGTGCAGAGACTTGGGCAGGAGTTAATGTGTGAGGAGTGGGCTTGGAAAGATCAATTTTCAGAAGGGAATTTTAAGCTTGACCACTCTGGGGTAATGAGATCCAAAACAGGTAACCAAGGAGGGGGGCAGTGAGATGCAGAGCAGGAGGAGGAAGATACAGAAATAATCAGCACTACAGAAACTGCCTGATCCATAGAAAATAGATATTCCAGCAGAAAAGCCACTTCAAAACCTGCAGTTTCCAGTTGCATTACTGGAAATGGAGGACTCTCCAGATAGCTGGTTTTTCTTCATCTCTTCTCATCCCTGAGCTTTTGCTGTTCAATAAGGAAACGTGATAATCCTTTGAGAATTTATTGCCAGCTGGCATAAACTCAGTCCAGTCACAGAGGTTTTTGGATGGTACACTCAGCTGAAGGGCTCTGTGATGCAGATTGAGGACTTTCAGAAATGTCATTTTAGTTTCAAGGATGCTGACAGCACTGGAAGTAGAAGCAGAATGTGCCCTTTATGGTGCTCCCAAATGTGCCTGCCATGCCCTGAACATCCTTATCTCTGTGGTCCAGTGTTCCCCATCTGTACTAGGGTGATGAGAAGGTGCAGCTTGTACCAGGGAGGAAATGGAGCTGGGATTGGGGCAGTGCCCCCCCGTGCCCTCACCCTAAATCTATAGATCCCACAGCTTCCTGCTTTGTACAGAGTGACTGGGAGCTGCCTCCCTTCAGAACCAGGGCTCTCCTGCTCCTGAGCCACACCTGACCCTGGCTGAAAGAAACTGGAAGTGCAAATGAGGTCATTAGCTGAGGAAAATCACTTCATGGTGCAGGGAAGGCTTCAGCAGGCTGAGGAAGGTCCACTCTGGGAAGGGCTGGTCTGGCAGGAGGATGGGAAAGGATGAAGAGTGTGGGTTCTGCCCTCTGCTCTGCATTTCTGAAGAGAAACACTCAAGGGTATTTGAAGTAAAATTTAGCAAAGCTGTTGGGGAAAAAAATATATCAGGTGAGATCAAGAGAGGGTGGAAATACCTGTGGCTGGTAGAGTTCATGGGGAAAGGTGAGTCATGGAAATGTAGAACAGCTTTTCAGATGTCTGGGGCAGGCTGCTGGGCTGCCCCTTGGCCAGGCTGCATGCCTGTGAAATGGGTAAATCATCTGCAGAGGCGTTCTGGAGAGTGCTTTAAAATTAATTCAGTGGAACACGCTGCAGGAATGTGAAATATTAAAGCAATTACTATTTAATGTCTCACTTTTCTGAAGTCACAGCATAAACACTGCAGACATTCCTGACACCTGTGGCAGGTCCCAGCTTCACTGCTCCCTAGCACGTGCTCTGTGCTGCTGCTGGGGGCTTATTCAAGTATCCTGCAAATCATCCATGCCAAGATCATCAGTCAGAATTCAGGGGATGGAGCTTGTCAGGAGCCTCAAGAGCAGCCTGGGGCTGTGGGAGAGATTGGTCTGGCTCTGATTGCCCTGAATCCAGCCCTCCTGCTCTCCAGGACAGGACATGGGGAAGCCCTGGGTGATCTGCATTGCTGAGGCACTGGTGGTCCAGGTCTTTGCTTGGCTGGAAAAAAGTTGTGTCTCCTGCCTAGCATTTAGTGGGAGCATCTGGAGCTGGAGTGAAGTTAAGGGTTCTTACTGACATCTCTGCTCTCCTGGAAGGAAGGTGGTCCTGCAGGGCTGCCAGACACCCCTGTCCTCCAGCAGAGTGCTGGACTGACTTCCCCACCATGTTTGGAGTGGCTTTTTCCACTGCTGTGGCTTTACCTGCAGAGGAGAGATGGGCTTTGCTCCTGTAGCATTCAGGGTTTTCATCTAATTTGAAAAGTCATCAGATATCCAGGATCTATTGAACCAGGAGTCCCTGTCCCCTGTGTGCTGTCAGGCTGTGATTTCTGCTTGTTCCCTCCTAAAAGGCAGGAAATTAAGTGCAGTAGCTCATAGTTCCTCTGTGCTATTTTATTGCTGGAGAACAAAACACTGAGGAAATAAAATTACTTGGGAGGAAGATGAAACCTATTCAAGAGAGTCACTCATGGTTTTTTTTGGTTCTTTTTTTTAATTTTCAGGTTCTACATTGAAAGCATTTCCTTTCTCAAGGACAAAACTACAGTGGAGCTGTTTTTTCTGAATGCCAAGTCCTGTGTACACCAGGTAAGACTTGGAGTTTCTTGTGCATCTCTCTTCTATTGCTCCTTTGCCACATGCTCAGTCCTGAGAACTTGGTAGGAGTTGTGTCTGATTTCTAGAACTAATTGAAGTATTAAGATCTCAGCATGCTGACTCTCTCCTTGCCTTGAATGCTGATGCTTCGTGCACATGAATGAGGCTGATGATGGTTTCCCAGCCCTGCTGTGTGCTCAGTGCTCTGCAATGAGTCTGAAATGCTCAAAAGCTTTTAAGTTACTTGAAATCTGGGCTGTAACTTCCCAGGTAGGCTCTGCTCAGTGGCACATCCTCCTACACTCTGCATAGCAAACACTCAATGCAGGTGTCTCTTTACTGACTTTGAATCAAACTTGCCTTAGGAAGAAAAGGCCTGTGAGGAAGGTCCTGTGTTGTGGATTTGGTCCCATATTCCTTTATTTCCTGCCTTAATTCAGTGAGATAGTAAAGTAACAGTAAATAGTAATAGCAAATCCTATAAAGTAGCAATCACAACCAGTTGTTGGAATATTTTCTGTATTTACTTTCTGATTGAAAAGCTTCCACCGTTTTCTTAAAATACTCGGATTAGTGAAATACATGTTTTTAAAAGGCACATCAGGATGTGATAATGAAAATCTTAAAGAATAAGGTTGATTTGCTGCAGGTACATCTTGCTCTGGAATAAGAGTGGTGTGGCAGGCAGCTTTGCCATGCCCCTACATGCAGCTGCAGTTCAGTGAACTTTACTCTGATGCTTCTGGGATTTTCCAGTTAATGTCAAACTCTGGTGCCTTTTGTTTTCACTCATGGTTCAATCAGTCTGAGAGGGTCACTTGGTTCTTACAACCTTTCCTTGGGACACAATCCTGTATCACTGACTGGTGGTGGAGCTCAGTGTAGCCAGCCAAAGCTGTCACCTTCAATATGCTTCAGATTCTGGAGGATTCTTATTCAGGATCCAGTGTTCATTGTTTTATGAAAGAATATAGAAACCTGAAAGTGGTGATGGTAGAGCTGTGTTTTGTACAGGAATTGCGTTCTGGAAGAGTGAAGGAAATTGATGCATTTCTACAACATGCTGAAGTTGGAAAGATGCTCAAAGAACTTGGGGCCTCACTGGTTATGGTTGTTAAAAAGCAAGTCTCCATTTGACATATCTGCCAGTTAATATGAAGGGTCTTGGCAGCTTGTAGCCATCCTTAAATTGCTCCTCAATTGGAGCAGTTTAACAAATAATTTTGGAACTGGAAAATGGGTCTGGTTTTGGGATGAAATGTGGAAAATGCCACTGCTGTTGGAACAAGACCTACCCAATATTAACATGTTTGGTGCCAGTAGATGTGTTTATGTGTATATATAAAGCATATCAGAAAGCAAAGGAGAAGAGAAGCATAAAAAAGAAGTTTGAAGGCAGGCTGGCTCTTTTGTTTTTCCCTGTGCTTTGCAAGGTATGTGCTCTAATTATAGCACCCCAAAGTGTGGCATCCCTGTTCCTGCAAGCAAAACTGCCAGGAGCAGGGGGTGTCTGTTGTGTCCAGTTTCTGTGGGCAGCAGAGGGATGAGGATGAGGAGCATCGCTTCCTCCTGAGAGGAGATCTCTGGGAAGCACGAGGTGATTCAGCACACAGAGAAAGTGGGGGAGGTCTGGCTCTGCCTGCAGCCCTCTCTGTGCTGGCACAGCCCAGCTCAAGCCTGTGTCTGCTTCAGCAGG
>NW_005054317.1:2250138-2257663 GCF_000277835.1 Geospiza fortis
AGCCAGTTCATCTACTCTCAAGTAGCTTTTAACCTTCCAATTAACTCTTGTAAATATATTCTGTTCTATGTGACAAACTTCGGGTCAGTCTCCAGGTAATCATGAAGGGCATGTGGGGCCAACCCTCATCCTGAGCCCCTGGGATGGGGCAGGAGGATGCACAAAGGTTGCTCAGATGTGCTCCCACAGCCTGTCCTCTCCCCTGGTGCTGCTGGCTCCTCTGTGGGGCAGGGAAGGAGCCAGGGGATGTCTGAATAGCAGCATCCTCAGCTCCATGAGGGAAGTGGCTGGTGTTCACTGATGACAGCCAGGAATGTTCCCTGGCATTTCTCAGTCCTTAATCCACCTCCAGGAGGTTAGCCTGCCTCAGCTTGGCTTTTTGGTTTTCCCTTTTTTTTCCCTTTCCTTTCCTTGTTGTATTCTTGGAGTGAGGAAACCCCAGTGTGTGAAAAGCAGGAGTCCACACCCAGCCCGTGTGCCCAGGAGAGCTCCCAGTGCCCAGGCAGTGCCAGAGGATGCCCTGCCAGGGCAATATCCTAACCTGGATCTCTGCACAAAGCCTGTGCTCTGTGTGGGCCAGGAATGTGGTTTGGGATAGATGCTGCAATACCTGGGCTGTGCTAAGCCCTGTGTGGATAAGATTGCTTCAAAGTCAGTTGTGTTTCTTTGCTTTCACAAAGGTGTTTCCAAAGTTTTCACTGCAGCTTTTCCCCATAGGGGAAACCCAAATCCAGGGTGGTGCAAATGCCTGATGCTTGAGTGCTCCTGTGACATTCCTGAGCACTGGCATGTGTTGACAGCACAGCAGAGTGTGGGTACCTGTGCTCCCTTGGCTTCTGTCTTTGGAGGACAGGGATGTTTTTCTGAGCAGGGAGGGGGTGATGCTGCCCTGTGTGTGCCACGGGCATGCCAGTGCTCCTGCTGGCACGTGGGACACACCAGGAGAGCCTGGCAAAAGCTTGGGCAGGCACAGCCAGCACAATGGCAAAGCTCTGTGCCAGCCCTTCCTGTGCAGGGGATTGGCTTGCAAGGGGCAGAGGCTGCAGCAGAAATGTATTTACAGTGTTCTTTGAGATGTCTGTGTGTGAAATCCTGTAAGGGGCTGTTTCTAATCAAAGAGAATGGAATCCCCCTAAGGAAGTCCAGCACCTCTGGGGTCAGGCTGGAGCTGCTGGCAGTGTGTGCTGGCCAAATTGTACCAGGTGAATAAAAATTTAGGGTAAACACTATAGCATGTTATAGTCTTAGTTACATAATATATTACAAAATATGTTCATGAGTAATAAATAATGAAATCAAAACCTGCATGACAGCTCTGGAAAAGGGTGAAGGCTTGCTTGGTGTTCTGCAGTGCACAGCCATGATTCTCTTCCTCACCTTTCAACCCCACATTCCTTCTTGCAAATCTCTCTGCTCCTTTCTGCAGATCAGGTACTGCTTCACCCTGCCAGGACTTGGAGGAATCTGGGCCTTGTGCATTTTGCAATCTCTGTAGACATTTTGGCAAGGAAGGGACAAGATAGACAATAAAATCTCAGCTGCCAAAAATGTATTTCTTTCTACTCCCCACCCACTCCCCCACCTCTGTGCTCCTCTGTACAGTCAAAGCTGCTTTGTGCCTCTGGCACGTGCCGGGTTCGTGCATCCTCTGTGACCTGTGCTGTTCTCTGTGCAGCCTCCTCTGCCTGTGAGCTGCTGGGGAGCTGGGGGAGACCCCTCTGCCTGAGGCACAAGAGGGCTGAGACCTCATTTTTACTTTTGTGAAGCCCCTTTTGCATGTGAACAGAATACAACATGTGCTGTTGCACTCGGTGCCCCCTCACTGCGCAAACCTTGGCGTCCAGCTGAGACAGCAAATGCTGCCAGAGCTCTCACCCTGCCCTCCTGCCATGCCAAGCTGCCCATTTTCCCCCTGGTCTGGTCCCTCTTAGTGCTGTGTGGTCCCAGCAGCTGCTCTGCAGCATCCACGCTCTTGGAGCTTGGAGAAGTCACATCCATTGCCAGGAACAGCTTGGACCACCGAGCAGGAGGTGGGAGCTGATGATAATTAAATATCCAGGTCTGTAGAAGTGCTTTCCAGTCACTTGGTTAAAAACTCGTTTATCCACATGTCTTTTGGGAGAATGCAAAGGCTGGAGTTGCTTTGTGTGCATCTGGGCTCTCTTTTCCAAGGCTTTGAGTATCGCTGCCTGAGAACCTTCAGTGGTGACAACTTCAGTTTAAAAGCCTTCTCACCCACCATTGACTTCAAGAAGCTGGGTTAAGATTTATAGCTGTCTGAAACCTGCTGTACAGCTGGAATTTAGGAGAGTGGCAGCCTGGTGCAGTGGGTATCTGGAATGGCTGTGTTTGCACAGGGGGCTCTGTAACGTGTTCAGTGTGTTATTGCACAGCCCATGACCATAGCTGGGATGCTTGCAGGGAGGTGGGTCAGAACTGGTCACGCACATGCTGAGGATAAATTTGGAAAGATAAATTAGTCTTTTCTTCTTTTGAAACAGCCAAGTTTGGAAAAATAACACCCTACTTGGCTAGCAAAGCACTGTCAAGTTTATTATGCATTAGGGCTAACCTCCATATAGCTCTGCAGCCGTATGGTTGAGTCTTTGCCAGGCCTTAAAATATGTTCTGTAAACTAAGATCTTGGTCAAGTTGGCTGTGTTCCCCATTTCCTCTGTATCTCTGGGTGTTGGGGGGTTTATTTAAATTCCCATTTGTTTCAAGGACTTGTAAGAATTGCTTTAAAAAAGGGAAAAGTTAAAGGAAATGTAAGTTTTCAGAGGAGTCTGTGATAGCTCCATGAACAGCAATGCTTGTGAGCACTTGGCAGCCTGGAGACCAGTGCTTACCAAGAAGAGCTGCTGAAACAGACCCCTGGTGTGAGCATAAAGTCTGGCTGGTTCCCAGCTCCTGGGGAGCAGAGTGGTCATACATCAGAGAGCTCTCGAAAGTTTTATAATGGATATTTCCTAATTCTCCCCCACCTCCAGGGAGAGGGGAACGTTCCCATGTAGCCTTGTAACACAGTGTAGTCTGATCCTAGCCAAGGCCATTAAACACCCTCTGTCCCTTGCCTGAGTTGGCTGTTCTGCTCCCAAAGACAGCACATGTAAAGCCCAGGTTGAGGCTCAGCAGGAGCAGTTGGCTTTTTGCTCCTCCAGGGCTGATCTCTCCTGTGGATTCTGCCATGGCAGCCACCTCCATGGCCCAGCCTTCATGTCAGCAGATGAGGAGGATGGAGCCTGTGAATAAAATGCAGGAGGGGGAGGCAGGACCCCACACTGATGTAGCTTGGCAGATCTCCATGGGGGCCCCACTCTGTACCCCCAGAGGCCTCACCTGGGGCTGTGCTGGTGGCTTTGGGGAGAGGCTTGGCCATGGTGTGGGGACAGTCCAGGGCCTCCTGAGAGTGCTGAGGTCAATCCAAGTGCTGCTGTAAAGGGTGCCCCAGGGACCTGTGGGGCTTTTGGGAGGTGCAGGTTGTGTCCCAGCTGGGCTGGCCCATTGCATATGGAAATTCAGTTGATTTGCAGCCAGAGTTCTGTTCCTCACATCTCTGGATGTAGTCACCTCCTCCTGGGACTGACAACTGGGTTAATTGCCATGAAGAGTCCTGTGCCTTTGATGTCCTGGCCACAGAGCAAAGGTGCTGTGACAGCTCAGCCGGTTCTGTTGTTGTGTGTGTCGATATCTCACCGTGATGGTGGGGTAGGAAAGCAAAAGGCTGTGATTATATGTTAAGGCTGATGACACTTGCTATGTACCCTGGTTTGCAAACCAGGGAAGTCTTCATGCTTTTCCCCATTCTCTGCTTTTACTCTTGTATTAATGAGAAGAAAGCCACAGTAAATGTGTTCCTGTTGCACTGTGCAGGTGAGTCCTGGAATAGCTGCTCCTGTCCCTGGAGTTTCATCTCACTGTTGGCTGAGGCCCAAAAGGCAGAGGGAAATGGATGAGAGTGGCTGGCAGAGACAGCAAAATAAAGGGTGTCACAGGGAAACCTGAAGCTGTCCCTTACCACTAACAGCTTTTATTTTTGAGCTGGGTTGGCCTCAGCCCCTGAGGTGGGAAGCAGCAGGTCTGGCCAGGGAGGAGCTGCATCAGCCTGTGCACATGCACTGAGCTGTGCTTGGTCTCAGCCTGTGCTCCCTTGTGCTTGGTGTGAGGGGCTGTGGGGTTCCATCTATGAAATAGAAGATACCATGGACCATCTCAATGCTGTGAAGCAGCTGTGAGGCTTTCTGAGCCACCCAGGCTGCAGGGCCCTGTGGGGGAAATGCAGCACAAGTGGAAATCTGAAGTGTTTCTCCGAGGAAGGTCAGGAGGAGCAGACTGCCATTTGCTCCTCTAGCAGCTCGTATTCTGCTGCTTTTGTGCTTTGCTTTACCTCCCTGAGGTGCTGGAGGCAGACACTTGCTTTGCTGTGCTTTTTCTCAGCTCAGTGTGTGTCCTTGGGAGCTGAGTCCCCGCTCAGGTGCTCAGCAAAGCCTGGAGCAGCTGATGCAGGAGGGAGTGCGATGGTGCCCCCAGTGCCCTGCAGGGCAGTGAGAACAGCAGGTGACAGCACCAGGGCTCGCATGTAGGTGTGCATGCTGGTAATTGGGACAGGCAGCTGAAAGCTGGCGTTATCCATGTGCTGCCAGTGTTTGTGCAGTAATTAATTCCCCAGCACAGCCACCCCGGCCGGGCGAGTGACAGGATCTGCCTGACCCAGTTCCTCCTGCGCAGCCTGTGTGGTGGAACAGGTTGTGGCCAACACCCACTGCCCTCCCCAGCCTGGCAAAAAAAGCCTTAAAAGCACTGAAAAGCTGCTCAGCTTCCTGCACTGCTGGGCCGTGCCAGCCCATCTCTCTGGCTGCCAGGACACAGAGCAGGGATCCTGCATCCCTGGTGGGAATCACCTCATTGCAGGATAAGGGCACAGGGGTGCTGCCACTGCTTTGTTCACTTGTGCTGGGTCCACACCCAGCTAATTGCCTGCCTTGGTCTGGGTCCTTTCTTTCCCTCTGACTAATTGCACCCTTCTTTCAGCTTTTTTTTAAAGCGCCTTTCGGTAATCACTGGTAATTATATTCAGTCTTGTGGCTGTCTCGAGGCTATTCAATCATGGTGTGTGCATTTTTGGGGTGTCTTTGGCTAACACGAATTTTTAAGGAATTAGTTTGAGGGAACAAGCATGTTGGTATCTCAACTCTCAGATCTGCAGGTGAAATGATTTTGCTGTCAGCTTTTATCCTCTGGAGGTTACATGTGGTTTGAACAAACCATGTCCATTTCCACTTCTTGCTCTAAAGAGTTAAACATGACAGTTCCTGTGTGTGCTTATTTTTTTAAATCTGCTTTAATCTGAGTTTGCAGCCTAAAGATTTGCTTAACACAGTTAATGCTCATCTGACTATCATCACTCTTGATCTGAGTTTTCATCAGGATTTCAGACTTGTATCTCTATGGCAGTAAATTCTAGTGTTGTTGCTGTGTCTAATGAGGGTTCAGTGTTCTATTCATGACCAAGTTTGTGATTTTTATCACATTCTAAGTCTATGTCTGTGTAGCAAGAGCTCCTGTCTGAACTGGGGGCTAAATTCTGCCCATGGGCACTGAAGGTTGAGTTGGTCTTAACCAGATGCTGAGATAGTGACCTACTCCTGCTCTACAGTAATTGCCAACCAGTTTGGACACCTGCTGCAGCCTTTTATTACTCCGATGTTTATCAGGATGACAAAAGCCACCACCTGAATCCGCTGGACCAAGTTCAGTGTTTAGATAAGCCAGTGGTCTCCTGGCTGAATCTGTCTCACTGGTTAAAATGATCAGCCCCTGTGCAAACTCTAATTGAAAAATATCAGTTTCATCCCCTCCCTGGAGCTGCAGTCACCAGTCTGTTTAAGCTCATTTACATCCCAAGTGTAGAAGAGTCAGATTCCATTATCTGAATGACATACATCTGCTTAACCTCGTGCTGCTGACCTTGTTCCCACTTGGATAAATTTAGGAAAACCTTCCACCTTCATCTTCAACATGTGGCTGTGGGAGCACTGGCTGCCCTGGCTCTCAGGGCCCCTCACTTGCTCACTGAAGTCTCTGCTGGAATTACCCTGGCAATGGCAGGCAATGCAAATTAATCTTCTTACAGTCATTTTCCTCATCTATTTTTGAAATTTGACCTTGCTGATAAAGCGATACTAAGACTGAAACCCCCATCTGCCAACCTCCAGGCTGAAGGATGATTATAAAATCAAAATATTGCCTGAGTGAGGAGAGTCATGGTCCTGCACTTCAGAACAGCACATATCACTGTCTGGGTTTGTGTCAAGCCAAGGGCTGTCCAAACTCCATGACAGCCCAGGGCAGAGCTGGATTACGTTACAGCAATGGCCAATTGGCGAGCCAGATGGCAAATAATGTTACATTATGATGAAAAAGTACTTTCAGGCTCAGAGGGAATTGTCCAAGACGCTGTCACTAGGAGAGCATTAGTCTGTCAAACACAGGCTGAGCTGGGCTTTGGCATCCTTTGCTTCAAATCCTTGCTCTGCTGCTAAGCTACTGCAGCACTTCAGGGCCGTCCCTTCACTTCCCTGCACCTTCTTTTCTGTGATTATTAATCCCTTTAAAGGTGGATTGTTCTTTGGGTTGGTTGATTTTTTTTTGCTTTTTTCTCCTGAGCCTTGCTTAGAGTGGCCCCAGTCTCCTGCCACTGTTACTGTGGGGTGGCAGTAACTGTGTGGGCAATAACTTGGGCTGGGCCACCCTGTTCTGAGGTTTGCAGCAGCTGGAGAGCCACGATGGCAGCCCTGCTCCTGGGGTGATCTGTTTGTCCCCTTTGCTTGGTCAAGACACCTGCAACATCTTCAAGAGGCCAAGTTAGGGAGGACCCTCTTACCTCTTCACTCTTTTACCGCTTCTAAGCAGATTTGAAACTGAGACCACTGGCACAGCAAATGCCTCACTCTGAAAGCAAAGGCTGAAACTTCCTCACCTGGAGAAGCCAGTCCCCCTTCATGATCTCTTTGGTCTCCTAAAACCTTAAGTGGAGTGGTTTGTGGCATCACTGTTAACACTTGTGGCCATGCCATGGCAGCCACTAAAGTGACCAGAGTTTCTTGAGGCCAGTGCCTAGGAAAAAGCAAATAAACACAGAAGAGCAGCCTCATAATTACTCTTGCTAATTAGTTAATGGCTGTGAGGTGCTTTGAAGATGAAAAGTGAGGAGGTGCTTGGTTATTATGGCCCAAACACCCCTGTAAGGCCAGCAGCAGCTCCTGCTGTGGGTCAGCAGAGACTCTGCTGCAGCAGCTCATCGAGTGCTGCTGAGCTTATCTGGGAGCCAGCAGTAAATCAAGAGGGCTTTGGAGAGTTAAATCTCCTTGAGTTTCTTGTAGGCTTAAAAAGCAATGAGCCCCATGTAGCTGACTCTGCCTTGGGGCAGGGCAATGCTCTTGGTGAGCTTTTAAAGCCCCTTCTGTCCGTGTTTTCCCTGATTTTGTGACCCAGGGCAGCTTTGCTGAGCCAGATCTCACCTTTC
>NW_005054317.1:2257707-2284804 GCF_000277835.1 Geospiza fortis
CTTTGTCTGCTGGTGAAGGACACCATGGTGCTGAGGTGACCTGATCTCCTGTAATCCTCTCACCACCACAGCTGGCATCAGAGGTTGCTTGGGCAGATGCAATTTAAGCTTTCAGAAAGCCAGCTCAGATGTGCATGACAAAGACTAACCTGATACAGACCTGGAAGTAACAAAGTGCCTTAAAATTGCACCTATGTGAAGAGTTTTTGGGCTGCAATCTTGCCTCTTTTCTTAAACACCAACATGAAAGAGATCTGAAGGAAGGATGTACTTCAAGCTATTTTTTTTTCTCTGAACTTGTGATGCGCCCCTCCTCTTCTCCTAATAAAATATGTCTGGGAATGCTTTGGGGGCTGCTCCTGCATAGCTGGTGCCACACCTGTTGGGAAGGGGAAATTCCTCTTGGTCTGCCTGTCAGAGAAGCCTGGGGGAGTGCTGCTGCTGGAATGTTTTATTGACAAAGCTGGCAAAAACACTTCCTTTCCATGAAAATTGAATTATTTGTTTGTTCAACTTTTGAATTTAGTCTCTGTGGGCCAGACCTGCAGCTGTGGTAAATTAGCTCAGCTCCAGATGTGCCCTAATATATTTTGAGATGTCATTTCCCTGTATCTGTATGTGATTCTGTAGATCTTGCTGCTGCCCTGGTTTTGGCATTATTTCAGTTTTTGGTCTGCTTTGTCTCCTCATGCAGCCAACAGATCCTGGGGGCTAAGGATGTGTTGGGATCTCAGTGACATGAGGCAGGTATCATGTCCACTACCTGCATTTGCAGAAGGTCACTAAGAAAAATCTGTGTTCCTGGGCTGCTCCATAGGCTCAGTTTTGTGCTTTGCCCACTGTTTGCAGGATGCATGAGGAGCAAAGAGTGCAACTCTCAGTGCATCTCCTTTGCTCTTCCAGTGTCACTGCTGGTCCCTGAGTAAAATCAGGGCCAGGGGTTTTCCTGGTAAGAAACTAATCTGGAAAGTTTGTGTTTAATCTTTAAGCAGGAGGAAAAAAAAAAAAAAGATCCTTGTGTATTTTAGATGCTTTGGCACCTGTGGAGTTTCTGACTGCATAGAGCTGTTAGGACAGGGCTGGTTTTGGGGTGGGCTCAAGGCACAGGAGATTTCCAGCATGGGGTCCATGCAGTTTTTCTGAACATTGCTCTAGAGCTCCAGTGGAGTTGGAGGAAACAAAAGCTGTAGGATGCAGAGTAAGCAGGACAAAGAACTCAGTGATGCTGTCCTTGTGATTAATCAGTATGGCTGGTTTAGCAACAGGGGGCTGTGTACCACAATCACAACAAGGAATGGCCCTAAAACTGTAAGCAATAAAACTCTTTATGGAGAGATGGATGTAGTTCCTTGGTTTTCTCTTGGCTGGGCCAGGGCTATGCCAGTGAATAGATGCACCCAAATGAGTGGAGAGCACAGAAGTGAGCTGGGAAATAAATACTTTTCTTGCAGATGGTGTCAGGGGTTTAGATCTTGTCAAATACTGCTGTTTGTGGAGCTGATAGGTGCTCATGGGTGCCATCCAGCCATGTACCTGCCATGCCCCATCCCTGCAAGTGTTCAGTGCCAGGGCATGGAGTAACCTGGTCTGGTGGAAGGTGCCCCTGCCCGGGGCGGCGGGCTCGGGATGAGATGGTCCTTAAGGTCCCAAACCCAGCCAGTGTGTGATTCCATAGATTCCATGACATCCAGTCTCTGATGCTGTGACCCTCTCCCTGAGGATGAGGTGCGCATTCAAATCCTTCGGTTGCTGCATGGCAGGTTTGGGCTGGCAGCGTGCGGGGACCGCTCCCGGGGCAGCATCCCGTGAAATGCAGCAGCAGCCGCGTTCGTACGGAGGGCAGGGCTGGGGGAGGCCGGGCTGTGTGTGCGATGGGGACACGGGGCGGGAGCGCCGCTCCGGCAGCGCCGCCTCTGCCGAGCCCCCTCCCTCCCTCCGGCCCGCTCACGCTCTGCTCTCTCCGGCACAGGGACACATCGAGGTGGACAGCGAGACCGTCTTCAAGTTGGCCGCCCTGGTGCTCCAGGTGAGTGTCTCCCCCGGCTCAGTTTATTCCTTTCCCGGAGTTTTTCCTCCCCCGCTCCTTACGGAGCCCCCGCAGGGTTGTTTGTGGTCTCCGCGGCAGAGGAAGCTGGAACACATAGCAGTTCTTTTTGAAATATTTGTTTGAGGAGTTTTAAATGGAAAGAGTAAAAGCTAATCAAGGGAAGTCATTTATCTGGGCAGGTTTCCATTCAATTTATCACTTAGCCCTAATTTAAATGCATTCCAGAGATCTGAGAAGAAAAGTGTAAATATTGTAGCTAAATCAGCTATATTATGCCTGTGAATCTTCTTTTTGGAGCATATGGTTTTAATACCTCTGTTATGTTAAAATATACAGTGTCAGTTTTCCCTCTCATTAATCTAGTTTTGTTCCACTGAGATTTAAACTCCAGTTATTTACCCCTTTCTATGAAATTAAATTCTACCTTTCAAAAATTGGGGTTTTTCCCCCATTGCATTGTCACTGACAAAGTGCCACAGCAAAGCTGCAGCAGCAGCAGCTTGATCTGCCTGAACAGTTGTTTTCATCTCGAGTGAGCACAATTCCTCCCAACTGCTGAGCTGACTGTACAGCCAACCTCTGCCTGGATGGGAGAGGAGGGAGAATTGTATTTCACTTCTTGTGCACTAAAAACGACATTTGATTTGCAATGTGAGACTCATCCCCGTTTTGGAAGCAGTTTTATTTGTGCTGTGGGTGGATTCTCTACAGCTGGGAGCACGAGGGGCCAAGTCCAGCTCTTGAGCACATGCAGGCTCCGTGTTTTGCAGGGAGTGTGGTGGGGTCAGGATCTGCCTGCAGAGCTGTGGGAGTGGGGAAGTGAACAATGCTGGGAAAACCGAGGGTTTTGAAGAGATCATGTTTTAATTCTG
Source organism: Geospiza fortis (assembly GCF_000277835.1). Taxonomy (NCBI): domain Eukaryota; kingdom Metazoa; phylum Chordata; class Aves; order Passeriformes; family Thraupidae; genus Geospiza; species Geospiza fortis. The sequence continues at coordinate 2,260,627 of NW_005054317.1, forward strand.
TCACTGTTTTTCAATTGTAGGAAGCTAAAGGGGACTATTCCAGGTAATAACATTTTCCTTTCTAATACTGGTGTGCTTGATGGATGTGTTTTTCTGTGTTGGCATTGTATTGCAAACAATCACAAATGGGGGTAAAGTCCAGCTGTGAGCAGTGCCCGAAGAAAGTGAAATGTGCTGCTGGGCTGGATAAAATCTGAGTCTGCAGGGTGAGTAATGCCTTTTGTGAGCAAGCTCTGAGTCAAAACAGTGTTTGAGGCCACCACGCTGTGCTCCCCTCCCAAGTGTGGGCGCTGCAGTGGGAGAAGGGGAAGCTCCCACACTTCCCTGCTGGGAAAACCTGTGCTTTGCCAAACTTTTGCCAAGAAAACCATTGCCTGTGCTTCTGCTGGCCTGTGTTTGGGTCCATGTGGGTGACCTTGCCCACAGCCCTGCCTGTGCAGGGGCACAGCTGCCCTGGGATCAATGAGCCGTGTTCTCCTGCAGCTGCCCCGGGGCCTCTCCCTCCCCACACTTGACCCAATGCTTGTGTTCTGGCTGATGTGCGACCCCCTTGCTCTGCTTGAGCTGTTTAAAGCTTCATCATCAGGTCTGCCTTCCCCTTGGAGGTGCTGATTGTGATAAGGGGCTGCGGGGAGCAGGTGGGGTCACCTGGACCTGCTGGAGCCACAGGGAAAGACCTTCCATTAGAAACAGCTCACTGAGCAAATAGAGATCCAGAAGATTGGCTTTGGTCACGTTAATATTTTACTGCTTGCTGAGTTTCCATATGGGGGGAGAGGTGTGTTTTACACTTTAGCTACAACAGCTTTGGAGAGTGCTCAGTACAGACCTCGTTGTGTGCCCAAACGCAGGGAGCAAGTCACGTTTGAGTGCCAGAGTGACTCTGCTTTCCCTTGAGGGGGCAGTTGTCAAGTAAATGTCAGTGCCAGTCCCTAGACCCCTTCCCTTCAAAGGCCTGTCTGTTCTCTGCCAGAGGACACGCTCTGTGAAGTCCATCAAACCTCCTCCTGTTTGTTGGCATGCTGTCACACCTGCAGGGACAAAAAGGTGTTTTTGGTCAGCTGGGTGGGCTGGCTCTGCAGACCATTTCTGTTCCTGTTCATGCTGTGGACCTGCTCTGTGACACCCAGTATACTGCTTACACCTGCAGTGTGCTGCATTTTTCTCCAGAAAGACCCCTTATCTTGCTTGATCTCTACAGGGACGCCCTAAGCTTAGCTCAGTTAGGCACAGATAACCAGAAAATCGCTGCTGACTCCACAATAAGTAACTTGTTAAGCTGTAGCAACTGGTGGCACAATTTTCTCGATTCTCAAGAACAGGGGTTGATGTTAAAAACCACCTTGGTGGTGAAAAGCTTCCCTTATGTGGTTTAAACTTAACACAGCCTCCTTATCATTTGCCATAAATAGGTTTGTAAGTGTGGCTTCACGAGCCCAGGAACTGTGGCTGTGGCTGTTTTCCATGCTTCCCTGGACATGTTGCAAGGAGTGGATTGCCCGTGGTTACCTTCAGAAGTATTTAAAGAAAATTGTAGGGAAGAGCACTGTGCTACAAGAGTGATTTCCAAATGCAGCTAAGAGTTGCATGGAAATAGCTGCAGCAATTGTTCCCTCTATTAAACTGAGCATATGTTATGCCCCCGTGGCAAATGAACACAGCCAGCTGTCCCAGGCCCAGTGAGCACACCAGGAGTGAAGGAATTCCATGTCACATATCACAAGTGGTCCTTTGGACCAGTGCTGATAAAGCACTGGGTTAATTACCAGCATATCTTAACGAGGATGCCGAAGGACTGGCCTCTGCTGCACAGCTTGCTGTGCTGCACAGACTGTGTCCCTGTGCAGTGCCTTGAGTTTAGAGTGTTCTCTGCTCGCTGTCATTTGGACATTCTGCTTTGAATCACCTTTTGGAATGTGGCTCTTGCGTCACCTCCGTGAGAATGTGCAGGTTGATTTTTTTGGTACTGGATTAGTGCTGAATGAACGCGGGTAAATACAGGAATTGCCTGAAGTCCTGGAGATTAGCTCTGGGGAAGTGAGGATTGGGCCAGTCCAGGCAATGCTGGGGATCTCTTCCTGTCTGATTTTTTCACACGCATCCCATAGGGAGCTTTTCCATGGGGACACATCCTGTGGTGGGGTCACCATGTGGCATTCCCCTGACGTCAGCTCCGTACCAGGCCCTGAACACCGTGTTTCTCTCCTGTGGTTCTACAGGAACCTCTTTCCCAATCCACTGCTCAAATTCCCAGATAACACCCTGATGGCAGGGAGCAGCAGCCTGCTGAGAAACACCCTCCCCTGCCCCATGCTGAGTGGGCGAGCACATTCCTTGGAAATCTGTTTCTTTTCAGTGAGCAAACCTGACACGTGGGCGCTTGGAGAAAGTAAAAAAACTTTTGATTTCCACACCACCAAGGTCACTCTGGAGGGGCTTCACAGTCTGCTAGCCCTGGCAGCATTGGAATAGCAGGAACTTTGGGGTTTGGTCTTTGCAGGTGCTTTGCAGGACTCGAAGGTCCTGAGCTGGGCTCTCACAGGACAGGGGTTTCACAGAATCGTGGAACGGTTTGGGTTGGAAGGGATCTTAAAGATCATTTAGTTTGTGCCTTATTGTTTGGGGAGAGACTATGTAAGATGAACCACCCCAATCCCACTTTGAGAGGACCCTGGTTTTGAAGATGTGTTTATAATTTTGGAAGAGACTCTATGTAAGATGAACCACCCCAATCCCACTTTGAGTGGACCCTGGTTTTGAAGACATCTTTATAAAACTTAAGTGCATGCTTCAAAATTGCACCCCCAGCATGTCCTGATTTGGACAACTCTGGATTCTCGAAGGCAGCCACAACTGGCTTTGGGACACAGGAGGAATGAGGAGCAGAGGTGGCAGCAGGCCACCATGTACCCATTTCCTTTTCCTGTTTACCCAACTGGTGATCCCAGCCGAGATAATTCCCTGCTGTGTGTGATGAAGAGGATGTCACAGGGATGCTTAGTGAGTTATCCCTCTCCCCCCTACCTGGGATGGTGTCAGGGCTGCCCTGGGCAGAGCAGGACAGTGCTGCAGCTCTGCTGTCCCCAGGAAGGGCTGGGATGCTGCAGATTGCTGCCCCTCTGCCTCCCTGTGCAGCGCTGGGCACGCTTTGCTCAAGAGGAAGGATGTAACACTGGCTCTTGCTTGCTTTTCACGACTCATGCATGGCTTCCACTTGACTGCTCCTGTGTTTCAGCTGAGTTCCCAACACTTTTTACCCAGCTCCTGCTGCAATAGGAACCCCAAGCAAGCATTAGTCATTGATTGGAGTTTTGAAACTCTGCGTGAGTTAATTGCATTTCTCCACTCTCCTATTTGCAAAAGAAACAGAAAAATCTGCAAGCCTGGTTTTATGAAATCTTGGGTTTTAAACTCTATGCAAAGGTTTTAGAAAGATAATGTGATTCAAATTGCAGCTTCTGGCATGGCTCAGTTTTGGGGGGAAAATGTACATATTCTGTTTATTTTAGGAATTCTATTTGAATTTTAAAGAGACAATGTTTTGGCAGTCTGTTAATTATTCATCTTGTAGATATACAACATATAAAGCCTGGCCTCCTTGGGAAATAAATTATTTCACTGTATTTAGTTTACAAATTAAGCATCTGCCCTCAAAAGTGCTGTAAAATATTATATAGTTTTATTTTCCTTTGTAGCTGGATGAGAGAGACAGTTTATAACTGAGAAGTCTTAAATGCTGTCCTGGCACTGGAAAAATGTTTATCAAAATCAGATTAGCTACAGGAACTATATAAGGAAAGCAACTTGGGGAAAAAAAGTTTATTTTCTTACTGGTAATCTTGGACTGCATTTTCCCCAGTACCATTTCCAGGACTGAAACCCAGCCCTGCTCCCTGGAAGTTAATTAAATTGCTGGAGGAGGACTTCTATTTTCTTTAAATAGCTGACACATTCGTTTTTGATTCTGGCCTGTGGGCTGCAAAGATAACTCCCGACTGGTATAACATAACACAGACAAAATAATGAATTCCTGATAGCTGACATGTGCGAGGCACCGGGGTTTATCATTGTGGGGGTGATAAAGGCAGTTTGGAAAAGGGAAAGGTTTGGGTGAGAGATAGCCCTGCAACTGAGGCTATGGAGTAATTGGTTCAGAAAGTCCTGAGTGTTAAAATCCTACTTGGAAAAAAAGTGAAGTTCTTGATCGAGGTGCAGAAATTAGTATTAACAATTTGCTCTTAATTAAGAGTGCTCAGAGTGAGATTTTTGGGTAGTGTTTCGTTGGGGAGCTGAATATTTTGCCAGGTGAACTGGAAGATCTCTTGGTAAAAAAGAACATGGGAAAGATAACGTGGGCAGTACTAGAAAATAGCTGTTGGAAAGAAGTTAATCATTGTCTGATAGCAAAGCACCTGCTCACTCTACCGCTAACCCCAAGATTAAGGTCCCCTCAGGAACAGGACACACCTGAGGTCTGTTGGAGGTGGCTTGTCCAGCCTGTTTCTGGGAGTTTTGCCAGGTTTATGTGACCAAAATTCCAGGTGTGGCCAGGCCCAGGACTGGGGTTGGAGCAGGAGGACAAGTCTGTGGATGAGTTACCAGGGCACATCTCGTCTGGCCAGAGCCCAGTCTGGGTCCTGTTTCAGCCCCAGCCATTTCCTCACACCTATGTCAGTGGGTGGCACAAAAGAGCTGGTGGGTCACCAGAGGATTCACTCTCAGAACACCCATCTGGTGCCTGTAGCAGCACTGTAGTTCAGTTTCTGATGTTCTTTTCCATGCAAATGCACTTTTTAAATGCCCGTGCACCGATATCCTGAGCCTTTTTGCAGGCTGTGTCTGCCTGGCTGTAAATCAGTGCTCAGCCCTGGCGCTGCCTTGTGCCCCTTGTGCTCCTGGCCCTTGTTTGCCAAGTGACTCATTGTGTGCTTTGCCTTTCAGCTGTGACTCCCAGCACTTTTTCTTTAAATACCTGCTGAGGCACTGGCTCTGAACCATTAACTCTCTCTCGGTCAAACCCAGCTGTGTGCTTTCCTCAGCTCCCTCTTTTTCATTAAACAGCTGATTTACGACAAGATGACCAAAGATCTGCTTACTCAGAGCCTGTTAGTTGAGGGGGTTGATTATTTATTTTGCTTTATTCGGGAGCATCTGATGAACCAAGGCAGTAAATGAGCAAGTTTAGGGAAAGTCATGTTTCATATCTATTTCATACAATGATGATGATGATCACTCTACTGACAGGTATCAAATACCCACTTTCCCGAGAGTTTAATTGAATTTTATACCCTCTTCAAAGAAAGCTGGTTGAAGACTGCAGTAATTTTTCTCTAGCAGGGTGAAAATTGTGCTTTCCTTGGTGAATCCATGCAGGTCTGCCATGAAGAAGAGGAGCTGAGGGAAGGCAGCAGGCAGAGGGGAGCCAGGCAGGGAATTGCTAACCTCCATCTCCCTGAACACTAAGGCAGCAATTATTAAATGAAAACATTGTTTTCTCCTGGTGTTTTATTTTTCATGCAAACCAGGTGCAAATACAAAGAAAAAGTACTTAAGATGCCATTTCTTGTATAGACTTCTCATAGCAACAGGGTTTTTTCCACTGGTGCTACTTGTAGATTCATCCAGTTCAAGGCAGACTAAAGCATATGCAGTCTGCAATGATGTCATTGTAATGGTTTTTTACAATTTCCCATTTTAAAGCAGTTCTGTAAGGACTCTCAGGGAATCCGTATAGAATGCTTATTATGGAGCAGATTAATTAGGTGGAAGCACTGTGGATGGAAATTAGCAAAAAGGATTAGATGAAGAGGCCAAAAAAAAGGATGTTTGCAGTAATTTAATAACCTGATCTCATGGGATTTACTACTTGTATATAGCAATGTAACTTTTAATATTCACACATAATTATGGCAGTTTGGTAAGGAACAGTAATTTTTAGATTTCGTGTGTGTGATGTTTGTACAGTTTCCATAGGGGCAGAAAAGGGGTTACTGTGTTTTGTCCTCTTTAATAGTCCCTCCACAGTACTTTCTTTTCTTTGGTTTTTCTTTTTTTTTTTTTTTAAATTATTTCTAACTCGGAGAGCAGAGCTAGAGTGGGTACAGCCCAGCCACCTAGAGAGGTCTTTTGTGTGTGCTCTGCATGCAAAACAGATGAGAGGCAAGGCAAGCAAGGTGCAAGGAAATTCAACATCCCCCAGCTTGTCCCCCATGCAGGGGAGCAGCTGTCACATGGGGGGCAGCATCATGACATCCCCAGCCCTAGGTAAGAGATGCTTCTCCCTTGTCCTAGAATTTCCCTAAAGTACAAGTTCAATATTAAAACACGTGGCCTTTCCTATTGTAAAAATCACATTCCATGGTGGAAAAATCATATTTCACCTCCATTTTTGTCTAATATCTAAAAAACTTTGTGAGGTCTACAGGGATTTTTTTTTTCCAGTCTTGCACTCAGCTGTGAGCAGGAGTTTGGGTTCTGGTCTGAGTCCTAACAACATCCTCACTCTAGAAAAGCAGCAGTAAATCTTTTGCTTTTCCTTCCCATAGTGGCTGAGATCTATCACAGGAGGTGTGTTTTGTGCTTTGAGGAAACGGAGCGACAGCTTTTCAACGTCAGCTGTTTTTTGCTTTTGCAGATTTGTCAGGTCTTTATCATTATTTGGACACTTTATTTTTCTTGTGGTTCCATGTATCTCCATGTATCAGCCAGGCTGTGATAACAAGCTTTAAACTTTGCTGCTGTACTCAGACATGCTAAAAACCCACAGCTAATATGGCTAAGCTGACTTTTGTGTGAACAGGAAGAAAGTGTGAATGTTAGAAATAACAGTCTGCTTTGTGAGGAAGGGCTCGGGATCCTTCAAGCATTGTATCAACTGTGAATATCCATCTTTTGCTTGGCAGTAAATCCCCAGGTAAAGCTGAGCCATTCTGCTTTTGTCTGGTCTGTTAGGGGAGCACTGCTAACATGTGCTGTTTAAAGAGCAAGCAGCTCTTTAAACATGGATATGTCACAGCAGATCTGTGGGATGGGATCCACCACCCGTTGTAGGTGGTTGGTCCAAGGACCAAATGGGTTTGTCTTCAGAATATTCAGGTTTCACATCAAGAACTGCAAAATAAGACCTGAGGATTTAGGGCAGCTGCAGGTCACAGATTTTCTCTAGCCATGAAGAGCTGCTTCCTTGGCACCCTGTTCCTTGTCTGCAAAGGGGAAGTTGTAGCACTGTCTCACCTGCCAAGGTGGCTCTGGGAGCAGCTCATGTTCCTGTTTGTGTGCTCACCATGTCCTCATATGGAGAGGTGTGTGCATTCAACAAATGGGGAGAAATGTTGCATTTTCCTTGGTGCTCCTGGCCCATCTTTCAAAAACCAGTGTTTGGGGTCACCAAACCCCTGCAGATCAGGAGGTGCTGCTGCTCTGCCCAAGAGTTGGGCAGTGCTTGGGAAGCAGAGAAATTGAGCTCAGGAAACAGGACTGGAGCTCAAGGTCAGGCCTGGCAGTCCGAGGCTCTGGTCCCAATATGGGGAATGGTCGTCCAGTCCCAGCCACACTTTGTGTTTGGTGCAGCTCCTCCTTGAGCTGTGAAACTAAAGCTGTTGCAGCTGCACAAGGTGGGAACCCCCAGCACAGCCTAAATGTCCAACAAGCTGGGGTTGAAAAAGCCATTTGCACTGCTTATCAGGGTCCTTCTCACAGATGGGCTTGGAAGGCTCTTAAATGCCCCTTCAAATACCTCTCTGAGCAGGCGGCTGCTATCTGCTGTTCAAGTGGCAGCCTCTGCACCCTGCCCCAGCTGAGCTCCTGCTGGCTGCAGGGAAGGTCAGGCTCTGGCAGTCCTGTACCAATGGGAGCCCCTCGTTCACGGCCTTTCCACATCCTGGGCTCCCCTCAATAGAAAAATAACTTTCTTGAGTGGGCCAGCAGACCATGAACTGAAAGGTTGGGAAATGATGGGAAACGTCTGGCATTTGTCACAAAAGAGGATTTGTCGGAGAGCGCATTTCAAAATCCTGCTGCCAAGATCCTGCTGCTCTGGCATACTCAAAAGCTGCTAAATCCATCGTGTTTCCCTGCACCTCCCCTGCTCTCTCTCTTCCTTCACCCCTCTTTTTTCTCCTGCACTTTTAACCCTGCTCATTTTTTCCCCTCCACTGCCTCACTGCTTGCTCCTCACACCTGTTTCTCGTGGTCCCTCAAAGGGCAGAGCAGCCTCCACTGGGGCCTGGGGTTGCCTTGCTCTTTGTTTTACAGCAAACCCAAAGCCTACAGAGCAGGCACCTGTTGCTGAAGCAGCCCAGCTACAAAGGGATGGTCCGGGTTGCTGGTTCTCATCTCTGAGTGTAAGGGATGGGAGCACCTTGGAGAACTTGGTGGCATTTCTCTGAGTCTGGTCGCTTGAGAAAGTCACTAGGACCAGGCTGGGGTGTGGGCAGCAGCACAGGATGTTCTTGTACAATTTGGTGCAAAGCAATCTGGTGGTCATTCTCAAGAAACAGGGCTGTTACTGACATCAGCTGAGTAATCTGACCCTCTGAAACCCTTGATTGTCAAGCTTTCAAGCATCTGCTCTAATTTTGTGCTGTTTTGGAGTATTTCTTTTGCTAGCTCTAAATATCTTGAAGAGAGTGAGGTGACAAGTCCTAATGGAAATACTTTCAATAATCTTCATGATGTAGGGTAATAGTGTATCATACTTTTGCTGTGCAGCTGCACATTTCCCTGAATCTCATATGTAATTCTCAAATTTGCTGATACTTAGGTGTCCATGAAATTACTTTCAGGTTATTTTTGAGGGGATGATTAACATTTTCTTTAGGCAAGGCCACTCTAAATTCTGCCTGTGCTATGCCTAAAATTCATTTCAAGATTTAACTGAACTTAAGATAACGACCTTTAGGAGAACCTGGGAGTGACTTATTCCAATGATCCTGTAGCAGCACAAGAAAGTATTTGTGTAAGGTCAAGGAACTGCAAGAATAAAGTTGCTATACAGTGCACTTTCCCTAGTGATAAATTTGTACCTTATAACATGTTATAAACACAATTCAGCAGAGGCAGACACACCTGCCCTTGCTTTAGTCAATTAAGAGTTGTCTGAAGCCCTGTCCTCATCGAGTTGTTCATATTTACAAAGAACCTGTGGGCTGATAAGCTTCTATGCTGTAGTCCAATATATGGCTTTTGCTGCTGGGTGTGTTGCTTGCTCTTCACGTTTTGTTACTCTCATTAACCACATCTTACTCCATCTAAGCTCTTACCTGCTTAGCAAGGGGCATAAGCTGGTTTTTGACAGTGGGTGCAGGGAAGCCCAGAGCACCTTTTGACAAATGGTCCTAATTAGCACAGTTCTGTAAATCTTTGCCTGGCAGGGAGTGTTGTATCATTCCATTACAAGCTGTCAAGGTGCACTTTCTGGGGGCATAAATGTGTAACTCTTTTTAAATTTTCAGTAATGTGCTCTAGGCAGAGCATGCCACGATGGTCTGGCTTGGTTCCTTCATGGATTTCTGGTGGGGATTTTAGCAAGATGCCCGAAATCTCACTGTAACATCAGCAGGGTGTAGAAAGCTCCTGAGATTGGTCTGGTTTTGCTGTTGGAGTTTCACGTGGGAAGTCCTGTTGATAGTATGGTACATGATTAAATACTTTTAATCATGTTACCTGGTTGTTTTAGAGTCAAGCTCCCTCTCCATAGAGCTAGCACTGACGAGCAGGGCGTGCTGGGGACAGCATCTTGCCCAATGTTTGATCATGTTGGGACAGAGAATTAATTATGGGCAGTACCAGGAGTGCAAGTTGAGGTTCAGTGTGAGTAGGCTCTGATGCAGATTTTCATTATTTCCATTTGCATTGCCCACATTGATTCAAGTTCTGCTTTGTATTTGCCAGAGAGAAAACTCCTTTTTAGAGGGTGGAATAGGAAGGAAAGGGTCTGTCTGCTGCTTTTGTTTAATTTTTCTCCATAGTGGAAAAATACTCGAGTTGAGAGTTTCCTATATTCTCCTCCTGGGGAATAAACAAACCTTTTGCCAAAAAATGTTCAGTCCCATTGACTCTGGGCAGTTTATATATTGAAATTATGCCAAAAACCACCAGTCCAGAAACCCCCTCTGTAGCAGGGGTCAGATTAAAGGCAAGTTGGGCCTCCCTGTCCCGACAGCCACGTCCTCTCCTCCTGGTGGGAACCCACCATGGACGTGCCAGATACAGCCCTGGGTGTTTGGCTGGCAGATAATGGGGATGGTGGGACATCTGGAGCCGGGGCTGTCTGCCCTGGGATTGCTGTATCATCTCGTGGTCCTTGTGAAACCAAACAGGAACAGGTCATAATTCAAACCGCCGCTCCTGCTATCGGGAGTTGTCACCTCTGGGGAGCAGCTGGGTCTCAGAGGGCTTGGGAAAGTGATCCTGAAGGTCAAGGGGAGACTTGCTTGGTGCAGATGAAGTGATAATGGACTCTGTGGAAGGAGGGGGAGGACCATTTGAGGCTTTTATTATCCCTGAAGCCGTGAATCATCCCGAGCGAGCGCTAATCCTGGGGCGTGCAGTCAGCAGATCCAGGCTGCTGCGTGCCAGCCTGCACTGTCTGAAGGCATCCAGCCTGCAAGGAGCTGTGCCCTGTCTCTCCCAGGTCTTTTACATTTTTCTAGGATTGTTTCATGCTTGATCTTACAATTATGCAGGGGGAAAAAAAAATCCTCCCGTTGCTTCTCAGAGAGTTTCAGCCCTTATACGTCCATTTGGATGGACTTCTCCCAGTGCTTGTGGATGGGATGGTGTCTGAACCTCAGGGTGTGAGGTTGGGTCCTGTGAGGAAGACAGGTCCTAGGAGCCAATTTGCCTCATAAAATCAGTGTTATTGCAAGAAATTGGATGGGTTTGTAGGTTGGCAGAAGAAGAGAGGAGGCCCAGCTCTGCTGTGAGCTGTCCCAGCCCCATGGCCTCTGCCTGCTGACAATGTGCAGCAGGGCTGTGGTTCTGGGTCAGTGCTGCAGGGATGTGTCCCCTGTGGTGGCACCGACGTGGTGACAGCCCTTTGATCACTGCGTGTCCCAGCTCAGAGCCCACAGGCCCTGCTTGGAGGCAGCTTTGCTGGCTGGCCCTCAAAGTTGAAATTCAGTGGTAGACATTTTCATATTGATGAGCTGCTACTCATCACTCCGGCTTAACTAGCACCCTCGTTTTGGCATTGATGAGGATAAAGTTGCTACTTAGCCAGATCTAGAAAGGCAATGGGCCCAAAACCCAAACAGAGAGGCAAGAGGCCCAAAAACCAAACAGGAAGGCGAGTGGTGCTGTTGGGGGCCACAAATGTTGCAGAAGGTGGCCTTTCAGAGCATGGGGAGATGCAGCTGCCAGGATTTGTGGCATTTCTGCAGACTCTCAGTGATGGGGAGGCTCCTGACCCTGTAATGGTTGAGGAAGGAGAGTTTGGGACCTCTCCACCCGTGTGTAGTGGTGACAGCTGGGTGGCAGCTGTCCCTTGCTCTGCCCTGGCTTCCCAGCATCAGCCTCCTTATTTCCTCAGCCCTTAAAACCAGGTTACTAAATAAGGGTTTAATGACCACCCATTAAACCTCTGATTATGAATACAAGGCTGAGAATCTACATTTACAGAAACAGCCCTTTTGTTTGGTAAAAATGAGCTATTTTGTTAGTACTTCCTTCCAAAACCTCTCCTACTTCACTGTAATTCCCTGCCAACTCTGCCTGCTAGAGCAGCCATTGCAGTGATAAATTAGGTTTAAAAATAGGAGGAAAATTGTGGTTTAATTATCAATTATCCTGTGAGTCCATGATTGAAGTTGGACAGGACCTTGGAGGACCGAACCTTCCAGCTTTAAGAGGGAGTTCAGGCCATGTTGTATTTTTTCGTTGTTGTTTTTTATTTTGGGGTTTTTTTGGGTTGTGGGTTGTTGTTTTTTGTGTGTGTGAGTGTGTTTTTCAGGTTTTTTTGTTTGGTCTGATTTGGAGTTTTTGTTGGGTTTTTTGGTGTGTGTTTTTTGGGGTTTTTTTTCGGTTTTTTTTTATTCTTTGCTGTCGTTTCTGAGGCCTCAGAAGAGCGTGCTCTGTGTCTGCATTTCCATGTGACCCTACAAACCCCTGGTAATCTACCTTCTCTCTGCAAGCCGAGATGTCCTGCAGCCTTTTGATCCCATCAAAATAAGCCTGCAAGGGGTGAATAAAACTCAGTTTTGTGAGCATTGGCTGTATTTGAGCGCTGGAAGGAGAGATCCCGAGTTCCTACCCAGCTGTCCCCGTTTGTGGCACTTGGGCGCTGGCCAGCTTGCAAAGAAAAATGGATATTCCTGGCAGAAGAGTGCAGCAAGCAGCACTCCTCGGTGCTAATTGAGCCCTTCTTGGCAGCCTCATCAAAGACGTTGAAGAATAAATAGGCTGTTGATTGAACTGTTTCCTTGTCCCCAGAGGTGGTCCCCCTTACTCAGGGCTGATGCTCATTGTCAGGGCTGGGGAAGAGCCTTGCAGAGCCATTAGCCTGTGCTCCCAAGGAACGAAAAAAAACAAAACAAGAAAACCTTTCATCTCCTGCATTTTCCGTGCGCCATGGATGGAGTTGTGGGAGGAGAGGGTTGCTGTGTCCTCCATGTGCCGAGCTCCATCCTCAGTGCCCATGGCACAGGGGGACGTAGCTCTGGGGAAAGCTCTGACAGTTCAATCTGATGAGAAGAGGGGTTGGGAGCAGAAAAACGCCTTCAAGGAAAGCCTGGGCAAAGCTGAGGCAGATGCTGATGGACGTGACTGGTGCATTCTTTGCATAGAGAAGTCGTGTTGGTGCTTGCTGGTGCTGAAGGCATGCAGAAATCCTGCCCAAAAGGGGCGTGCAGGTTTCAGCTGATTAACTAATGGACCATGTGAGGAGAAAATATGAACCATTTTACTGATGCCTGTAAATAGGTTTTAAAATATTCTGCCGGGGTTTTGTTGTGACAAATTGCATTCACATACTTCAGCCCCCCTGCATTTCATTTCAGGTTAGGCTTAGAGTCCAGAATATTTGAACTTTCTGTACAATGGGCAGTCCAGGAGAACTATTTTCACTGAAAATGTATGAACTGAAACCCTTTGTTTTGAATCAGATCACTGTTAAACTTGTGTGATTTAACAAATACCACACTGCTTCATGAAATGCATTGTTAAAGACAGAGCAAAACTTAGCACTACAAGCCTTACTTTTGGGCTTTCCTGCAGCTGTTTCAGGGCTCATTCTGCACACAGCAAATAGAGTGAGGGTGTGCAAGATAAATATTGATACGGTGGTGGCCTGAGCATCACGTGTGTGTATAATGAGCATGACACCATATCCATCACTGTCATGTGAGAGGACATCTAGAGTTACGTTGCTATGACAGCCTGACATGGGGCAGCACTCCACGTTTGTGAGCAGCAAATACAGCCCTTCCTTCTGCCCAGACTAATGAGTCCATCTCTGATTCACTGGCACTGACTCTGAGCCATTTTTGCTTTTTCAGTGATGAGAACACTAGAAAAGACTTGAAGACACTGCCTGTCTTTCCTACCAAGACACTGCAGGAGCATCCATCACTTGCTTACTGGTGAGCTGTTAATTTAAAATGTTAATCATTGCTGTGAATGATAACAACAAGATCACTTTTAAGCAGTTTGCAAACTCCTCTAAAAGTTTTCAGCCCAGGACATGGAGCTGATTGCTCATGTTCAAGCATTTCCAGTTTTTAGAAGATTATAAATTATGCAAGATCTGATGGAAATTCCTCCTGAAAAGTTTGCTCAAATTAAATTGCTGTGTCAGGAACTGCTGGGTCAGAGTATGTGGGGATGCTGCAATAGAAGGAGCAGAAGTCTGAGCTCCAGCCAGGCCTGGGTTTGCAGAGAGCACCTCAGTCTTCATCTGTCACACAGTGGAGCCTTTGTGGTGGGTGACCTTTGCTGGCTGCCAGCTGCCCACCCAGCTCCTCTCGACAGGACAGGGGAAGAAAATAATCTAGAAAGGCTGGAAAGAGAAGGACAGTTCCAGTTCTGGGGCTTGAATTTGCTGTAAAAGGAACACGGCGTTTAGGATGAATCAGTGATATTGTTTCCTTGGAATTTATGCCCTTTGTGCGAATTCAACCTCCTCATTTGTTTTGGTTTTTTAGGCTTGATGTGTACGTGATGGATTTTCAAGTATACCATGCTTGCTTATTATTTGTTTGTCTCTGAATGAATACTGCTGGGTTTTTCTTTGCTTTCAAGTGTCTGACACAGAAATGCATATTTTATTTCACATTCCTCCGAAAGAAAATGTTGAAATGTGTAACAGGAAAAATGCAAAAAGGTCACTGCTGACAAATGTGTGGTTTTCTTCACCTATGAAATGTCAGGGGGAGAAAATAGACGGGAATGAAAACAGCTCTGGTTGAACTTCTTCTGTGTTACATATGGAGCATTAACCAGCCTTTGAAGTTTGGGTCCTTTAGAACATTAAGATGAATTTCCACAATTAGCACCATTCTTCTGCAGCAGCATCTGCAGCAGAACAGGCTGATCTGAAATGGTTTGTTAATTAGTCTGGAAGGCAGGATGTGATGGTGGGGATCAGCCAGGCAGCTCCACGCTGCCTAATGAAGGGTGGGAAAGAAATCTGCAAGAACCAGAATGTAAACTAGAGCAAGAAACGTGCAGGGGGATCCTTCTCTGTATGCTGAGCAGGTGGCTGAGCTTCGGCAGATGCCTTCACACATGAACAAAGTCACTGAGCCTCTAAATTGGGTTTTGTGCTTGGTTTGCAGTGAGGACAGAGTAATTGAGCATTATACACAAATTAAAGGTCTGACCAGAGGACAAGCCATTGTTCAGTGAGTATGACACTTGTTAATTTGTGAAGATGATATTTTTACTTTTCTCCTGTTCTTTTTTGGTTGTGAAATGGCAAGGCAGACTCTTTGGGTCATTATTGCCTGCAAATGATGTCGTTTGTATCTGTCAGATTCTCTTTTTATTGAGTTATATTGCAAAGTGGAATTATTTGAAGTCTCACATTTCACAGGCTTGCAGTTCAGCATTTGTGTAGTCATTTGGGTTGCTCAAATACAAAAGAAATTGTTTGGATCTTACTTTATTGGAAGACTCTCCTCCATACATTGCCTGCCATCAATTAATTTTCACTCCAAACTCTTAAGGGTGCATATTACCCTAAGTCCTGTAAGAAATTCTGAAATGTTCGGAATTTGGCTTTCAAAACATCAAGGTCTTCCAAGCTGCCCACTGAGCCTGTGGAATTGTATTTTTCATTTACCATTAATATTTACTGTTCTTCCTACAAGCAGATGCAGTAGGATGTGTTATGAGATGTTTGAGATGATGGCCATGACTACACAGTGCAGACTCCTTGCAGCTTTTCTCACATACCTCAAAGCCTGTAAATCTTTCTCAATCATTTGTGGTCCTTTTTTCAGTAGAAACAAGGGAAAATGGTCTGTTCAGTGGTTTTCTGAGTTGCCTCATGAAACAGTTGTACAATGGCATAAACATATTCATTTGGAGCCTGTCCTTTGTAACCAGAGCTTCATAATGGAATAATTATAGGCAGGTCTTTACTGCCAACTTTTCCCAAAAGGCTCACATGTTCAGTTCAGAATTTTTGCTTTCAGTTCTGTGACCTCCTGATAAAAGATTGAATTTTCTGTTGTATGAGAAATTTTCCTTTTGCTTTAGCTGGGCCAAAATACCCCATCTTTCCCCAAGCCAAGATACTAAGTTTTTTTCTGAAAATCTGGGCCTTCAGCTATTAAGGCCTTCAAAATATGCAGATGATAAATGACGTGTCCTGGATGTATGTGTGAAAAAAATATGTTAATAGATATTACTTCCTCCAGAGAAAATAATCTGATATGCTATAAATCTGTCTGCAGGTACATGAAAGTGGTAGAAGCTTTGCCAACATATGGAGTTCATTACTATGGAGTAAAGGTCAGTAACTGACTACAGATAATGTGATTGCTGAGCTTATTATGAGGGATTGCATTCCTAAAGGAGCAGTTGCATGATTCAGTGCCCTTCTATCAGTATGGAACCCCACATTTTTCAGCCTCTGTAATTTTCCCCCCTTCAATGTACTTTAAAAATTGTTTCCAGACAGCAGAAAGGAATCTTTGTAAAACCTTATGTAATCCTATCAGGAGCTAAATTCCTATCATCTTAATTAAACTGGATATCACTTCTAGACTTGAAGCAGTTAATAGTTTCCCCAGAGACATTAATCAAGATTAGAAAAATAGAATGTGGAAAAGACTCCTCCTAAGTGGCAGGTGATTAGTGGTGCGTGCTTGGAGTGGGGAAATGCTGAGAAATGCTTTTGGAGAGTGATGGAAATACACCATTTATTCCCACTTGTAGAGCAGAGCCGGGGCCAAAGTGCTTTTTGCAGAAGAGCTCAGCAGAGATGATGTCTCCTTGCTTTTGAGTCATGGCCATGACTGTGGTACCTGAGAAGCCGATGTTTTGTGCTGGTGTCTCCTGTGGCTGTCCATGCCTGAATTTAGTGGTAGTAGCAGTCATTGGCCACAGTTTTTTTCTGTCGCCTGTTCTTCCCCTTCACAGCCACTCCTCCAGCAGTGACACCCTGTTGTTCCAGCAGCACTCTTGCTTTTCTGCCCACGTTGCACAGCCACCACCTGGGTTTGTGCCTCTGGGAGAAAGTTTCCACCTTCACCCCAGCAATCCACTTCACCTCAATTTGTTTGCCAGAAAATCCTTGTTCTGTACCTACTTGTGCTTGTCACAGAGTGAAAAGGGCTGTAATCTTGGAATTGCCTCACTCTTAAGTAGCTCTTGGTTGACGTAGACGTCCCATTTTTCAGGATAAACAAGGAATCCCGTGGTGGCTTGGAATAAGTTACAAAGGAATCGGCCAGTACGACTTACAAGACAAAGTTAAGCCCAGAAAAGTAAGTTCTTTTGCATCTGATTTTTTTGTGGGGGGGAACATGGTATGGTGTTGCATGTCAGGATATACTCTTTTAAGCTGTTGCTTATTAGACTGGTGGGCAAAAGACCAAAGGCTGGAGGCAGAAGATTTCTGCTGGCACTGAGGCAGTAAATCTCTGCCTCTCCTAGATAGTGGAAACTCCCTTTGGGAGCTTTGGCTCGTGTGTTTTGAGTTTGGTGGTCTCAGGATGGGGATTTTGGCAGCCCCCAGGGATAACTACAGAAATATGAAGCAGTTGTGTTTCTGCAAGGCCTTGTACTCGGGCAGTGTTTTCACTTCACTTTTGTAGGTGTTTTTTTTTTTTTGTGTGCATGAAACATAAAAGGCTCCACTGATACAGGCAGAATACGAGAGGAACTGTGTGAAATTGAAGGCTTGTTGAAGTGTGTGCTTCCATAAATTCTAAGGGGAAATTGAGAATAAATGCCAAGAACTGGAGTTGATTCTTCTCCAACCCACTGTTTCCCACTGTGTCTTCACTGAAACATCTAAGCCATGAGGGGATGGAGACCTGGGAGTTTGCTGTTCTTTCCCCAGGAATGATCTGGGCAGGAGTTCACATGAAGTTGTGCTCCCCGCCAGGGAATTTTTACATTTGCAAAATGATATTGTTTAGTGTATTGGTGCCAAAAAGCACAGCTTAACAAAACTTCCTTGTTAAAGAGTAATCCCCCCTTCAAGCTTCCAACTTGATCTTCTCTTTTTGCAGAGCAGGCTATGACTTGGTTTCTTTTGGTGTATTTATGTACCTCTGTGTCCAAGGGTGATCTCTCGTGTCCTTCCTTTGCTTTGTTTAGTAAAATACAGAGTTTTATCCCATGTGTCTCTTCCCATGCCTGCACTAAAAGACACAGGAGGAACCCTCTGTAAATCAAGTCAACTTGATGAAGCTATTGAATGTCAAAGGGGAGCATCAAGGAGGTCCTCTTGCCCTTAAGCACTTCCCTGATTTTAGGCAACATCCATAAGATTTTCCAGGCAGGAAAAGATCATTATGCAGCCAAGATGTCCAGCTGTGACCAGCAATGCTCTCCAAGAAAATGGAGCCTGCCTGGCTGAAAGCATTGCTTCGCCAAGCATTTTTTATGCTTGTGGGATTTCAGTTTACATTATCAACCAGGCAGATTAAGAAAATTTTTTAAGGTCAGCAGGGCCCAGATACCAAGTCACACCCTGCTACAGTTAGTTACGAGGCGTTGTCTTTGAATGCAGCAGGGGTTGTGTTGAAGAAAAATAAAATAAAAACCAGAGGTCATCTCTGCAGTGGAAGCATGACAATGGAAATGAGAATAGTTGTTGGCTTCACTGAAATTATAATTATACAACAGAGGATAGAGACTGAAAGGGAAGGTGAGAGAGAGGAGCCTAAATGCAGGTGGAAGGTTTAATTACAGTAAGCTCATTGAAACTGTGGGGATGGATATGGCTGTAGTATCCTTAAGGATTTTCCTGGTGTCAGTGGAAAGGGACAAAAATTATGTACGCCACAGCTTGTCCTGAGCCATGATTGCCTTTAACAAGTGGGTAAATACACAAACAGTTTCTTTATATGAAAAATGTTTCAGGGTTTGAAATAGCACTTTGGGTAAGTGATTGGGATCAGATCACTTTTGGGAGGAAAAGCAGACATCAGATCTGGAGGGGCACCCACACCCAGACTTGGGTTTGGAGTTAAAATGCTGAGATACTGCTGCTTATTTCAGTGTAGCTACAGCCCTGCTGCCTGTGATGCAGCAAGTAGAAGTTCCTTTTAATCAGTGTTGTTGTTTGTTCATATTTATGAATGTATCAGAATTTATTTCAGAGAGAGAAGAGTATGGACAGCTTGCCTGAATCTCCCAGGAGTCTCTCTGGAGCAGCAGGAAGGAGGGGAATAGGCATGTGAACTATTCTTGTCTTTTGGAGCAGCAGTGCTGGTTTTGCTGGATTTAGCAGAATTTTCCTGTTTTGCTTTTTGGGAAGGGAGCCAAACTCACAACTGCCGTGTGCTGGTGTTACCCAGCTGTTTATACCATGGATCAAAACTGCTGTTGTGTTTATCCCCAGCCATCTGGGAAAGAGCATCCTCATTGTGCTCTGCTTCTCGAGTTGGTGATGTTTAAATATACATGCAGCTGATAGATAAATAGAGAATAAAGAGATGGAAAGGCTGAGTCCAAGTCTAATGAAAACCAAGCTGGCCTTCCTGAATTTTAAAGCTACAGGGGATCTCTGAGTGTGCAAACCTCTCTGACACTGGTTGTGGTGGGAAAGCTGTAGCATTTTGGATGGGAGGCTTTTAACAGGAATTGGTGCCTGTGCCACAGTGAATTCACAGCAGGGGGATTTATTCTGCTCCCCTTGTCTTTTCTGCAGCGCTGTCAGGTGTGCTTGCTTCACCATAGAATCACAGAGCCAACACCATCTTTAGAATAAAATTTTACTATTAGTAAAAGAAATAAAATCTACATTAGTTGCACCCATTAATGGAGGATCAGTTAAATCCAAAGAAATATAACCACCCTCTTAAAAAAGTGAAATCTTTTGGCTTTATCCAAGTAGGTCTTCAGGCCAAGACACCTAAATCCGAGCCTTGGAGCACAGTGGTTTTCCCAAGATTTTGTTATTGGATCAACACCAGTGCATGGAGTCCAAGGCTGAGAGCTCCTCACAGGAAGGAACTTGCAGGAGAGGCCTGGGTGAAGCAATCCCCAGATCCCTATCAGCCAGCCCTGCCAGGGCTGAGGGGAGCCCAGTGTGTGACTCGGGGCTGGACCTGGAGAACCTGCCCTGGCTGTCTGTCTGTCTGTGCAGGGCTGGCTGGGGAGGTTTGGCTCCAGCTATTAATATTTTGCTGGTTGACCCGAGATGGTTTGGACAAGGGAGTTTTGTTGCTCCAAGTCACTCCTGGGAGCTTGTGTTGCTTCGGGAGCAGTTTCTAGAAAAGCCCAAGTGTTCCCCATCACCCAGGAGTGCCAGCTGAGGCACTGAGAGAAGCACTGTGCTCCAGCTCTGTAACAGACTGAAAAGGGAAAATTATTTTCTGTGTCATTTATGAAAATTGTCTTTGTAGATAAAAGCAGTGGCTCCACACTGGCTGGAGGTTATACTGAGCTCACTTGATTATCATCCTGAAGTCACACAGGGCATTAAAACACTGGATTTGGCAACTCTTGTTCAGATTTGAGCTCAGACCTGGGATTAGCTCTGCAGTCCTGCTGCTTTGCAAACATATTCTCTTTCAGTTGCAGTTAATATTGAGAGTCACCTCCTGCTTGGAGAAGTGCCTCTGCTTGCTGTGAGGTGGCATGCCAAGATCCTGTCCCCAGCATCCTCTGAATCAATTAGGAAAAGTATAAAACAGGTCCCAGGACTTTGTTTGTCATTTCAAGGCAGAATAGATCTCCCTTTATCTCTACCCCATTCTTCTCACTGGTGAGATAAACAATGTAAGTCTTGTTAATGGAGGGTGTATTAAGGCATGAGTTGAGTTTATTCTGCGTTCAGCCAATATGTGAGGATCCTCTGAGGGCTGGAGAAGGCAGCTTGCTGGCTCTCTGACTTGTTCTCCCACTTCATTGTGTTTCTGTGGGCGACTCCCTCGTGATAAATTAACTCTGTTATCTGAAGAGAAGAACTAATCTTGCTGTGGTATTGTTTCAAATGTCCAAGAATATAATTTCTACTGCTTGATGTCTTGACTGCATTGTGTTCTCAGAAGTGTTTTTGTTAGCATATACTCGTTTTGAAATGGGGAATGTTTATCACAGGATGGTGTGGGCTGGAAAGAACATGAAAGATCATCTCATTTCAATCCCCCTGCCATGGCAGGGACACCTTCCACTACCTCAGGGTGCTCCAAGCCCCATCCAGCCTGGCCTTGGACACTCCCAGGGATCCAGGGGCAGCCACAGCTTCTCTGGGTACCTTGTGCCAGGGCCTCATCACCTTCACAATATCCCTGCCTGGATTTAATACTTTCAGGGCTTTGGCTTTCCAAACCAGACCCCTGGCTGCTCAGACAATTTCTCTGTATTTCTCCCACCCTCTTTGCGGGTCTTTTTGTGGCTGAGTTTGTCCAGGAGCTCTTTGTTCATCCTTGCAAGCGTCCTGACACTTTTCCATGACTTTCTCTTTGTTGGGATGTATTGCTCCTGAGCTGTGAGGAGCAGGTATTATGATACTTCTTTTTTAAGTCAGTGTGTGCTAAGAGTTGAAGCTGAAAGTTTTCCCTTGCAGAACATTTACTTCATGTAAATTTGCTGTCCTGCTTTGCTGAATAGTTCAGAACACAGCAGCATCGGAACAGCCTTCTCAGCAGGCTGCTCTAATTAGGCAGAGATTTCTTTTATGGTGTTTATTTCTCACCAAGCCATTGATTTAGATAGAAGATACTAAGCTCACATAATTACTTAAAAAAACCAGAGTTTTTATGAGGCTGCTCTGAAATTCAGATCTTTCCAGATGTGCAAAAAGTTGCTTGAACATCCCCTGCTGCAAAACACAAATGTTTTGGGGTATTTTGATGTTGAGACATCTCTCAGTCTTATGATGCCAGTGCTAGAGAGGACCAGGCATAAAAACATCATAAGGTTTTAAAAAAAAATTTGTGATTGAAAAGGTTTTTAGAGGACTGGTTTAATATTTAAGGGATGAAGGATGCCTGCAGGTGAGCTCTGCCGAGTTATGTTGGCGCAGGTGGGAGCTGTCTGCCTCCTTCCCTCAGAAGTTGCTGCAGGTGGGGCAGTTTGGCTCTGCTGCCATCTCCTCAGGTGCCTCCCTCCACAGCAGCAGCGAAGCACAGGATTCCAGCTGAAGGCAGGGTGCCAGACAGCTGAGTGCAGCGGAGGGGCTGAAACACAGCCTGCTCCCAGCGCCGCTGCCAGGGTGGTAATTTCCCTCATCGGGTGGGGTGCATTCCTGTGGGCAGAAATCTTTTATGTTTCCTTGCTCTGAATTGCCAGATTTGTCTGCAGATGGCTGTTCCCAGCCCGTTCCTGAGGTGCTGGGCCTCCTTGCAGGCACTGCACGTACCACGAGGTGCTTTGGAAGTGCTTCCCGAGGGAAAGGCTGCTGCAGACACTGTGGCATGGCTTGCACTTCGTGCTGACCTTACCCAAAGACACTTTGGGTGGAAAGCCTGAGATTTGGGTCATTTAGCTCTTGGTCAGAATTTGTCACTAACCTTGGGGACAATTCTGGCACAGGGGGCTGGTGCAGCAGCTTGTGGCCGCACAGCCCCTGCACTCAGCTGCTCTCCACATTTACACCTCGTTGCAAAAAGAAACTTTGTAAAAAAACTACTAAAATATTATTTTTTAAGCAAAATCCATCAGGCTCACAGCAATACTGAGCCAGGAGCCTGAGCAGCTCTCCTGAGCAGCTCCTTGGGCAGGGTCTCTGCCGGCTCCTGCCTGAGATCCTGACAGGGCCGTTTTTCTGAGCCAGTTTGCTCCTGCTGTCAGGCCGGGACAAACCCGCATTTTATTCAAAACTGGATGCAAGATGAGCCAGGTGAAAAACCAGCTGCTGCTTTTAAGGTGTTTCAGCACTTAGGCATGTCTCCTTGGGCTGCCTTAACTATTATGGTTCTTTTTGTGCAGGAAGGACAGTGATTCCTTTTTGTTCAGTGCTCCCTGGTATCTGGTGTTGAATCACAGCAGAAATACAGGGAAGCCTAAACTCGTGGGCTGGAAAAGCAGCAGCTGGGTGGTAGGAGTCTGGCTGGTGCACAGAGGTGCCTGGGTAATGAGATGTGATCAGAGCTGCACCTCCGCCTTCTACCAAAAAAAAAAAAAAATCAGAAAAACAACCTTGACCAGGCCAAGTTCTACTCAAGAGTCAGACAGGCACCCCTGGGATGCTCTGTAGTTTTCAGGAGCATTTAAGGATCTGACAACCTACATGGATGGGGAAGGCTATTAAGAAAACATTAATTAGCTCAGGTGGACGTAATCATCTGGTTAAAGGGAACATACATTGCAAAACTTCCACAAAAACATTTTAATTATTCCTAATTGTTCTTCCAGCCCTCAAAAACCAGTTCCAGATTTCCAGATTTTTTTTACCACTCTTTTGTCTTTAAATATGCATTTAGTTTAGGTAAGATTGAAATTAGGAATTATTTAGGAACATGTCTGTACAGGATAAAGAGTATTTGAAGGGAGCAGGATATCTCTAGAGCAGCGACTGTTTCCTGAGTGTTGCCTTTTGACCACGAGTTAGAAAAATTTCAGTTGAAGAAAGTTTATTACTTTATTGCTTTGTCCTTGTTTGTACTGAGTCCGTTTTTTCCCTCTTCGTGAATACAAGTGTGTTAGGCAGGAAAGTGTAATACTTTCATTCAGGATTATTTTTATTTGCATCTTCAAATAATAATATTTATTAATGGCTCACAACTTACTCTGAAGCCGTTCATTTAATCACCAGCCTTTTTTTACAAGGACCTGAGTTAGGAGGGTTTGTCAGATGAGGTTGATAGCTAAGGAGCTTATATTGTTCTTAAGTGAGATAGTCTGAGGACAGGGCACCTTTTCAGTGCTCAAGAGCAAAGATGTGTCTTGGGTACAGTTCCCATCTCTGGGATGGGAGCAGCAGAGGGGGGAGCTGCAGTTATCCCAGACTTTGTGCAAGGAGGCAGAGATGTCTTTGTGCTGAATGTACCCAGCTGCGAATGCTTGGGGCGCCCGTCAGCTCCTTTTGGGCTGGGATGGATCTCACAGGGTGGGGAGGAAATGGAGCAAAGCTCTACCCACATCCTGAGGCAGTTCCATGCAGGTTTTCTTAAAAATGCAAACGCTTTTTTTTTTTTCCTTTTCTCGGCACTGGAAGTGATCCCGGTGTCAGATTTGCACAGACCCCCGTGTCCCTCTGTCCTGGCAGGGGGCTCCTCCAGGTGCTGGGGCTGCTGCATTTTGCCCTCCTGCCAAACGCGACCCTCCTCACCTTGGGACAGGTGCTCCGTTTTCCCGCAACCCTTAGGAATGTCGAGCGCATCCGGAGAGGGGAAAACCCCAAAGGAAGTGATAAAGGGGACGGGGAATCATCGCCAGCCACGATAAGAGGCGCAGCGAGGCAGTTTTTTTTCTCCAGAGGTCATGTTTGAAGCACGCCCATGGTTTTTACGAGCGTGGGAGCGGGCGGCCGGGATGATGCTGCTGGTCGAACCTGCTGCTGCCTCTGGGTGTGAGTCAGGCTGGCGGGGGCGGGGCACGGGGCCCCGCGGGGCCC
>NW_005054317.1:2284943-2292186 GCF_000277835.1 Geospiza fortis
CATGCCAGCCCTGACACTGCCCGGCGGGGCCGGGGAGCCGGGATCGGGATCGGGATCGGGATCGGGGCTGCGGGCAGGTGAGTGCGGGGTGCGGGGAGCAGCCGGGGCTGTGCCGGGATCCCGGCGGGGATCGATCGCTGCCGGAGCACCCACGGGCACCTATTGCTCAATGTCCTGGCAGTCTGCTTGGGTTGTTTCCTTTCGCGTTTTTGTAAATGTATTTATTTTCAAAGTTCACGCGGAGTTGTAAAGAGGCGTTTCTGACAGCGCTGTGGCTGGGCAGGAGGGCTGTGAGACGAACATAAACTTACTCAAGCTGCAGAGGGAAACTTCCACACTCATCGAGAAAATAATTATTAATTCTAGTAAATTGCATTTCCACTTGGCTTCACTTTTTCTATGGCAGGGTCTAATAGTGAGTTGTATTCCTATGGAAGTTTTAATTAAACAGAGGGAAAGGCTGCTGAAATAGCTACTTTTCCCCTGAAACACAAATGTGCTGGGCTATGTTTCATTGTGTTATAAATGTTTCAGATGCATCACAGCCTGATAGGTCATTTTTTACAAAACCTGAAGTGTTTCTGTACTGGGAGGTAGCCTGGAATGTCAGGTTTTGGCAAGGCCAGCGGGAATGTTGTGTGTCCTGGGGGTTTCTGGTGTGGTGGCTGCACCCTTGGAGGCTTTGGAAAAGCTCCAGTGGGGGAAGGAGGGAGTTGCTCTGAGGGCCTGGGTGCCTTGGTTGGATCCCTGGTGTCCAGGGCTGACACAGAACCCTGTCCCTGCCTGCCCAGCTGGGTGGCAGCACCCCCAGTATCTCTGTGTGGGCTGCAGCTCTGTGAGCAGCTGATGTAAATTCCAGCCTGCTGCTGCACCTGTGTGGCCCTGCATGGTCAGGGGGGCATCCCTGGGGACACCATGTGGGTCCCCATGTACATCCAGGCACCCTGGCACTGCTGGAGAAGGGGGCAGGAGGTGGTGCTGGGCTGAGAAGATGCTCATCCCCAGGGGGATCAGCAGGACTGATGCTGCTGCGAAAGGAGAGCGAATCCAGATGAAATTCTGATCCCACGAGTGCAACTGCCAAGCCCCAACTGACTTTGATCTCTTCTCCCAGCTGGCACTTTGCAGGAAATATGTGGGTTTCTAGCACGAGGATGTGCTGGGGGTGGCTTCCTCCTGTAGCTGCTGTTGTTCTGTACATGCTGTACTTCTGCTCCAGAATGTCACGCTGGATGTCTCACACAGTGTCTTCACAAGAGAAAGGTCTTGGTTTTTCCAAGCTGCTGCCATTCCCTGGGGATGTTCTGACTAGGGAAGTAGACCGTAGTTGTCTGTACAATTACTTTGTAAAGAGATTTTTGCGTTTAATCAGAGAGAAAATTACTTTAGCTGCCCTGCCAAGATCTCTGGGAACTTGTAGCAGTGAAATTAAATGTGCTATTGATGGAGGCAGATGTTGTCACTGGCAAAATCCTCAATTTGCAACACATTGTCTGTAAGAGTGTGAAATTACTGAGGGGGCATCCTATACTTATGTGCTTCTTTTAATTGATGTTATGAATGTAGTTACTGCTCAGTCCATGCCATAGCTGAGGATACACAGGAATTGTAATTTGCTGAAATGGTATCACCTTGGGGTGAGCGGTTTGGGGATTTAGTGACCATGTTCTGCTTCTCTCTCCCAATTCTCCCAGCTCTTTCAATGGAAACAGCTGGAAAATCTGTATTTCCGTGAGAAGAAGTTTGCTGTGGAGGTGCACGATCCCCGCAGGTGAGGCTGAGGAGGTTCTGCCATCGGGGTTAATCTTTGCCCACAGTGGGAGCTCATCCCCACTGTTGGTGGATGGGGTGGGAGGTGCCCCAGAGCTAACCTCTGGGTTTATTCTGGGCTTTGAGACTGATCCAGTGTTTGGTGGGACAGACTGGGGCTGTCACAGCTCTGGGTGTCCTCTCAGATTCCCTGTGTGTCCATTCAGGGAGTTCTTGGAGTGGGGGAGAACTATTTGTCATGGCCAAATCTGCAGCAGCACTGGGTGATGGGATGAAGGAAATCTGAGTTTTTGCATCCCTAAAATAAGGGCTGAGCCTCACCTGGTTAAGAGAGAGGCATTGTGGACTTTAAATCTCAAAGACCTGTCTTGAAATTGCATTTCTTTTCACCTCCTCAGAATTTCAGTGTCAAGAAGGACCTTTGGTCAGAGTGGGCTGGTGGTGCAGACCTGGTATGCAAACACTTCCCTGATCAAGTCCATCTGGGTGATGGCAATCAGTCAGCACCAGTTTTACTTGGACAGGAAGCAAAGCAAAGTAAGTTATGAGGCATTTTACTGCAAGCATGGGTTTCAACACCTTCCAGCATGTGTTTTTCCACGGATGAACGACTCTCCAGAGAAAAACTACAAATTGTTTTTGTCAGCTTTTTGAGCAGTCTCTTAGTGGTGGTATTGGTATAAGATGCATTTTAGCCTGCCTGCAGTTAAGGCCTATGGAAGTGTAATCATGGAAGAGGGAATTCCCATGTCTGGGTGTCTAATCTGCCTTTTCTTTTGTCTCCTTTCCTCTGTTTGTTTTGAAAGCTGCAGAGATTTTGAGCTGGGAGATGGTTCAGGTTTTGGGGGAGAGGGGAAGGGAATGTCAAACAGCCCTTGAATGCCACAAGCACCTGTGTGATGCTGTTGCTTCAGCCCTTAATTTTGTGGGAGATGATGTGTGAAATGTCATCTTCTGTGATGTGTTCTGAAGTTAATTAGAGGTAACTCAGTGAGGCTGTTGGGTTTTTTTTTAACTCCTTCAGGCAAAAATTCCGTCAGCCAGAAGTTTGGATGATATCGCCATGGATCTGACAGAGATGGGAACTCCAAAAGTGTCCAAGCTGGTGACTTTGGAGGCCAAGAACCAGCTTATTATGGCCAGCAATGGCAGTTTGATCTCATCAGGTAATACTGCCCATAAATGTGAAGTAGCCAGGTTTAATGGGGCTTGTTTGTTAAAAGGGAAATGAGACTACCAGACAATTAAAATGGCCTTTACGTGGAAATCCTCTGATAACAGAGTGTGTTTTCCAGGCTCTCAGGATTCAGAGGTCAGTGAAGAACAAAAGAAGGAGAAAATTATGGAACTAAAGAAGAAAGAGAAACTCCTTCAGGAAAAACTGCTTCAGAAAGTTGAGGAGCTGAAGAAAATCTGCCTGCGAGAGGCGGTGAGAACTGCACCTCACCCTGGGCTCGGGCAGGTGGGAGCCCTTTCCTCCCAACTGGGCCTTACCTGGAGCCCTCTGTGTTGTTCCCCAGGAGCTGACAGGCAAGATGCCCAAGGAGTATCCCCTGGGTGCTGGGGAGGAGCCTCCCCAGGTGAGGAGGCGCGTTGGCACGGCGTTCAAGCTGGATGACAACCTGCTCCCCAGCGAGGAGGTGAGCACGGCTGCTTGTTTGCACACAGGGCTGGGCTGCCCAGACCAGTGGCCAAAGCCACTTGTGGATAATCCACCTCTTCCCTGGAGGTTTTAAGAGGAGGCAGCTGGGGCAGTTGTTTGTCTGGAGTGGGAAATTTTGGTGGGTTCTGCCCTTCTTTCAGCCATGCTTTGAACTGACCAGGAAATTGGCTGTTGCTAAAGGCCTTAAGTTCACCCAGCCTGAATCCCTGCATGAATTTTAATGGATATTTTGCTGCTAATTAGAGAAGATCAGGTGCATAATGCCATTTGGCAGCTCGTGGCTTTTCTGGAGCATTGACTTGTGTCATGTTGGGATGGTGTTTGAACCCAGAACATGGCAGGGGTGTGCTCTATCCCCCTTGCCAAATCTGTGAGCATAGTTTTGTGACAGGTGACAGGAGGAGGAGTTTTACCTGTGGCTTAATGAAGGTTCCACCTGAGTAAAACCTCCCTGCATTGCTCAAGAAGCTAAAATGAACTTTGCTGGCAGGGACTGGCTCGAGTGATAGGGTAATTCAGATGTTTGCAGTTTCTGGATACACTCCATTCCTCCTCATTCCTTGTGAGATTTGTTAACAAGCTGTATCATCCAAGTAAGTAGTGTTGGGCACTTGGCACCTGTCTTTCAGCAGAAACTCACTGCCCTGCCTCTCAGGGCTGGTGTTCTCCTTGTCTGCAGCAAAGTGATTTTGTGGACTGCTTAAATGCTATTAAACCAAAATCCTGCTGACCAGATTTAATAATGTGTTGCTTAGCACTTCAGCAGTGCCTTTCATCTGAGCTTCTCAAAGTAGTTTACAAACAATTAATTAAAGCCTGAAACTCCCTCTTACGTAGGTATGGTGATACCAATTTCCATTTTTATATTCTCTGAAGTAGGGAGAGATTTTGAATGATGTTTTCCAGGTTGGACTCATAGCAGGAGGTTTAGCAGCCTAAACCTGAATTTAAGAGTATGTGTTGTGTCACATGGGCTTCAGAACTTTGGACCTTGTCCAAGAGATCTCAAAATTGTACTCCAGTCAGAAATAAGATATCAGACTTTCACATGCTGAGATTGTCTTGTGTATAAACTTTGGTATTTCTGCATTTTGTGCTCAAAATTTCACTTAATCACCACAAAAATAGATATTTTTATTAATGACTTTCATTGATAATTTCTCTCTGGAGTAGAAGCACATAACTTCTCTCATGAATTTGCAGGATCCTACTTTGCAGGACCTGGAGAGCAATTTTATCATACACCAAAAGCTGGTGGAAGCTGCAAAGAAACTTGCCAGTGAGCCAGACCTCTGCAAAAACGTGAAGAAGAAAAGAAAGCAAGAGTATGCTGATGCTGTAAAAAAGCTGCAAGAGATAGAAAACTCCATAAATGAATATAGAATCAAATGTGGCAAAAAACCAACCCAGAAATCAACTCTGGCTCTACCAGGTGAGAGAATTCCCCATGTTCTGATGCAAACAGGAGGGAAAAGGAGCAATTTGGCTTACTTAGAAACTTTGTGTACATCTCTTCTGTATGGTTTTTATTTTCTCCAAGGCAGTTAAATAAGGAAAAGATGAAACTGCTGCATCTGATACACTCAGTGCACTGGTGTAGGCTGGGGGCAGAGTAGCCAGTTTTAGGAGCAAGCACAAGCATGTTCCAGCACCAGGTATGGGCTGAAGGTGCTGTGCACAGAAAGGCTGGCAGCAACACCTTGGGTGAAGCTTTTCTGATGCCTGAGTTCCTGGTGTGATGAGTGCAGTTGTACATCTGAGCTGCCACATGGAACATGTCCCCCACCCCTCCTGTGGTGCTGCAGTTCCAGCAGAAGCAGAGCAGGCAGGGTGTTCTGCAGGGTGGAGGACATTGCTTCTTGATTTAAAATTCCTCATTTCCCAGAAGTCATAAGTGAACTTCAAGAGCTTATGAATGCAATTAGTAGCAAACAGATTTTTTTTTACTAAATCCATTTGCCACTGATGAGCACAGTGAAAGCAGATACTCCTGGCCCCTCCATTCTTGGTGTGTTTCTCCTAAGGGAAGTGAGATTCTTGCTGCTTTGTAGGATAATGTATGAAAACCTGTTGGAATCCAAGCCAGTTGAAGGAGTTTTGGATCCTTACCCCTGACACACCACGGCATCACTGGGCTATCCATCATCACAAATGATTATTCTGAAAGGCTGATGATCAGCATTTAATGTGGCCCAGCTTGTTCCTGATTGACAGAGGGGAGGGAGACATCTGTTTCCAGTCTCTTGCTCACCAGTGTGGATACTGATTGTGGAAGGTCCTGTATTACCTGGGGCACCTGGTGTGTGGTAATGACCAGGAAGGCTGGTGAGCAGAGAGATCCATCCATTGTTGTTGTTGTTGGGTGCCATTGTTGTTGTTGGCAGTGTTTTCCTCTCTTGTCCAAGCCAGCAATAAGCAGCTGCATTCCCTTCCAGTGCCAGGCTCTCAGCCTGCAGTGTGTATTTGTTTACCTGAAGCAGAGCTGTGCCCTGCTTCAGTAATTGATTTTGTGTGTAACCTTGTCGCCATCAGCAGCAGTGCTCTGGAGCTCCAGGTCTGGGTTTCAGGAGGCTGGGCAGTGATGAGTCACTCGAGTCTGTGAGTTCAGGGAATTACTTGTTGGAAGTAATCTGTTAAATAGTCCCACTGATTGATTGAACCAAGCCATAGCTGTTTCCATCCCAGCCCCAGGGATAGGAGGTAAAGGACATACTGGACTGCATTCTGTGTTCCACTTTCTCTTCCCTTTCCTCCCTCTCTAGCCCAGAGTTTCTTCCTCCTTTGCAGGGAGCTGCACAGACCTGGGCTTTCAGTTCAGATATGTCACCATATCTGAATATGTCAGCATTGCACACCCACCCCCCCCTGCATCCAGCACTGTAGCTTTAGGCTGGCTTTTTTCTTTTCCTCGGCAGGCTTTGTTCCTCCCCACTCTGGGCCCAGTTCCGTGTTTTACCACCCTGTGGTCAAATCCACATTAATCAGCTCCCCTGGAGCTGTTTCCCAGTGTCAGGTTGCAAGCAGAGCTGCAGCCCATCCTCGGTGGTCTGACAAGTCCCCCCAGGGCAGGGGCCAGTCCTGATTTTTGCTGTTTTTGAACAGCTGCTCTCTTTAGTGCATTCTTGTAACCAGAGCTTTCCTGGCAGCAAACTGTGACAGCAGGAGCAGTGCACATTGCCCGTGCTCGTGGTGGCTGGGGGCACAAGCAGGTGTCATGCACAAAGTGGATGCCACTCTCTTTTTTTATTGCTTCCTTTCTCTCATTCTTGAAGGTTCATGGAGGTTTGGTACCCCACCAGTAACATCTTGCCAGAACCAGCCTAGGGATTGAGCTGTCCGTGGGTTAATTATCTCTAGTTCAGGCTCATTTCTCTGCTGCTGGTGGTCTGCCTCAAACCTGAGTGAAGACAGGCTGTTTCTCATTGTGTAGCATCAAGGTGAGACAGTGAAGTGCTGTGAATAAACAACAAAATGTGAAAGAAACAAAAAATGAGTGCGCCCATGGGAGCAGTTCCTGTTTTCTGTGTTGATGGAATTTGCAATACCTTGATAGAAATCAGTGGAATTACTCTGGATTGATCTTACTTAATTGAAACAGGATCTGTGTGCTGATGAAACATTCAAAAGTGAGTGCCAAATTTTAAAAGGCTTTTTGTACCTACCTGGTGGGGTTTCAGGTGTACCTAGAGGAGATTAGCTGCTAACAGCCAAGATCTACATGTCTGTGTAGGCTCCTGACTCCTACTGAAGCACCAAAACACCTTGTGAGATCTCTTGGAAGTGGGGTGGAAAACACCTTTGTAAATCCTG
>NW_005054317.1:2292220-2306371 GCF_000277835.1 Geospiza fortis
TTGATAATTACCTGGGTCGTTTGCTGAACTGCAGTGAGCACACAGAGTGATGATGCACCAGGACTGTCTTTAGGCTAAAGAATAAGGATTGCAGTGTTACAAGTATCAGCTGGCTCTGGAACTCTAGAAAATAACTGTATTAAGATATTTGTAAGTGGATGTTGGCTCTTTTGTGCTTAAAGTGTTTGTTTCTATTCACAGATGATATAATTCCATCTGAGAGCAGCTCCCTGTCAGACACAACCACCTATGATGATGGTATGATGTTTACTCTTTCTTTTCCCCAATAAGTTTGTCCATTCAGAGATATTTCTTTGACTTAATGTCCTTTAGCATGTCCCATCCCTGGAAGTGTTCAAGGCCAGGCTGGACAGGGCTTTGAGCAAAACCTTTTAGAGGAATGTGTCCCTGCCCATGGCAGGGAGTTGGAATGAAGTGAGCTTTAAGGTCCCTTCCAGTAAAAGTCATTATATTATTCTGTAATTTTGGCGGCTTTTGATGATAAATTACTTTATAGCAGAGGAAAAAATAGCTACTCAGGAATGTCCTTCCTCTTAATGGGTTAGTTTCTGAAAGGTTCTGCTCTGTGAGCTGGCCTGAGTCATCTTTAGAGAAGGAAGTTGGTTTTAACATGACCAACCTGCGAGCAGAGGACACTGTGAGTGTCAAATACATTGTCCCTAGGGCCTGGCCTAGAACTGAAGGACTTACAAATTGGGAGAATTAGCCCAGCCCTTCTGCCCTCACAGCTACCATAAAACTTGGGAAAAGGTGCAATAGTCACAGATACTAACGCTCTATTTACGTTTATCTGTTCCCTGGTGAGCTTGCATCTTGCATGGGTTGGTGTTTGCTCAGCTTACTCATTTCACACACACACCCACAGGCACACTCACACCTTGTTCCACAAGGTGGAAAGGACTTGGCTTGCCTCTCCCTTAAACTGGATAATCATCATTTGGGGACAAACATGATCTAAATTATTACTCACTTTTCGGTTTGGGCCTGATTCTGATCTCACTTTGTCCCAGTTTTAGACTTGTACAAACCAGGTGGTGCCGTAAAATGAATTTACACCTGATTCCTGCTTGTACAAGTAGAAGTGGAGCCAGGCTTGTGAAGGTGTTCTCTGTGATGCTCATCCTGCATTTATATGTATTAGTTGGAGTTTCCTGTTGGCTCTGTCGGGACCTGGTTGTGCCCTAAGCAAAGTGAGAACAAGGATCAAACCAGCATCTTCCCAATTGCCTTCAGCCAAATGTGTCTGTCAGTTGTCTTTGCTCATTCAGTCGCTTTTGAAGTCAGTCTCTTTTAGGTTGTGTTTCAAAACTAATTCCTAAAATGTCATTTTCAAGAGCTGGAAGGTGAGGGAGAGGAGCTGGCCTTTGCAGAGGCTGAGCTTGTCTGCTTGGCTCTGGAAAGGATTGCTCTGCAAGCAGGTGTTTTCCCAGGAAGTTCCAGTCTGTGATCTGGCACAGCCCCAAGCTGGGTGTAGTCTCCATAGGAGGTGGTGATGCTGGGATCTGTAGGAGCTCCACAATGTCCTGTGTGTGTGGAGAGAGCTCAGTGCAGGCAGGAAATCTTTTCTAGATCCACAGCTCGTGTCATTGTCTCTGTACTGCAAAGTGCTTCTCCTTAGGGGCCACAGATTTGCACACAGGGCAGGAATATCAGGGATTTTGCTCTAACAAAGTGCATATTCCTTTCCAACAGTCAGTGAATCACTTCCTGCAGCAGCACAGAGACCCAGCTCTGCACAGCTTTCTCCAAGACTTCCCCCACCAAAGTCCCTTGGCGTGGAGAGAATTCATCTCAGGAAGTCATCCATAAATGAGCAGCTTTTGGAAAGCAGACACTCCAGGTAGGCAAATCTCACTGCTGCTGCACTCTGCACCTGCTGCCATGAGCTGCATCCTGTCCCTGCTGAGCGTTCCAGCAGAGCCCACTGCCTCCTTGCTCTTCTGGGATTACAGGGTTTGGGATGGGAGTATCTCAAACCAAAGAGTAGTGTAATTTTTGTGGAGACGTTTGAGATGGGTGAGAAATGTAATAGCAAGGGCTGCATTTAAGGAGTTGCTTGTGCTGTCATTCTTTGTGTCATTTTCTGGGGTTTTTTCAGTGTTCATTTAACAACTTGTCATTTTCCTGATGACTGTGCTTAGTGGATTCAGGCAGCACCAAACCCTAGCCATCCCCCCTGATGGTATCAGTATTTCAGCAGGTACATTATCAAAGCAGACATAATTCACGTGAGGCCTGATGGAGAATTCTCTGTTTACAAGCTGAGTTCCTGGGATTCAGACAGCTCCCTCATCATTAGTGTCAGCTGTGTCTCCAGCCCAAATCTATGGGATTTGAGCACTTTATGAGCTGGAGCACATCAAGAGCAGTAGGTTTGCAGGTGACTGTGTGATCATGTCAGATCTGGTGCTAGCAGCTGTACCCAGTATAAGGATTCCCACTGACCCTGAGATTTCTTGGACTGTCTTGGGAGAGCAGGCTGTTAAAGACACACTTAAAAACGTTTTAGAGTTTTGAGCAAGGCCATGTCTTGCTTTTTTTCTCATCTGTCCCTCAAGACTCGTGGAACACTCCTACGCATGAAGTTCAGAAGTCAAATTATAGCCATATGTACCCATGTGCTTCATTTGAAAGCCTCATTTGTTTGCTTCTCTGTTACCTGCTCTGTCTCTCCTTGATGGTTCTATCCTTTGGCACCAGCTCGTCCTGCTGCTCATCCTGTGAACACCTCCCTTTAACTGCAGGAAGGGATTGAATTTTCCTTCCTATTTAACAACTCTATTCCTCACACATCCACTTATGTTTGTTCCACTGTCGCTATAGGACACAAAAAAACACGAGCGCACACCGCTGCTCTCAGGGTGAAGAAAAAGGAAAGTTTATTTTCTGACTCCCAACATTTATAGTTTTCCAAAAGTGACAGTGGATTGGAGGTGACAATGCCACGTCTCCAATAGCACTGGACAAACCAACAGTCCATCAAATTTCTCCTCCTCCATAAAAGAATGCAAAACAATGACCTATTTACAGAAAGCGTGTGAGAAAGTTCGTTACAAGAATGTAAACATCAGAAGGCTTAGAAAATCCTAAAAAATCAGGGCAACATTCCACCCTTCCTTTTGCTTCTCCAAGACTTCAGGTGCCCTTAGTGGGTGTGCTGTGACTTGTGCTGGGATGTTTAACCTCACTGTGCCTGTCTCCCTTGCTGCAGGGAGGCGCTCTCGACGCACAGCAGCCCGTTCCGCGCGCTGGAGCGGCCGGCGCCGCCGCAGGGCGGCAGGAGCATGCCCACCACCCCCGTGCTCACCCGCAACGCCTACAGCAGCAGCCACCTGCAGTAAGAGACCTCTGCTTTGGGTGCCACACATACTTGGGGAAGCACAAGAGTGAAAGGAAATGGTGTTAAGAGGGCAGAGGGTTGTTGGCTGTGTGGTTTTCCCACAGCGGGGATCAGCGTTTCAGCAGGCGCTTTGTCAGAGCAGGCATAATTCATGTGAGGCCTGATGGAGAATTCTGTTTACAAGCAGAGTTACTGGGATTCAGACAGCTCCCTCATCATTAGTGTCAGCTGTGTGTCCAGCCCAAGTCCGTGGGATTTGAGCATTTCATGAGCTAGAACAGCTCCCTGGAGCACATCAAGAGCAGTAGGTTTGCAGGTGATTGTGTGGTCATGTCATGTGTGATCATGTCAGATCTGGTGATAGCAGCTGTACCCAGTGTAGAGATTCCCACTGCTTTCAGAATGTTGTTTAGAGATACTACTTTGGGAAGCCAATCCACAGTGGAGAAGGAGAGATGCTAAGAATCTTAGAATGTTAGCTCAAGGTTTGTTTGGTGGGGTAATGCAGCCTTGCAGAGAGATCCAAAGGAAACCCATCTTCCCATGTTCTGCTCCAAGCTCATTACATGTCTAGGCTTTTCCTTTTAGAAAGAAATGGAGATGGAGAGTTCTGATGTTTACATGATGTTTACTGATGGATAGTTCTCTGTTTACAAGCAGAGTTACTGGGATTCAGACAGCTTCCATCATTAGTGTTGACTGTGTGTATCTATGGTATTTGGACGCTTTATGAGCTAGAACAGCTCTGTGGAGCATATCAATAGCAGTAGGTTTGCAGGTGATTGAGGGAGCCCTCCCGTAAATCATTACCAAATGTGTGTTTGTGACCTTAGCTCAGTGTGTCCCTGTCACAGATTAACCTTGCTCAGCCTGACAGATTATTATAAGGCAGATCTCCTGCTGTTGCAGCCAATACAAAATTCAGCCAAACTGAGTTCTGTGCGTTGCAAATACTCTGTGTGGAAGCATAAGGCAGGATTTGCGTTGTGCTTGGGCTGGGGAGGCAGCCGACCTGTCCTTGCATGCTCTGTGTGTTTATTTGTGTGAGACTTGCCTTTAACCAGCCAACATCTGCGTTGCTCTAGGCCAGATGTTTCCCCACGCCACTGCCGGCAGCGCAGCGGGAGCCTGGAGTCCCAGACCCACCTGCTGTCCGAGGCTCCTGCTGACAAGCCAGCCTTCTCCCTCTGCAAGTCCCAGCGGAGCAGCAGCACAGAGATCCTGGACGATGGATCATCCTACACCAGCCAGTCCAGTGCAGAGTATTACTGCGTGACACCCACTCCCAACCCCTACTACACCACTCAGACCCTCGACAACAGGACCAGGGGCCGGAGGCGCTCGAAGAAACACAACATTTCCGCCGCGAGTTCAGGGAGCATGCCAAACCTGGCGCACAAGGACGCCCGCAGCGCTGTCTTCCACAAAAACCAGGAGCAGCCTTCCTCTAACTACTACATTCCTGGGTACTCCCCGTACACTGAGCCTGACGTTTATTACAACGGGGGGTACGTTTATGAGAGTGACACGGAGGGGCAGTACAGTGTGAACCCCTCGTACCGCTCGTCGGCGCACTACGGCTACGAGCGGTACCGGGAATTCCGCTCCTACCACGAGGACGAGGTGGACAGAGTCCCACACAACCCCTACGCCACCCTCAGGCTCCCCAGGAAGCAGGTGGCTAAAACGGAGCACATAACCAAAAACATTCACAAGGCCTTAGTAGCAGAGCATCTCCGGGGCTGGTACCAGCGTGCCTCCAGCCAGAAGGAGCAGGGTCACAGCCTGCAGGCGGGCTTTGAGTCTGACAGAGGATCTCAGAGGAGTTTGGGCTTTGCTGCTCTGCAGACGCCGTGCTCGCCCAGCAGTCGGGTGTCGTCTTTCTCTTCGGGTAATGTCTGATTTCATCTGTGCCCAGTGTTTTTGTAAGTCCCCGCTGTGCTGTCAGCTCTGCCCCCCTGTCACTGCCTCAGTGAAGTCAGCAGAGCTCTGTCCTGAAAGGTGCATGAGGAGCCAAGTAGGATCTTGTTCTGTTCTTGGAAGGAAAGCCTTGCTTGTTACCTTCTCCTCAGGGTAAATCGGCCTTTTGCTCTTTGTGTAAGCACAGTAACCCAGAGAAGGACAAAGAGCATTTGAGTTTGACAGGTATATTTAGCAACTAGAAGCAGTATACAAAGCTTCATTTCATGTAAATGCAGTGGCTGTGATGGCTTCCAAAATACAGTCCAGTGAGCACCACTGAATGTGTCAAAAAGCACTTTAGGAGCTCCAGAATACCACCTTTACAGGGCTTGTAAATAATATTTTGTGTTTGCATTGTCTTCCTGTGTCCTGCAAAACCCCACAGAGATTACTGATGAGAATTGTCTTGTTTGCCTCAGCTGATTTAGCTGAGGAAAGGTGTGATTTGTTGTAATCCTTTTTTTGATTCCAGCATCTTCTACAAACACTGCTGGGAACTGGAGAACCCCCCTTGCACTGGGACTTTCAGACTATGATACGTTGTCTCATTCCTCCTACGCCAGCTGTTATGGGAATGTTTATGGCAACCTTCCTTTGCAGAGCAGGTGAGTAGAATGTATGAAGATTTTCCTGCCCTTCCTCCTGCATGTCACTGGCTCTTAAATCTTCTGAGCAGATCAGTTTGATTTCAAAGAGCCAGGATGAAGAGTATCTATAAAATTGGTGTTGTGAGGGCAGTTTTCTGTGTGGAGCAGATGAGCTGTACCACCACTAACTGTACCCCAGCAGTGAAAGAAGTGGGGAGCGGTCACAGTGATGGATGAACTCGGTCACAGTGAAGGATGAACTCGTTGGTTGCACAACTTTTTCCTGTGGCTGGCACAGGACAATCAAACATCCTGCCCTCCCTGGTAGCTGTGATGCTCTGGGCAGTGTTGCAGGCAGAGCTCACAGTGAGCCCAGTCCCTCTGGTGGGGGGGACTCTCCTGAACCCCATCAGCAATTTCCCAGGACACAGTCTTGTTGGGTTCCTGAAGCTTTACTGCGTGTGTTGATAAACTTTAGGGAAAACAAGGAGAGGAAACACCTCTCCAGCCTCATTTCTGAGGGGGTGCCACCTCTGCCAAGTGCATCTCCCTTGGCAGAGCTGAACCTGGGAGCCGTGGGGATGTGCTGCTGTTTGCAGACACCCCCTGCTTGTGGGGGCTCTCCCAGGGCTGCAGAGAACCCAGGCTCTGCTTGGTCCTTGCAGGAAATCCTGCAGCTCTGGCTGCTTCTGCCTGGCATTTTGGATGTGTCCCCCCCACTGCAGAGCACTTGGCTGTGAGGACAGAAAGCTCCTGCCCTGGGGAATGACTCTGCCCCCACAAATGCCATCACATTGAAATACACTTATGCTCAGTGTAATAAGTACCCCACGTGTGCCTCCTGCTTTGTGGGTTGCAGTTTATGCTTGCTGCCAGACCGACTTGTGTGAAAATACTGAATTTTTAATTCTGTTTGTTTTAAAATAAATGAAAGTGTAAGGGAATACATAAAAGCTGCTGCTAGATCCTTTTTTTTTCTAAGCAAAGTGCTATGGGCTGTTTTACTGAAGTGATTTAAAATATCTATGGCAACAGTGTTTAAAAATACTGTTTCTACTAATTTTTTAATTTCTCATAATTGAGCTTTGAAAATTCTGCTTGTATTAGCAGCTTTATCTAAATGAGGTTCGTTAGCTATTAATTTTCCACATTCTTAATCACTTGTCTGATTGTTCATCTGCTGTATTTTCTACTTTAATGTGATCATGGCAAACAAGCAATCAGTACACCCAGCAAAGCAATCAGTACACCCAACAGTCTTGACAGAGCTCAAGGCCAGGTTGGATGGGGCTCAGAGCAATGTGGTGTAGTGGGAAGGTGTCCTGCCCAGGGCAGGGATGTTGGAACAAGGTGGGCTTTAAAATGCCTCCAAGCCAAACCAATCTGTGATACTATGACAGTTTTGAGCAGCTGGGATTACTCTTGCAGACAACTTCACTGATTACAGCACAAAAACCAGGTTCGTGCTTGGAGGCAAACTCAAAATAACCAGCGTAACCTTGAGCCCAAGGGAGGTGCATGAATTCAAGGGCCTGGGGAGAACCCTCAGCTGACCCTGGTGCCGTGTCTGTGTTGCAGGACCTACGTGGAGCCCAGCCAGCTGGGAGGGGACGAGGAGGATGGCGTGGAGGCAGAGCTGCCCAGCAGTGAGCAGAGGCTGTTCTGGCACGAGGACTCCAAGCCCGGGACGCTGGTGTAGCCCCCGTGCAGCCCCTCACTCCCTCCTACCCCTGCGTGCCTTGCACAGAACTCCGGGGCCAGCCTCGGGTGGAACTTGCAAAAGGAACAAAAAGAGGAAGCAGGCTGTTTGTTCTGCTGGGAAAGGTGGAATTCAGCATTCAGAGGGACTGTAGCAAACTGACAAAGTCTTACCACGAATGGCGTCTCCTTGTGAATCCGTACAGCCCAGGGCAAGCCACAGTTCATCTACGAGCGGATGCAGCACTTGGTTGAAGTATTTATATTTAGCAAGCACTTTTTGGGAAGATTGGAAGGCAAACCTCAGAGAAAAAAAAATAAAAATGTGAAAAGGAGACTCTTATGGAAAAACCAGGAATTATAAGAGCACAAGTCTGATGTCTGAAAGAAGAAGAAAAAATGAAAATTTATTCTGCCATGGCTTATGAGGACCTGGAAGAGGTTTCATAGGCTTATGAAGGATAGATCTGTGTGTGTGAGTGAGGCAAAGGATGACTGAATCAGTATTGGAACATTACTTGAAGGAAGGCTGGAGTTTTTTTATTATGGAGGTTTGAATGAGTCTGTCCAGTTTTTGGGGTGTTGTTAAGAGTGTTTGTTAGCACCACAAGCAAGTTCTGGAAAGAAAAAAATTTGCTGACACATATATTGTGTAAAACTAATAGCTAGTTGTGGATTTGGAAACAGAAGCCGTGAACTTTGAATTCTCTTTTCCATGATAAAACATAATTAATAACGGCCCATTTAATGACCTTTCCATGGTACAACTTCACTGTGTGGAGGAGTAGGCAAATTTTCACCGTGGCTGCACGGTGACCCCTGTTCAGCAGTGACAGTGACACATTGCTGTGCCACAGTGAGTCAAGGATCCACAGTGGGGAGCCCCAGGGAACAATTTGGTAGCAGTGGCCAGTATTTCAAGGTGGATGCAAACTCAAACAGCCAAGTGGGTGCCTTAAAATGAGGGGCATTAGGATTGTACCACAGATCACCTGAACTGCCAGGTGTGTTGCAGAGTCACTGAGTGGCAGAACAGCCTTTTCACAGAACCATTTGTGCGGGAAAAAAACACGTGACTGCAGTCTTGATTTAAGAGGGATAAACCTACCTCAGGTCATCCATCTGTAGGAACAAACTGGCACGGGGTTATCCTGCCTGATTCCTGATGACTCGTCTGCATATGGTAAAATCTCTGTCATTTCTCAGCTGTACTGTGCTTCAGGATTCCAGAAATGGTGCTCTTTTGTTCTTTTATACAGAAGATTAGTTACTCCTTGTTCATATTGTGAATAGAAAGGTTTCTGATAAACTTTTTTGACGTTTTTTACCAGTATTCCAGAGCATGTAATATATACAGAAGGACACACTTGTTAAGCTGGTACTTAGTTGTTTGTATTATTAGAGTCGCAATTTGGAATTAAACGAACAAAAACAAAATAAAAAATAACTTATTTCCTTGGTTTTGCATATTTGTATAGCCTTCTAGAAATGCGAGAGGTCTTTTTTGCTTATTCTTTTACTACTCCTGAATTTTTTAGACCTATTATTTTGTATAGGTCAATAAACTAAAAAGTGTGCTACCAAAACCACTTCAGCATTCCTCCTGTTTCTCCTTGAGTGCTTGGGGAAGTGCAGCGTGTGTTATTTCAGGGCTTTGAAGTAAATCAGTGTCGTCTGGTTTCTTTTGGCCTGTGGGGTGCAGAGGGTGAGTGGTCTCATCTGAAGGAAGGCTGGCCCCAGGCAGGTCAGAGATCCCAAAACATCAGAATATCAGGTCAGAATTTCTGCTTCTCCATCAGCTGTACTGAGGGGGCCAAGCTGGGCTCTCTCAGCATCCCTCCAGTGATACAGAGACAGAGGTGTCCTTGTGTTGTTGAAAATGCTTCTTGCTCATCTGTCCTTGCACTTAGGAATTGCCACAGCCTTTCCCATTTGGAACATGGCTTTTGGGGTTTGTGTTGCTCGAGTGCTGGGTCCTCTTTGGAGTTTGTGCCCCCTGAGACACCCACCTGTCTGTAAGAGTGGCTTGGGTTTCAGATGTACAACTGCTTCTGCAGCCTGGTCACCCAGTAGCTGAGGTTATTCAGTTTTACTCTCCTCTCTTCAGAGCTGTCATTCCCTACTTTTTGAGGTGTCCATAAACTTCACAACCACCACTGAATTTTATTCTTTTTTCCAGGTTACTGGTGAAAATAGGTGTTTAAAAAAACCCTGCAGGTGTGCCCATTAAAATTACCCCCATGGCACTGTATTTTGCATTTCTCCAAGCAGCATTTGAGGTTTGTTTGCTGGCAAGTTCTTCATGCACTGACTGCTCCCTGCTGCTACAAACCACCAGTGCTTTGAGCAGGAGGCTGAGTGGTCCCAAGTCTCCAGTTCTTTACCCAGAGCTCATGGAATTGGCACTACCAAAGCTTTTCCTACAAAAAGGAAATGAGATGTGTAACAAGGCTTGTTCCCCATTTAAAGCTTTGTTTGCAATCCTTTGTTTTAATGCTGTACCCACAGAGTTCTGTGTTGGCTTTTCTGACAGCATTCAGGATTTAGCCAGCCCAACACATCCGTGTTGGCACCAGGCTGGCACTCAGCCTGGCTTGCTGGGACAGAACCAGGATGATTTTGGGTGCAGTTGTTGAGAAGATGGGGATTTGAGGTGGGTTTGGGTTGAGGATGGTCTGCTATATTTGGGGGTATTGTGTATAAAACCTCTAGGGCCAGAGTTCAGAGCCTGGTTGCAGTTTCCAGTTAGCAAGAGCCGAGCAGAGGAGCTGGAAGTGGAACAGGAGTGGTGGAGCTGTGGCTCTCAAGCCCCTCTTGTCATTCTCCACATGCCTGGCTCTGCAAGGGTTTTGTTTTTAGGACCTTCTATGAAGGGTGGAAAAACAAAGTGAAGAAGGAGGCCCAGAAGAGAATAAGAATATCCAGCTTTTCTCAGATGTTGCTTAGGGTCGGTCTTGGGTGGCACAGGGAGGGGAAGGGAGACCATGATGTCTCTGTGGCATTTCCTGCCTATCAAGGGAGCTGCTGCTGCACCCAGTTGTTGCCAGTTGTTCCCCAGGACCTTTAACTTTGCCCTTTGCAGATTCCCAGCTTGCTTTGTTGCGTTTCTGGAGTGATGTTTTGATGCAGATGCACAACTGTTCACAGAAACAACTGCAGCTGAGGAGGTAATAAAGTCGTACTTGTAATCATTATCTTATTTGTTCACAGCTGAAATACAAATTGCCTGTGCTTTGTTTGAATTCCTATCTCATCTGTGTGTAGCTGTTTAACCACAGCGTGCCTCACCAGGATAACTGAGGACATCTAGTGCCTGACAGCAGAGTTAAGAGAGGGGCTTTCCTGCCTCTTGTGCTCCTCTGGAATCCTCCCTGACCCTTCCAGTATGAAGAAATATCAGAAATTCTTATTTGGTAATATCAGAACAAAGCCAGGAGGTGAAAAAAGTGAAAAGCCAGACCCAGAGGCTTTAATTCTGCAAACATCTCTCTCTTCAGAAGGTAGATGCTGCTGATGGGAGTGTGGAGGGGAAATAAGACCCCACTTAAATCTGTGTGTAGTGGAGTGGTTTTGAGTGCTTTGAGTTAAAAAGAAGACCCAGTCCTTGCCAGGAATCCTTAAAAAGGAATTTGGGCACTGAGCTAAAATAAGCCATGTTTTTTAATTACTGTCTGCTTCTTCTGTGCTGTTTTGAACAAAAACACTGAGATAAGGGAGGACAAGCACTGATGGGAGTTACCACAAGCCCTGTGGGAGGCTGGTGTTGGACATTCCTCCAGTGCAGGGACCAGGAGGGATGAGGCTCAGGCCAGGAGACCCTTCTCCAACATAGAAAAATCTTTTTGCCATCACTAATCTTTAAAATTCACCTGACTGTACTCACATGAAACTTTCTGGCCAAGGTGGCTCAGTGTGTGGCTCTTGCAGGTTTCTGCTGGCTTCTCCTTTATGATCTCGGACTTGCTCAGCTGAAGTGTGAAGAAGGCAGCAGCAATGTTTGTAGCTCCTGGGTGGGTGAGAAGCCTCCACCACGACCCAGCCCGCCCCAAAACGTGTGTAGGAAATCCTGTAAACACTGAAGGTTTGCTCCATCTTCTGGGCTTTGGGATCATTGCAGGAGAGCTGCTCCTCAGCCCGGGGAGAAGCTCCCTGTGCTTGCCTGGCACTGTCTGGGTATGTTTGCTCTACTCCTAGGAAGGTTTCTGCATTCTACACTGTTCTTCCATCTCCTTTGTACTTTTCTGACATATTTAATACATTTCCAAGGTATAAAACTGACAGTCTCAGCTACAGCAGGGCCTCACCTGCTGAGTAGTGAAATCTCTCTCAGTGAAATATCTCCCAGGGCAGGATTTATCATCAGAGTTTTTTACCCTGTGTTCTGCTGGAGCAAATGAAGCCTGAGGTGACATTTCCTCCTTGGAAAAGGGGCAGTGTGAGTTGTGATCAGTGCTGGTGGCCCAGGAGGACACAGAGGTCAGGGCCTCAGCGACACAGAAGCAAGACTCCTGACAAGCAGCAGCTCCTTGCCATCCATCCACCTTGGTTATCCCTGCCTGTCCCCTGTGATGAAGGGAATCACCATAAATCCTTCAGCGAACCGAGGGATGTTCTGCCTCCCTGGACACCTCCTGCCCTGTTCCAGCCCAGCAGGAAGGAGTCTCAGTTTCTATTTAATCATTAGAGTGCCACCAAAGAGCTGCAGATGGAGAGGAGTTTGCGGCCAGCCAGGGCTCAGCTGGAGTAACTCTAGAAGAAATCCTTGCACCTGCTGCTGCCTGAGGTTAGGGAAGGACGTGCCCCATGTGTGCAGAACGAGATGCCCACGTGGCCTTTGCAGCATCCCTGCCTGTGGGCAGGTTTTGGTGGCAGGAGGGCACAAGGTGTGGGGCTGTGATAGGTTTGGATGCTGTAAAAGATACACCCTGTTTCAGTGTGAAGGGTGACATTGTTTTCTAGGATGACTGTTTGTCATCTGAATTCAGTGTTTCATATAAATGTGGAGGTGATTGCTCCTTGCAAAGGTTTCATTGTTGCTTCTTGAAGAATCCTTGACATTGTGTTACTGCAGTTCTGATTTAATAGTGCTGCCAGGCAACATTGGGAGTGAAAATACAGATTTGGCCTAAAAAGAGAGGGTACCTTTTAGCATTTAATTTTAGCCACTGCTTTTAGCATGAGGCTTTTGTCACTCCTGGGTTCGGTTTTTTGTGGGTTGGTTGTTTGTTTGTTTTTGGTTTTGTTTTTTGCCCTGCAAACCCAGAGC
The DNA here is from genome assembly GCF_000277835.1 of Geospiza fortis. NCBI lineage: Eukaryota > Metazoa > Chordata > Aves > Passeriformes > Thraupidae > Geospiza > Geospiza fortis. The sequence continues at coordinate 2,305,095 of NW_005054317.1, forward strand.
ACAGATAAATTGTGGGAATAAAGGTTGAGTTAGCAGTAAATAATTGCTGAATTGCACGTGCTGTCACAGACAGGTTCTTGCACAGTTCTCAGGGAGATGAATGTCTTCTCTCAAGGTCTGAGCTTGCATTTCTGATGCAAGTATTGAATCTCTGAGCCTGTTTTGCACCAAGATTTGGAATAGCAAGCCCTCTGTTAATAGCAGTAAACATTTGGGTGAATGCCCTGTGTAATGCCCATGGGTGGTGTGAGGTTCAGCACCGTGTTTGCCTCGTGCCCAGGCCAGCTGTGCCCATCAGACAGGAGCCAGTGCTGCCCCAGGCTCTCTGTCCCCAGGCAGTCCCTGGTGCAGGGCTCAGTGTCCCCTTGTGGTGGCCATGACCAGCCTCAGCTCTGTCCCAGAGCAGGCAAGGCCACACTGAGGCAGCTCAGGGCACCTTCTGGGGTTGCCCATGGGTGAAACCCCCAGGTAGAGCTGTAGCTCAGTCCCTGAAGTCGTGGTCAGGTAACAAACATCATGAATTGCCTGCTCCTCATAAAATAACAAAATTACTCATGGTCTCTCACAGACCTGGTTTTATTCACCACAGGCTGGTTTTCTACTCCTTTTGGCAGCTGTTAGCACTGTGCTTTGGGAAGAAGAGGTAACAAAGCACCACCCAGGGGTGAAAACATTCAAGTATTTACAAGTGCTTCACCAAGGTCACATAAATAACAAGCTGGGAAAGGAAAATACCAAGTTAGCAGAAACAAATGCTGAGTGTTTCAGCATCTTGCCCATGTTTGTGCTATAAATGATAACTAGGAGCAGAAACTCCCTCCTGCAGCCACAGAACTGCTCTGTGTAACAGAACGTGGGGCAGAGCAGCCCCCCTGGCTGTGCTGGAGGTGCTGCTCCAGCCTCTTTAGAATGTGGTCAGTAAAACAATGCTGGGAGATGGCAGGGGAGGTGCAGTGCTGTTCAGTGGCAAGCAAGCCCAGAAAGCCAGTCTTTGGGGGTCACATTTGGAACGGGTTTTGGCTCTGAATGGGGCAAAGGTTTGTCCTGGGTCAGCCCAGGCTGCCAGGAGCAGCTCAGCTGCCTTTTGTGTCATCTCCAGACCCCCACCAGCAAAATCTCAGTGTTCATATGCAGGGCTGTCTCCTACCCCAAAATCATGGGGATTTCGATATTTTTAAATGTTTTTAAACAGTTGAATTTATTTAGAAATCCATTTGCTGATTATTTAATGCTTTTTGATACAAACCAGGCATGCACATCTGACTTGCCAATGCATT
>NW_005054317.1:2306381-2313451 GCF_000277835.1 Geospiza fortis
GGATTGCTTTGGACAGGCCGCTGTGTGTGGTCAGTGCCCTTCCCCAGGCTGAAATGCTCTGTCCTTGCTTTCTGTCATGACCAAAGTCTTCTTCATGCTCTCCTTTTCTCCCTACTCTTGTTAATGTTTTCTTTTCCCTGTAATCAAGAAGGTGGATGATGACAGAGGTTGTTTCCTACTGCACAAGTACTGTAGCTGCTCTCAGATTTCTGTAAAAATGGAAACTAAAATAAATAAATCAACAAGCTCTTTTTGAAGGGGGGGGGTGGCAAATTAGAAGCATCCAGGTCCCACTGAAACAGGAGATGCAGCTCTGCTTGTTTCTCTGGAGGCAGAGGAAATCACAAGACATCAACACAGTGATGATGGGAGAGATCATGGGAGATGATGAGAGATCTCAGCACAGTGACATGTGGTTGGTTGAGCTGGGACAGCAGTGGAGGGCTCATATCCCCATCCCTCTGCTCCCTCCTGCCCTGACCCAGCCTGCTGTGCCTGCTGCTTCTCACAGGGTTTGGCTTTGCAGCTCCCTGTCAAACGACTTGGGCAAATACTTCCAAAGTCAGGTGTCCTTACGCTATTTAAGCAACAAACTTAATCTGATATATTTATATCTGGAAGAGTTTGGAGGTGTGGTGGGTGATTTTTTTTCCCCTTGGTGTTTTTCCCACAGGGTGTCTCTCTATGACTGCTCCCATGGCTCAGTGGTTGTTATTGTTCAGATCCCATCATCTGACCCTTTATAATCCCTGGATTGGGTTACACTGCATTGCTGGACATGCTTGCTGTATGCTACTGATTGTCAATTTTAGACTCTCCCATCAGCCTGAGAGTTTCTTAAAAGTAATGCAAGGTTATGTTGCATGGGCACATTCCCTGACTCCTTCCAGTGGCACTTGGAAATGCCATGGATTGGTAATAGAGGGGAGTGAATGTGGGGGGATTTATAACAAAAAAAAATGAAAGCCAGCATCATAGAAATTGCTCTCCAATATCTGGCCACAGCATGTGTCCCATCGATTACCTTAAAAATAGAACAGTTTTAGGCACTTGAAACATGGGCTGCCTCCTGTCAAGTGGTGACACAGCAGTCAGGCCTTGCTGATATTCAAACGAAGAAGTTGACAACCTTTTGGCCCTCATGAGGGATAGGTTGGAATTTTTGAAGAGGATGTTTAAATGAGGAAAAAATCAATGAGGTGAAGCAATCCTGCAGGAGAGGCTCCTGGTTTCATTCCAGAGTTCATCCATATGTGAGTACCTGCCTTACAAACCATGAGCAGTGAGTCAGAATGGTTCATGACCAAGGGGCAGACCTCATCCTTTGTATGAAGTGCTTTTGTTTAATGCTTGTTGGGTACCTGCTTAGTGTGAGTTTTGAGCTGCTATTACCTGTAGGAATTGCTCTGTGATTGCTGCACAATCACAGGTGGTTTTCAAACACCTGATAGAGTTCTCAGTACCCCTGTTTTCCTTCTCTTGTCTTCTGCTGGGGCTTTGAGTGCAGCCCTGGTGCAGCACAGCTCTATCCTGTGGTAGCAGTGCAGCAGCTTGTTAGCCCAGGGATTCCGGAGCAAGTGTCAAATTGGTGTGGAAATAGCAAGTGTCACCAGTGGAAGTGGTTTTCCTGCCTTAATGAAGGTTGAGAAATGTGTGATTGTTTTGGAAAGCTCTGAGGGGAGCACCAACAAATGTCTTTGGGAAGGAGGTGAGAGTTTAGACTTGGAAAAGTGTTTAAGACCCCCTGTGAGCGTGTCCTCACCTCCAGGGTGTTGTTTGTTGCTCTAATGTGCTGTTACCAGAACACCAAAACACTAAGCAGTGTGTTAGGAAAGGAAGTGCATCCTGGAAACATAATTTATGGAGGAGAGACCTAAAGTAGGCAAAATATGATACCCACCTTGGAAATCTGTGGGATTAGCACCCATGTCACCAGGAGAGGTGTCACCAGGCAGCCCCTTGCTCTGCATCTGATGGGGAAGGCATCACTCCCAGTCTAGAGTTTCCTAATGGTGGTACTGACAAGTGATATATTTCTGCTTAAGAGAAAAAAGTGGTTTTCAAACACCTGATAGTGTTCTCAGTACCCCTGTTTTCCTTCTCAAGAGGACTTCATGGGTTTGACCCTGCTTAACTTGGATGCTCTGACAAGACCATGTCCCAAGATGGCCTGGCTGAAGATCACGGAAACCCAAGAAGGTGGCATGGGGCTTTATTTACAGGCAAGAAATTAGCAAGTGAGAAGCAAGCACTGAACAGACAGCTTCTGGGGCCCAAGCTGCATGGTTTGGGAGAGCAGCATGCAGGCTACTGAGGGGCACTGATTTATTTGAGAACACCAGGAAACCATTTATGGGTTCTATTATGGGCAGCAATCACTGGGGGTTAGAGCTGCTGGAGCAGATAGATTGATGTGTGGGTCTGTTGTCGTGCTTGCCACTGCATAAAATACAACAAGGATAAGGAGATCCCTGAAATACCAAAGGGGCAAATGGAGCCATTGCATTCTTGGCTTGGGCTTTTATTATCTTTTCTTTTGCCACTTACACTGTTCTTAAATTTTTGCCCTCTTCCCTGCTGTGTAACAGCATGAATCAAATGAGGACCTTTGGATAATGGACTTTTAATAGAGGTTAACAGGGCTTAGAGCTCCATGTTTCGTGTTACAAAACACAGCAGAGAGACACCATCATCATAGCCTATTTTGCTGCTGGCAGATTCCAGCAGAGCATGGCTGAGACTGTGATGAGAAATATGGCTTAAAAATTGGCAGGGCATGGTTTCAGAGCCTCTCCCCCGTGGTTTTGCTCCTATGGAAGCTGCATTTGCAAGGTGAGGATTTGATTTGATACCCCTGCAAACAAAATTTGAAATTATGAGAGGAAATCTTCCTAACCTAATGAACAGCCCAAACTGTGAGTAGCAAAATGAGCCACCCTTGCTACTCTACTGTTACAAAGAAACCATGCACACGGTGATGTTGGAAGTTTGCTGTGTGAATTCAGCAGCCTATAAAATATTCTGAAGAAAGAAGGAGGGACTTGGATGAAATGGACACCTAACAAAAAAGGAGTTTAGGGAGTCACATCAGGTCTACAAATATAACAAAGAAAATCTTTGTAGCTGCTTATTAATTCTGAAAAAAAAAATGTAAAAAGTAGGAGAAGGATGATCTGGAGATGAACTGTCAGCCAAGAAGAGCTGATGGTGCAAATGGTGCTCATGGCAGGGCCAGGCCAGTGAAGAAGCAGGCAGTGGCATTGCCCAGGGATGGGAGCAGGGATGTGCCATGGGAAATGCTTCCCTGGGAGCACTCAGCCTGCTTCAAGGGGCTGGTGCCTGTCCTTGCATGGACCTCTGTCCCCAGGCACAAGATGCATGTTGTACCAGCTCTACCTGCCTTTTCCCACCTTGGAGGAGTTTCCCCAGACCAGGATGTGAGGTCTGGGAGAGGTCACCAGCAGAGGGTGGCTGCACTCGCACCAAACCTCCTGTGACAGCCAGGGCTTAGACCTGGCCGAAGGCAGTGCAGGGCCTATGGTCTCTGGTCCTTTTGAGATAGATTGGAGATGTTATGGACACAGAGACCTTGCTGATTCTTCCCAGAGGCCAGATTTCACCTGCACATCTCACAGGTGCCACTGATGTCCCTTCATCCTGCTCTGGCGATTCCAGGGTGACGCCCTGAGTGGGGCAGTGTCCCAGGAATCCTCTGGAACACGTCTGTCTTCTGCCTCCCTCAGCGGGGGACACACCAGCTGCACTGAAATGTCAGAAGGGTTTGCACAGCTGACAGGTTGCTGAAAATGGAGCATCGCCATAAATTCTCCTTAGCCAGCCAAGTGCAGCTTAATATAGACTTAGCCGCACAGGCTGTGCCCCGCACTGAGCCCAGGAGCTGCCACAGCTCAGGACCAAAACATGAACTGGTCATTTTAACCAGATCAACTACTGCCAGTGAGGGGGGAAAAAAAGAAAATCCTTTGAAATTTATCTTTCTCTTTAGGTTTAAAAAGTATTAGAGGAAGGAAGGAAGAATGAACATGTCTGATCTTGGCCAAAACTCTGACGAAGACGTGTGCCCTGAGGACATTGATGAAGATGAAATCCTGGCTAACCTGTCCCCTGAAGAGCTGAAGGAGCTGCAGAGTGAGATGGAAGTCATGGCCCCAGACCCTGAAATCCCGACTGGAATGATACAGAGGGATCAGACAGAGAAACCCCCCACGGGCAGCTTCGACCACAGGTCCCTGGTTGACTACCTGTACTGGCAGAAGGCATCCAGACGCATGCTCGAGGATGAGAGAGTTCCTGTCACCCTCCTGCCCTCTGAGGTAACAAGCAAAAATCACAAATATTCATTATGCATCAGCAGTGGGATCTGTTTTATAGCTTTAATACCTTAACCTGCCTCTGCTTCTGTCCCTTACGTAAGGTAGAGTACAAACAAATGTAGATTAATCCTAAAAGCCTCATCAGTGATAGAATCCAGCTTGGACTGATGTCAGGGTTAGTAATTTTTTAATTGCTTTTCCCAAATATTTACTTAAGCTTTTTAGTAGAAAAAATTCCTAATTCTGATTTGAGTAAAGCAAATCGCTGAGAAACTGTCACAAGATCAGTTTGGAGGATGTAGCTCTAATTAGTTTGATTTTGCATATGGAAGAACACCATGTTGCTTTTCCATGGAAGATTATATTAATCATACAAATTAAATTATTAATTGACAGAATTTAATGACATACTGGAGAAAAATCCCAAACCACTGCATTTTAACAGGGTGAAATACTAACAACCAAGCATGCAAACTCTTGAACTAGTTCAACCATACTCAATACAATGCTTAAATTTATTTGACTATCCCCATGACTTTGAAATAAAGTTAAGGTCATACTTAGATATCTTTCAGGATGAGGGCTACACTTAAAAACAGGTTAATAGAATTGAAACTTGGCCAGATGAAACACATCCATACTTGAATGTGAAGTTCACTGGAAGTGAATTTAAGGTAACTGATTTATTTTACTTTTGTTTTAAATATCAGTGGTTTGCTAATAAACACCAGTGTGGCACATCCCAGACTTCTCAGGGCAGGTTTCATGGGCTACCTTTGGAGACTGTGGGAAGTCTGTGGGATTTTTTTTCTCCTCCTGCAACACTCTTACACTCAAAGAAACAATTTTGTAAACATTTCAGAGGTTAAATCTGAAACCTGGGTGTGGAGCTGGCTGCTGCATTCACAGCTGGTCCATCAATCCCCATCCCAAACCCATTCACCACCACAGCCCCAAGGGCAGAAGTGTCTGGGACCATTTTGTCTGACTTTGGGTGCAGCACAAGCCATGGCACTGTCCTACCTGAAGAGTGCAAATCTCAGGGAAATAGCTTGATTTTATTAGTGCTTTATTAGCTTTTCTCTGTGATGGAGGAACCGCTTGCAAAAAGATGCTTGACAAAGAAAAATCTCAGCAAGGAGTGCCTCTGGAATGGGTAGATGTTTGCAACTAATTTATTTGGATGGCAGAAGCCTCACTGCCCTGCAACTGCTTTGTGCAGGGGCTGGTTTCTTATCTCTGGACTCCAAACTGAGCTAATGTTTTATCTTCAGTGAGGTGCTGCCTTAGGTGTGATGCTCTGGGACTGCCAGGGCAGGTGGCCTTGTTGTTCCTTGCGCTGGATGATTCCACAGTGGTCACAATGTGCCCTCTTCACTCCTCCTTGGGCTGAGCAAACCAGCAGGGGGTCACCCTGATGTCCAGTGCTTTGTGGCATACAAAGGAAACGTTCTTGCCAAAGAAATTATAAAGATTACACTAAATCCAGAAAGAGACTTTGGATCAGAAACTCTTAACCCCCAGAAAGCTTCAAAGACCATCTTAACATATCATTAAATCTGTTCAGGATTTAATTGTTAGAACTTAATTTAGTAGGCAAAGATGAGAAACTGGTTTGCAGCCCCTTTAGGAACAAGTTGTTCCTGTGTTCCCAAGCAAGCTGGTCCAGCCTGAATTTACAGCAGTGACATTTTTGAGGATTATTCTCTATTGTATGGGCAAAGAGGGATCTAAATCCAGCTGCTATGTGTTTATTTGAGCAGAAAGTTATCGTAACAAAGATGTTTTGCAACTATTTCAGCTATGAGGTTTTGTCTTCCTCAGAAAAGTGCTGCGGAGGAGATGGAAGGAGAGGCTGGCAGCGGTGGAGAGGTGGCTGGAGGGAGGATGCCAGGAACAGAGGGAAAAGAGAGACATTACCAAAATGAGCACGTGTCTGAGTCAAGAACACAACTTGGGGACAAAATGAAAGATAGAAGTGACAAGGAGAGAGTGGTGGAGGAGGATGAGAAAGAAGAAGCAGAGGAGGAAGAGGAAGATGACGAAGAGGAAGAAGAAGAAGAAAATGAGACTGAATTGGAAACAAAGGAAAATTACACCAATGAGAGCAGTCACATCAACCAGATAAGTCAAGAGCCAGGTACAGAACCAGGAGAAATCAAAGAAAAGCCTAAGGAAAATGCAAAGAAAATATCAAAATTGAACATCCCCCAGAAGTTAGCGCTGGATACCAGCTTCATGAAGATAAGTGCCAGACCCTCAGGAAATCAAACCAATTTAGAGGACAGTTTGGAGAAAGTCCGAAAAAACAACCCAGACGTGAAGGAGCTCAACCTGAACAACATAGAAAACGTCCCCAAGGAAATGCTGATCGATTTTGTCAACGCCATGAAAAAGAACAAGAACATAAAAACGTTCAGCCTGGCCAACGTGGGGGCCGACGACAACGTGGCGTTCGCGCTGGCCAACATGCTGAGGGAGAACAGGAGCATCACCACCCTGAACATTGATTCCAACTTCATCTCCGGCAAAGGCATCGTGGCCATCATGCGCTGCCTGCAGTACAACGAGACGCTGACCGAGCTCCGCTTCCACAACCAGCGCGGCCTGCTGGGCCACCAGGCAGAGATGGAGATTGCCAGGCTGCTGAAAGCCAACAACACCCTCCTCAAAATGGGCTATCACTTTGAGCTGCCAGGGCCCAGGATGGTGGTGACCAACCTGCTCAGCAGGCAC
>NW_005054317.1:2313549-2328344 GCF_000277835.1 Geospiza fortis
ACAAGCAGAGGCAAAAGAGGCAAGAGGGGCAAAGGCAGCAGCAGATGAAGGAGCAGAAGGAATTGATAGCAATGCTGGAGAATGGACTTGGGTTGCCTCCTGGGATGTGGGAAATGCTGGGGGTACCGCTGTCCCAGCTGAGGATGCAGGAGCCCCCACAAGCCCCCAAACCCCCTGTCCCTGCAGCTGTGTCACTGAACAAAAGGCAGGAGAACATGAGGCCACCGGCACCCGAGCAGCCGTGCAGGGAGAAGCCCATCAGCTTCAAAGTGGTCAAGCTGAAGAAGACTCAGCGCAAACCCCCCGTGCCAGAGTATGTGGAGCCTGCTGAGAAAACCAACCTCAAAGATGTCATCAAAACACTCAAACCAGTTCCCAGGAGAAGACCCCCTCCCCTGGTGGAAATAACCCCGAGAGATCAGCTCCTCAACGACATCCGCCAGAGCAACGTCGCCTACCTCAGGCCCGTAAGTGCAGAGTGGTGCCTCTGAGGGGGGAAAAGGCACTCACCCGCTGTGCTCTGAGCCCTGGCTGGAAATGCTGGGCTTTGGCAGGGCTGACAAATGCACCTGCACATGGCATTGTCACCCTTTTGTGTCAGGCTGCCACTCCTGGTATGGGGGGTTGTTTTCCAGCAGCACAGAGGTATGGCTTGCTCAGGGAACTCACACCAAGGCTGCAGCCTTGTGCATCCCTGGCTGCATCCACAGGGTAAAAGAAAGGAAATTCACCCAGGAGGTGAACAAACCCACAGAAACTCAACCTTACTATACTCTTAACAGTGTATTAGTTATGACAGGCCTGTACTATTATAAGACTGTTGTTTCAGGAGTGCAACAGGTATTATTTTTCACATCAGTCCCCCACAAACCCCAGGTTTCTCTCCTCAATAGCGGTGTTTTTCCTTAGCTCTCACTTTACACAAGAGAGCACTGTCACTTGGCACACACTGAAATCCAGCCTGGACTCACACTCTGCAGCCCTGCTCCTGCCTGCCTCACCCAGTACCAAGGAGTGTATTATTTTAGTGGTCCTTTGCTGCTCATTCTTCTGTTTGTCCTTATGAAGATCAATTGCAAAATTACAGCGCTAACAGGAAAAAAAGAAATTAGATCCACCAGCAGTGAAGGTGGAACAAGGTTGTGGGAAGAAAGTAGTGGTACTGTAGGGGGTTTTTTATATTTGTTTTCAAGTAAAACTTTGCCACTGAAAATTGGCTCAGTGGTCAACTCAAGTGAGCTCAAGATCATTCTGACCTTAGAATGCCAGTCCAAAACTGAAAACTGCCTCTTGGGGATGGTCCTACTTGGGTACCAAATTCATGGTCTTCTCAAAATGCTGGCCACCAGATTTAACCTCTTGCTCTCCTGACTTGTTATATTCCCTTGCATTGATTCAAGAATTCCTAAAAGCTGACTGATGCATTTGTAGCTTGATGCCTGTTTGTGTTGCCAAGGCTCAAGGAAGAGGACAGAAAATCCCTTGTAGTTAAAAATAGTCAAGTAGTATTTTGTAATTATAATTTCTTTCAATATTGACATTTTAATATAGTGGGCCTAATTTTTCATTCATTTATACCTACAAAGAAATAATAATTTTCTCAGTAATTCCAGACAGAGTAGTTTGTCCTGATATGTTGGCAGGTGCAGGTTCTGCAGTGACCTCAGATTCTGGTCTGGGATTACCCTGAACACTCTGTCCCATAGGCAAGGTTTGGGGTTCTGAGTTTCTGCTGGCAAGTCCAACTTGGTTGCAGCCAAGGTCTCTCCCCAGAGCATTTCTGGCCTTTCTAGGCCAGTCTAGGGTTTGCATCTTGGTTCCACATCCCAGACAACAGGACCTGCTTGTGGACAGCTCACAGATTGTGCTGGTGACAAGGCTGGTCCTTCAGGGCTGTGGGAGCTGCTGCCTGCCCAGCTCTCAGGAGGCTGGAGGACAATGGAGCTCATTCTCTGCCAGGCACAGCCCTTGTTTTATACAGCAATGGTTGAGAAACCTGGGTGCTGCCATGTGCCAGGGGTGATACTGAACCCCAGCCATTCCCCCAAAATGATCAGGAGGATTTTATCCATCAGAGCTGTGGGGTTAGAGAGATCAATTCATGGTGCATCCTAAATATGCCAGATAACAATTGCAATCTCAGCCCATGGAAAGATGAAACAATGGACACATTCTGGGAGCTTGGGGTGGTTTCTTCTGGTGGAGTGTTTGGGGATTTTTTGGGTTGGCTTTTTTTTGGCCTCTGTCATCAGACTACTTGGCTTGGATTTGGGGCATAGGGTGTTATTCTGCCCATCCTCCACGATCTTGGTAACTCCTTTTTGCCTCAATTCCCTCAGCTTCGTTTCTGAAATGGAGTTTTGCTGCTTGAGCTGAGCCACGTTTTTGTTCTCCCTGTGGTGAGACTCAAGGCCTTCAAATTGATTTCCTGGACCTTAAGCATTGCAAACATCCAGTGGGGCATTCCAAACAAAAGAGAGCTCCCAACCAGAGCTCCTTGGAGTTCCCAGCTGTTATATTTTAGTTTCTGGGGGTTTGTATTAGACTAAACTGGCCTGGTAAATAAGGCTGAGAAATTTCCTCCTCCTAATACTTCACGTCCTTGTCCAGGTGCCGTTGCCAAAGCAGCTGGAGTGAGAGACCAGACTGACCTGAAGAAAACAACTTGGAATAGGGACTACTCAAGTTTTGCTTACAACTGTTTCAGCAGATGTTTTCTGCAGAACCCAGGTGGTGTATTCAACTCTTTGGGAACAAAGCTTGTGATACACACTTGTGTAAGTGTGCTGAAAACGGCTGGCATGGGAAAAGTCAGTGCTAAGTGTTTCCATCAGGTATCAAACAATCCCGCTGCCATCGGTCTGCCAAGTGGATTTGAGGCTTCAGATTGTTGTGGGAGTATTTTCTCAGAGGCATCAATAACCTTGTCTTTCTAGTTTGTCAGCAAACTATTTTGCTTCCACGTTGTCCTTCTGCTGCCAGATTCTGCAGGAACACGCTGTGCTTTATCTTATCTTTCTTTTCACACACTTGCTACTTTATTACTCTCTCGTCCATGAGAAATGTATTTGGTTTCTATGTATACAGCTTCATTTTTTAGGCTAAGGAAACAGAAATGAAATAAAGCTCTCTCTGTAAGAAGTGTGCAGCACTTCCATTGCTAACAAAGCACTCACAGAATGACTGCTCTGGTACAACAAACACCTTCCAAGCTCCCTCTATTTCAGAACAATGTCTAGTGGGTATTTACCTGATCAGCATTTAAAAGATGATGCCATGCTCTGCTTTGAGAACTGTGATGTTCATTCCCTGTGATTCACTACTCTTACTGCAATCCTTAATTGCAGCCACCTTGGAGAGCACTGAAATGCCATTTTAGGTCTCTCTCCACGCTGTTTTTGTGGCAGGAGGATGAGCCTCACCACTATTCCAGGGGTTTAAGAAACTCCTAATTCCTCCTAGTATGATGTATGAATAGCATGTCACATCCTGGCAGGGCTGGATTTGAAGGGGTAAAACCTGTATATACACAACTCAGTTTTCCCCTAATGTTTTTGTGATTTTTTTTTCTCCTTCCTCTTTATGATCACATTAAGTTCTTCTGCTACCTTTCTTGTACAGCAGCTACAGGTAAGTCACACTCTTGTGAAATACACCCATGGGAGACCAATTGTTTTAGGGACTATTTTGTTTTTTAAAGGTAAAAGGCACAGGGAAAGAACAAAGGCTTTCCCTGTGCTAAAATGCACCTTCCTGTGGCTGCTTGGTCCAAAGGCACAGCTTTGTAGCTCCTGGCAGGATTTCTTTCAGGTGAGTTCATCTCTGAGTGGTAACTCTTAGCAATCTTCCCCTGGCAGCTAAATCCCAGTCCCTCCCTGCTCCCCCTTCCCACATTTATTTTATTAGTCCTGTAGTATCAGCAATGTCCAAGACCTCTTGAATCCAAGGTAGTCTCTACTGTCACTTGTTCAAATTTTCACTTGTTCTTGTCCTTTTGGTACCTATCACCTGATCTCTTTCCAATCTCCACCTTTCAAACTTGTAAAGCTCCTTCTCAGCTCTGCTTCTGTTTGCAAATGTAAAAATGTAATGGCCCAAACTTGGGAAGGCTGGTTTCTGTATTGCCTGAGAGAGAGCAAGTAGCTTTAAAGCATCACATAACAGGGAAGTGACATGAAAAAGGAAAGCAATTTTCATTGCAGCCCTCTCTTTTTGTAAAGGAGAAGAGCAGGAAAGGAAGAAGCTTGGTACTTCCAACCAAGCCCTTGGTACTTCCAACCAGAGCACAGCAGCAGGTGACAAATGCACCAAGTAACTGCCCAGGAAAGCTGCTGGAGCACACTGCTCTCCAGAGTGGCTTCAAGGCCAGGCTGGTGCAGCTCAGACTGCAGCAGTTGGGACAGGGAAGCACAAAGGAATATATAATACAGTGCTTTACAATCTCCAACTGAAGCTGCCAGGCACCAATTACTGCTACACCCAGAAGCTGCCAAAAAAGAATTTCCAGGGTGAATAGAGCATGACCTGTGAAACTCTGCTCTGATCCACGTTCTCCCACTGAGTAGGCTCTCAGTGATCACAGGAGGAGGGAGGCACACACAGACATCACACCATTAGCTTGACTGCAGCAGAGCTGGCGCTAGTACTGCTCAAGGCACAGCTCTCAGTAATCCTAGAGGCAAAAATCCCTCTCAGGTAATTAACAGGAATTGGAATCCCAGTTAAGTAGAGTTGAGTTATGTAAGAGACCAAAGCTGCAGGAAGAAATACAGTAAGTATTCCACCTCTGTAGAGCAGCTGTTTTAAGGATGCAAGAGCAAGGCTGGAACATTTCAGCTCAGAGGTCCCTTGGGCCTTGACAAAGCTGACACAGAGCAGTCAGAGCCAGCAGCTTAATCCCCAGCATGGGCTTGTGGCACAAGCCACAGGGTGACAGCAGATCTCCCACCACCCCAACCACAGACACAGGCACAAGGTCGAGTTTCCAACCATTAGAATTTATTTTTCTTCATAACTGTGCAGTTTTTAAAATGCTACTGTAATGATGAAGTCATAGGCTACTATGTTCTTTAGGTGTGGAAACAGTTTTTGAAAACAAAGACCATGCGCTACAAGTGAGGAACAGGCCATTGACTCTTCAGCTGGAATATACAGACATTTTTGATAAATACTGATCACCTTAACACTTAAATGGAATGACATGTTCAGAGTTCTACACAGTTCACTATGAAAACAGCATGGCAAGTTACATAAAAGCTTCAACTTCAAGGATCCTTGCTTTTTTGTTAAATTAATTACTTGGTTAGAAAAGAGAAATGCAAGAATATTTGAAATGGAGTCTCACCTGGACAACTTCCCCCCCCTGTTGTTGGTAAGCTCCTGTTATCAAGATGATTCCATCAGAGCTGGCAGTTAAATTGTGTGTATATATAAAAGAATCCCCCACACCGCTTTCAACATCAGGAGTTTTAACAGGCAAATATCTTCATGAATTTGAATGGGTTTTCAAAAATTTTATCTTGACATTTATTGCTTTTACTTGTAAACCTGAAATCCAGTTTATTCTTTTGAGGAGTGTTGGAAGTACAGAGTCAACAGATGCATGTTTGACCTGTATCTTTGCATTCTGGGTGAGAAGAAAGAAAAAGATGACCCACGCTCAAGAACGCACATACACCTCCATCTACAAACAGCTTGTGCAGACTAAAGCAGGTAAGTCCTAAAGTAGCAGTATTTAAAAACATCCATGGGGTAGAAACTCAGCTCATCCAACCTATCTCTTTTTTTCCCATGCTTGGCCAGGGTTTAGCTGGTACACAGGGAAGTTTGGCTCTCCTACAGAGGGAGCAGCTCTATGGATGAGGATTTTGGAGAGCCTGAAGGTAAATGTTACTGGGACTGGCAAGCAGTGCCATGTATTCATGCTTACAGCTATTTAGACTTTTTCAGGGCTGCTAAAGGAGGGCTGTGAGGTGAGGACAGGAACCCAGACTGGGTACAAGCACTGCAGAGTTTTACCATGTGCCAGTTAAGCTGGTAATGTGGTCTCTGTAATACAGAGCACTCAAGGGAGGGATTTGGAGGATGCAAGAGATACATTGGAGGATGCTTGTGATACATTCCAGCTCATCTGAGCATCACCAGCCTCAAAGGTGCTACCCAGCATGACCTGCATATATTTTATAAACTGCAATATTTTAGAACTGACATGAAAGGGATCTTGCTTTAATAGACCAATTTGCTACAAGACAGTTTGAGAGACTGTATTCCCTAGGTTTCTACCTCTTCCTCCTCTACCCCCAGAAGAAGAGACAAGCAAACATGGTTAAGTTAGTATGTATTTGTGTAAACACCAGAACATTTTGCTATACAATAGAAAAAAAGTTGCTGTTTGTATGTTCTTAGAGGAGCCCTGAAGACCTTGGAATACCTGTATCCTGCAACTATTAACCTGTACCACATGCATTTCCTGTTTTGTACATAAACTGAAAGCAAGCTTGAACAATAGTAAATAGCAACTACACTCCTGCAACAGGCAGAAATGCCACGTTGCAGCTGCTTACTCCTTCACTTTAGATATGTAGTCAGCCAGTTTGTTGATACTATCCTCTTGCTGTTCTAGAGCATCCAGAATGAAGCCCATCGGGGTCTTCTTCAAGCCTATCCCCTCCATCTTGTTCTGCAGCTTGTTCTGTATGTTCCTGAGCCTCAGGGAAGCATGGACAAACATCACTGCATGACAAAAACACTCTCATTAATTGCTAATGCCCAAGGAATGCATAGTTCTTGCAGCACTTAAGACACATCCCAGAACCGTGACATCACTGGAAGACGATGATGTATCAATGACTGCTGAAGTAACCACAGGTATCCATTTAATAATAACATTAAAGATGGCTTGTGCTGCTTTGTATCCCCTCCCCCAGTTCTGCTTTGGGACCACTTAAACACAGATAGCAAAGTTAACAGCTGACTTAGACTCTGCAGACTTGTTTGAGAAAGCTCAGGTCACACACCTCCAGCCCCCCCAGAGAAGTGAACAAATACTTACAGAGGAGAGGAAGCGTGATCCCAAACATGAACACCATGACATCTCCCAGGTAGGAGATCAGGAAGTAGCTAGACAGCATGATGGCCAGGACAAACGTGGTTGGGTACTGCTTCTTCAGCTTGCGGAGGACATCCTTGTTGTGTGACATCCACACAAAGCCCAGGAAAACCAGCACCACCACAGTGCCACCAATAAGCATGTTCAGGGGACTCAGAAACCTGGAGAGAAGAGGAACAACAACCAAAGAGTTCAGTTTCAGAACCTTCATGACTTGTGTGTCCATAGAGGATCAGCCTGCTCAGTGGCAATGTTACCACTGGGAGGTAAGGCATTGAAAAGGAAGTTGCTGTTGTGAAGATCTTCACCAAGGTCTTTAGCAGGAGCTAAATAAAGCAAAAAGTACAACTGAAGAAGAAACCCTTAGAGCTGAATTTGGATAATCTTTGTCTTTATGTTCTCTTCCTGAGCTTAGCTCAGGATGATGAGTTTCTGCAGCACATCATCATAGAAGCACTGCCCACCAGGACCCCTCCTACCTCTGCAATCAACTCATTTGATATCACACCCAGAGTCAGCATATCCAGACAGCAGATGGAGACAACACTGACTGATCTTCTCCCTTCACATGACCAAAACCAAGGTTAGGCCTTCAGATGAACTAGCTCTTCATTATATCTTGTCTAGGTTTGCAAAATGGGAAAGGTAGAACACTGAGTAAGGGAAGTTACTTCACTACTTCTCATTTCTGAATAAACCTTCTCATTGGTTTACATTCAAACAAAAGAATTGTATGAACCTGTAAAAGTAGCTCGCCACAGTTAGCACAACAGATGGAAGCCCAGTCCCAAGCAAGCATGCCTGAGAGTCAGAAGGAACTGGAGTATGTGATAAAGGTCTTACAGGAAGAAGAGCCAGGCCTGGCAAGACAGTCACTGCTGAGGTTTGTGTTCTGTTATTGTTATCAGAGTTTCCAAGCAAACCAAGCCATGGAGTGGATCAGCTCTGGACTATAAACAGCAAGTCCCTTTTTGGATGAAGGCAGAAACGTCACCTGCTCAAACCACTTCCCCAGGTATTTAGAGCTTGTTCAGAATCAAGTGTTCGGCAATGACTTTGCTGAGCTTGTTTCTGTACTCACCCAGAGTCCAGGCTCAGGTATTTCAGTTAAGTAGTATTAAGTTATGTGAATTCGTGTGCATTCTGATTTTCTGGCTTTGACGTGCACCGATCTGATTACACAGCAGCTGAGGCCTCCGGGCTGTAGCAGCTATGGCAGCAGCATGACAGCGCCCAATAAAGCAAGACATGCCCAAGGTTTACTCTTGCAGACTTTGCAGCTCATCCTGCTGCTCTGAAGCTACTGTGCCCAGTGACTCACCACTCCTCCCCACTGCCAAGGAGGATGTTATGGTTTGTGGTCTGTACTTCACATCTGGCCCAGGCAGAATAAATCTGCTGCTGGTACTGCCAACACTCTACCTGCAGTGCTAGGGAGCATTTTCCTGGAGCAGGAAGAACCCCCAAGAATTATTTCACGGCAAGGAATGGCTCTTGATTCTTCAAGTCAGTTGTGCCAACAGGGGATGGGACAGCTGGACAGAAAAAGATTAAAATTCAGAGTAGTTCCCCACCTGCTTCTGCTACTCATGCTGTAAAGCCAATCGGGCTTTTTGGAAGCGGTGAGAGGCCAGACTTGCTTGTTGCATTTGAGTCACTCCCTGTAGCCAGCCAGATTATATTTAGCTCTGAATTGTCAATCTAAAGTTTCCAGGCTGGAAAAAGTGAACAGCATTGCTCTGGAAAGAAATCAGTTTCATCTGTGCTCCTTTGCAGCAGGAGGAGGGTGACTCATGACTGGACCACACTGGTGCCTGGGTTATATATGTACCACTGGACATGTGAGATTCTTAAAGCAGGATTCACCTCCACACCTCAGCTGTCTTGGAGCAGAAATGGCCAAACTTACACAACTAACAGCGATCTTTTTTTTTTTTGTTGTTGCTAAAAATCCATGGACACGATAATCCTGGAAGCAACAAAGATCTAGGTAGAGCTCCACTCTACACTTTCCATGTGCTTGGAAAATACTCTCAAGGCCTTATCACCTCTACAGTTCCTGTTACTCTTATTACAACTTCAGAAACTTGTGGTGAAGAACCATTCGTCCATATTTATGAGGAAGAGACAAAGACTTCTCTGCTCTACATTTCTTTCTGGTATTACACAGGTTCTGTGTAACTGCCTGGCTGTAAGGGATATGAAGAGGGGTGAGGGGAGACTGCGTTCAGAAGATCCCTCTTTTCTGAGGAGAGTGATTTGAATCACATGTTTTCTGAAGTGGGCTGCATTCCAACATGTACAAGGGAACAGTGAACAGAAGTATCAAGTGAAGGCATTCAGAGCCACATGAACACAGATGGGGATCACAGTTGCCACTGAAAACCAGCATTCACATTATCAGCCATGTGTCCATAGACTTCACTACTGCTGATTACACTGCTGGATAGGGTGTCATATGCCAAAGCCACCCTTTACTGCTTGACTCACCCACAGCATAATTTACAGCACTAAGATTATCCTAGAAATTCATATATAGAAAATTCTTCTACAACAATGGCAGTATTAAGGAAGGCAGAACTCCATTGTCCAGTTTCACTCAGATGTGTTGGCACGCTGTTCTCAATAGCACAATAGCTAAAAACTAAAAAGGAAAAAACAGGGATATGTAAGTTTAGAACAACAGAGACTGGGGAAAAAGAGAGCTGTGTAATAGCTCTAGAAGTCACCTTACTGTTGAACCACCAACACTGATACTGGCCTTACTTATACAGCGGTCAGAACACAAGAGGACAAATTTGTGCCCAGGCAAGGAGGCTAGAAGTCTTTCAGAGATGCAGAGGAAAGGTAAGTGACCAGCCATTAAGTATGTTACAAGATACTTTCTAAATATAATTCCCTTTAGCAGGGATTTATGAGACCTCAAATACCTAAAAATGTAATGCACAGAACTACCAGCATGGCAAGGGTAAGGTGACTTGAGTTTATACTGCTCAGAGGACTTAGGGGAAGAAAAACTCTTTTAGGCTGGACATAAAACCCACTAACTTCTCTGACTCTGAAAGCAGAGTGTGTGGCAGAACTAACAGCATTTGGGGGTGCCAACAGCCCAGAGCACCCCAGCTGGACCATTTCCTTTGTCTTCTGTGGTGACAAGGTACAACCCTGTGACCTCCAGTACAGCTGGGACAAGGTGACAAGGAAAAGCCATCACCCAGATTCAGTTTCCTGCTGCCCTGCACATACCAGGCTTCCTTCAGCATCCACCTAGATACAAAGTAGAGACAGGGAAAACAAACACATGAAAAGAAACATCCTGGATGGCTGCAGGGACAGGGGCATTGTCCTGTGTTCAGTAGGACCACAGAACGCTTTGTACTGGTAGAAGCAGCCTCAGGAGAGCAGGGATGCTGGGGGTGCACTTGTGTGGGAAGAAGTACTGGCAGCTACCCCTGGCCAGCAGAAACAGATGAAGATGAAATATTTTCTTTTTTTTGAACTAGATTCATATCTCTAGGCACTGCCCTACATGTATCACAAAACAGGTCAGAATGCTCACACAGGACCAGGAAACCACAAAAAGCTCTGCTTTCAGTGAGTTATCACATCCCCTCTTCTTGTCAGGTTGTTTCATACCTGCACACTTGTGCACAGCTTACAGCAGGAGAGGGGGAGGACATACAGCTGTAGCACAGGGAAAAAACAGCTTGGCAAGGCACATTCTTTGTGTAAGGCAAGTAGCCTCCAGCAGCACAAGCCCAGAAATAGGATAGGCCACATAAAAAGCAAAAGCAAGATAGCTCCATCCTCATATCATCTCCATTTTAGATGACTGTCTTGGGGTGATTATTCAGCAGTTGCTGTCACATCTGTTTCTTTCACATGTGACCAGGCAAGTCTGAACAAAGGCGCTGAGTAGGAGACTGGCAGTCATTGAGAACATTTTTTAATTTAGAGCAGCTCAGTTAGGCTGAAATAAGCATGAAAATTCCTTCTTGGAAGGCTTTTTGCTCCACCATGGCCCAAGCAGTGAGCAGGTCAGAGTATTAAAATGTGCTCACTTTAACTAAAATAACTGAAAGATGTTAATTTAAATAACTTGAAAGATGAGGTTCTGCCTCCTCTCTCCCCATACTGTGAGCTTCACTGAGGTTATACAGCTGTAACTACAGGTAGCACACACAACTATAAATAGCACATTGTCTCGAGGGATAGTCCTCAGCATCCATGGATTTAGCAATGCTTCTGCACCTACTGTTGCTCACTCGCATGGCTTTGAGAACAGGAGACAGATTCCTGCCTGCAGAACTGCCAGACCTTTATGAAGTTATGCACCAATATTATTATGCAACATGATGTAAAATTATGTGTTTTGCTCAGTCAGTCTTTCATCAAGCATGAGAGAAACAAAACATTTTGCTGCCCCAGAGTCTTTGTTCCAGAAAAGGGAATCCCTACAAGCACATCAGCTAAGGGAGTAATCTGGGGAAGAAACATGGGAAAAAAAAAATTACATCAGCTAAGGGAGTGATCTGGGGAAGAAACATGGAAAAAAAAATATGACACAGTTGTTGACTGCTGGGGTTGTACAGATGGGCAGGAGATGTTTTGAAGAAGTGGCAAAGGAAAGAAACATCAAACCTCAGGCTGCAGGGAGAATATTATTCCAAGACAGAATGAGCACTCTGATGCAGCATTCCAAAATTCAGCACGCTTTTTAAAAACTGTCAGATTTTGAAGCTAATTTTTAGCAAGTACATGGCAACAAAAGCCGAGATGAAATTACATGAATTTAAAGTAGTTAAGTTTGAACTACATGATAAGAGAGGCCTTGTTGGAGTAGGTGGAAGAACAGACAAATTTCACTTATTAACTAAATTCACTGTTTGAGGGAAGTTGCAAGATGTGGGAGGCATTGAAGGCCCTGATTTTAATAAAAATTCATACAGGACTCACAATGACAGGGCCCTAGCTCAGGGTAAGAACAGGGAGTCCAGTTCTTCTATAACTAGGAGAAAGGGCAGAATTTTGTCAAAAGCTTGTTTTTTATCAGCAGTCTACTGCAACAGAGTTGTAGGGGAAAAAATAGAAAAAAGCAGACAAGTCCAGAGTCCTTCTTAAAGGAATTTGCAGGGAGGGAGTGTGGCTGCTACCACCAGCCTGTATTTGTGGAGTGGCACTAATTCACAACGTTTAGTTTCTTGTTCACTGGTTTATTATTTTCTACCCACTCCTGTAGGCTGCAAGTAAAATCTGCATTACTGCAAAGCACAACCTAATTTACAAGTAACAGTAGCTGCAGGAGAAGGCAAATGGAGGGAGAAAGGCAGGGACATGATGCAGAAAAGATCATTACAATTCCACTGTGCTCATGGTAAGGTTATTCCACACCTTGTGGAGAGAAGGTAAAAGGCTGGAGAGGTCAGCTTTGTTGTAGGAAGGGCAGTAAACTAAAGCTGTGGCACAAAGTATTTCCAGTATCAAGAAAGCTCTGGGCGACAATTTTTGTGTTAGCCCAGCACAACCACAGTACTGCAACAGCTGAAAATATCATCTTTGCATTTCAAGTCTGTCTATATAATTAGATGGTTTATGAGCAGGTAGAGTTGGTCATAGGTTAAGTTTAGTTTTGATCACAGGAAGACCACTTCATTGGTGGTTCCAATAATCCTGCCCTTAGGCCTGGACACAGCCCTGGAGTTCCTAAAAAGCCATGATTCATCATTTATCAGGGGTTCCTGCCCATTACAGAATGAAGTGAAAGACAACTTAGTCATCAATTTAAATTTATCAGGAGAACTTTCTTTACTTTTCTTCCAAAGCCACAGTCTGGCTAATTGAAAAGTATTTTTATTAAAAGAAATGGATACTTTTTCTCTATTGAGGTGTTATCCCATTTCCTTTAGAATTATTCTCCCATCTAATTTGACTTCTATGTTAGAAGAATCAAGTTCATCATATACCAAAGACTCTTAAGACATGCAATAAAAAAAATATGTGAGATAAAGATCCCGCTTCAGGTCTTGTTCACCCATAAGTTTTCAACGCAGAGGATTATAATTTAATATTAAGATATTATAATTGCAGTTCTGATATTAGTTTTCATCTTCTGTGGCTCTCTTCCTCCTCCACCTCCCACCTCAGCACATCAGTAGGAAATGACTGGGAGACAAATCTCCCTTGATCTGAAGAAACGCAATCAGAGTTCAAAAGTAGGAATTTAGGAGGGTGAATAAAAGCTGCTGCCATCCCTGTTTTACAGGGCGATACCCTGTTTGGAGATACCAAAATCATTTACAGTATTTTCCCTCTTCTTGGGCAGAAGAGCTGTCCCCCTGCTTTCCAGGGACTCTGTGATTTCTCTGTTCATTGAGAGCTGGCTACAGCATCATGCTGCTAATGAGGGTAATGAACACACAAGTCTAGAATGAAGTGTTAGAAGAACAGCAAGACCATGGAAGTCTCATTTTGCCAGCCTAGTAGTCTGTAAGATCACTGTGACATTTCAAAATAGAGAAGAACAAGGCCTATGCCACTATACTGAACCTAAAACCATCATATGCATCAAGAAGAAAATGCAGGCTTCTGAGCCTATCCTTCCACAGAGCACAGGTCAAAGTCCCCTGTGAGCCAGAGAATCTTTATCAATTTAGATGCTGGGTCAACAGCTTCAGAAGCCCTGACAGGATGCAGAATGCTTACACCCCCCCCCCCCAAAAAAAAAAAAAAAAATTGATTTAGAGGAATCACTTTAAGCCTCTGCAACATAAGAGATAAGATGTACTTCAGCCAAAGCCACTCTGGCCTGGTGGCTGGGCAGTTCTCCAACTTAAGCATTTGTGCGTTGCTTGTTGAGAAGAGTGGAGTATTTCAGTTTCCATATTAAAAGCTTAATCATCATTTCTGCTGCATGTCTTGCTTAAGAGCTTTCTGACCAAAGATCCTAGAGCAGTACCTGAAATAGAGTCATATAGCCTTTGATTCAGAAGGTGATTATAAGGTTATTTCCTTATTCCCTTTAGGAATGCTGGGTGTGACACAACAGCAGATGGTCCTACCTCCAAGGTCTGAATCCTGCCCACCAGAACGAAATGAAGGGGTACCTTGTTTATTTTATAGCGAAGTTTTTGGGAATGAGTTAGTTCAGAAATAAGAATGGCTTGCCCTGAACATTACTTTAGAACAGCAACAGAGAGCAGAATTTATCGATGCATTTTTTTGAATTCAAATCTGAGCGTGTGTCAGCCTGAGCAGCCCCGGTGGGCAGGTTCAGGAGGAAGCACAGCTCGCTGCGCAGGATGCGGCTCGGCGAGCAGCGACATCCCGCCCCCCGAGAATCGCTGCCTTCCGCCGGGCGCGGTGCCCGCAGCCCCCGCCTCGGGCACCGGCTGGAGGAGCTGCCCGTGGGAAAGGGAGATAACAACACACACGGAGCCCGCAGGCCGGGCACACCCCACCAACACACCACAAACCCCACTGCCACCGAGTGCCGAGGGAGGCTGTAAACCAGGCCTCTGCATTTTTAAACGACACAGGGGTTTAAGGAGGGGCGGGAAGGGGAAAGGGGAGTGGAAGAAGGTAAGGGGAAAAGGAGAAAGGAGGAAAGGAAAAGGCAGCTCCAGCTCCCCTGTACTCTCACATCCCGCCCGGGCCCTTTCCCGTGGCACCGGGCCGGGTCGCAGAGCCC
>NW_005054317.1:2328655-2330181 GCF_000277835.1 Geospiza fortis
AGCGAACGAGCAGCAGCACAAGCGACGGGCGTGTGTCACCGCCCAGGGCTGGCAGCTGACAGGGGCTGCTGTCAATAATCGCTGTAAATTCATTGTTCCTTCAGCGAGTGGTGATGCACGTAGGGCATTCACGTGGCGAAGCCACTTGGCATCGTCTGTGAAACAAGGGATGAGTGGGGAGGGCACCACGAGAAGTGCCAGCCCCAGCCAAGGAGGCACTGCGGGGTGTCTGTCCCATGGCAGGGGGGCTCCGCTAGTGGGGTTGATGTCTTCAAGCTGAATTTTCTGTCTTCACGCTGAATTTTCTCACCTTTTGCAAAGTAACTGATGCTGCCTGATAATTTCTACAATAGAATTTGCCTAATGAAAAAAAGAACTTTGGGTTTCAGGCATTGCGTCAGATTACATCACTTAAATAAATATGTATGAGGAGGGCGGAGAATATGTAGTATGTGGGCGGGTTCATGTAAATTTTGCTATATAATAGATAGAACTTTTTACCCCTTGGGGTGTTTGATTTGTGTTAACTTCCGCCTGTGCAGGTTAAACAATGTCTCCTTTCTAAACCAGACTCTGTTTAGAGAGCTCCTAAAATGGGCAACAGGGTGACCGTGCCTTTAGGGGGAAAAGTTGGTGCCAGCAGCTGTGATGTTTTGACCCCATGTCCATGTTGGAACACTTGTGTTTTCAGGCTTTCACACTTCAGCCACCATGGCTCGAGCACGGGCTGTTTGTGCATCACACAGCACCCAGGGTTTGCTGTGCTACTGCGCATCAAAATCCTTCTCCAAATGTAAGCAGGCTGGCTGGCACTTGCTTCTCACTGCTCCATCCCTGAAGGATTTACATCCCTGAAGTTTGGAAGCCCAAGACTTGAGCACAGCCCAAGTTAGTCCTGCTCATCAGCTTCCTGGCCTGCACTCCTTCAGGTTTATTAATGGTCCCTGCCCAGGGAATGCTAAGACAAAAGCCATTGTGGCAGGCAGCAACCAGCCCAGTGATCACATTTGGGTTCCAGCCTTCCTGAAGGCTTTAAGGCACCATGATCTCCACACTTTGTCCCCGAGGATGCCCTCCATGGCTCCCAGGAAGTTCTGAGTCTGGAGGAGGCCAGAGCAGCTCTGCTATGAGGAAAGGCTGAGGGAACTGGGGTGGCTCAGCCTGGGGAAGAGGAGGCTCTGGGGTGACCTAATTGTGGCCTTCCAGTACCTGAAGGGAGGCTATTTACAAGGGCCTGGAGTGATAGGACAAAGGGGAATGGCTTCAAACTGATGGACAGTGGGTTTAGATTAAATACTAGGAAGAAATGCTTCCCTCTGAGGGTGGTGAGGCCCTGGCACAGGTTACCCAGAGAAGCTGTGGCTGTTCCATCCCTGGAAGTGTTCAAGGCCAGGCTGGACAAGGCTTGGAGCAACCTGGGGTAGCGGAAGGTGTCCCTGCCATGGCAGGGGTGAAACTGGATGGGCTCTGAGGTCCCTTTGAAGCCAAACCACTCCAGGACTCTGTGACCATCAGAGAGGCGGGCG
>NW_005054317.1:2330681-2336402 GCF_000277835.1 Geospiza fortis
TGGCGGGCTCGCAGCTTGGCATGGTGTGCTGAAGAGCTTGGTGACGAGACGGGGAAAAGCTGCCTTGCCGGTCAGGGACCTGAGAGGGCCTCTAGGCTAGAAGCAGGTGACTTAAGTTTTTGGCTGAAAATTAAAAATCCAGACTGCAGAACAGTTTGTCTCTGCTTATTAAAACTCTTAAAAATCTACGCACCTGCCTTAAAGGCCGTGGAAACGAATGTTGAGAAATGCTGAACATCATCTGCTTCCATCCCTTAACTATTCCATTCCATTGTGTCCCCGTACCCTGGGTCACCAGGCAGGCCTGCCTGGGCTCTGGCAGTGCATGTGTGTGGGGATGGGGCCACAGCATCCCCGGGGCATGTGGGGTGGGAGGGCTGCATGCCAAGTCCCCCAAAAGCATGGAGCTTTGGAGATGTGAAGGTGGCAGGGAAAAAAGTCTGAGCTTAAAGCGATATAAGGACTGTGGTGCTCTGATATTTCCAACAAAATTTAAAATGAAAATAACTCAGTGAAACAAATAAGAATGTTGTTGAGCTCTTATACCTGGTTGTGCTGTAACAGCACAAAAAATAAACACTTGAGAAAATTTCTGTGAAATCAAACATAAAATATCAGGTTGAGTTACAGATGTTTCTCAGATCTCCACAATGTCCAACCCTCTAAAAAATGAACTGTAGTCTAACTGTGAAAGTGAAACTAGATCTTAGCATTTTTATCAATTAGGAAGAAAAATACACATCTAAACAGAAATATATATCTAAACAGAAAAGTGCTACTGTTTAATAGCTGTTTATAGGGACTATATAAAAGAATTTAAAAAATTGTTCTTAATGTCACCAAACACAGCTTCTACACTCATTTCCAGAAATGCTAAAAACTGTAATATCCACAGAAGCAGTTTTTGTGATGTCTCTTGACCCATTTTATTTGCTTAAGTCAGTGCTTAATGCACCTCCTGAAATCTGTTGTACAGCAGATGAGTTCTGCAGAGGGGGTGTTTTGTTTGTTTACACCATTTCCCATTATGTGAAATATGTGTATTTTCACATTATTGTGAAAACTAGAGGAGATATGAAAGTGCATCTGAGGTCGAAAGACCCTTATGAATTCAAGTAATTTTTGTAGGTTTTACTTAACTGCTCATATAGTAACTTCCCTCAGCAGTTAATGAGGAGACTTCAGTCTGCAATCAAATTATCCTAGAATCCTGGAGTGGTTTGGGTTGGAAGGGACCTTAAAGATCATTTTGTTCCAACCCACTGCCATGGGCAGGGACATCACAGGTGAATTACAATTTATTTATTCCTGCAGTTTAGGGAAGTTTTTCCCTGTTGCTGAAAATCTTTTGCAAAATCCATTGCCTGTCAGTTCACTTACTATTGGCATACTGTGTTGTCCAAGTTCTGAATTCTGTGAAGATAAAGGAATTCACTCCAGATGTTTTCACCACATTTACCTTTGATTTTGAGATGAGTTCTGAGAAAGTTATAATAAATTCTAAACATTACCCAAGAGTTATTAGACAAGTGCTTTTTATAGTGCTTCATATGAGAAATCAGGTAACACTTTATCAGTGGTGACACATCCTTTGCTACTCAGTATTTTATAACAAGCTTAGTTTTATATTAACATAGAACATAATCATATTTATTGAGTTTCACTTCCCTATTTATTTAATAGGGAAGTAGGTGTTGATCTTATAGTAGAGCAATACTTGAGAGCTGATTTTGAACTATTCCTGTAAGTCTCTTAAAATTTAAATCTATACTTCTATACTATTAAAAGTGGCCTGCTAAAGGAGAAAAGGGTATTGGAGTATTTGATGTAAAATTCTGCCTTGAAAATTTAAAGGAAGATAAGTGGAAACATTCCTTTTTTTTTTCAAGTGAGACTGTTACTGCAGACAGGCTTGAGGATGCCTGAAAAATAGGACACTTCTAATTCCATGCTACCACTTGAGGGTGAAGAACATTCAAGATTCATGTCTTTAAAAAATATTTGTCTAAATAAACTGCCCTGAAGATTCAGAGGATGATGTTGGGGCACGTTACTGTAATTTATTCAGTCTCACAATTGCAGTTACAGACTGATACGTCTGTCAGAAAAAGATACAAGACTTGACTGATGAAAAAACAATCAATCTCAAAATCGAAAGGAGCAAGCTCTTTTTCTGTGTCCTCTTCAAATTTGAGGGAAATAAAAGTAGTAAGACTGGGCCCTTTTTTAAACTGCAGGTCAACTTTTACTAGTAACAGTTAAATCAGTGGGTTTATTGAAATGCCTGGGTTGTTTTTCCCATCTGTGCATATTTATATTATTGCTTTCTAGTTCCACAAATAAAACCCACTCATGCAAGTGCTCATGTGCATAACTTACAGGCATAAAGAATATGCAGATGCATCTGTACAAATGATCAATAATTGAGGTGTTCTTTGCATAGAAAGTTGGAGGTGTGGCTTTTCCTGTGTGATGTTGCAGCTGAATTTACTGTGTTCTGTGCAGAATGGCTGTTGATGGTGGGTGTGGGGACTCTGGAGACTGGGAAGGTCGCTGGAACCATGTAAAGAAGTTCCTCGAGCGATCTGGACCATTCACACATCCCGATTTCGAGCCAGGCACTCAAGTGAGAAAGACTTAATTTCAATCAAATATCTGTAGAGTGTGTTGCAAATTAATGTAAACAGGTTCATTAATTGACCACCAGCAATGTTTGAGTACTAAAGCTGCATGAAAAGCTTCTGTTTTAATCAATTGAACATTATAGTCCTAGGAGATAATGTTGTGTTCTTTTTATAAATTTGTATTTTTAAGTTGTACACTGTCAACTTCAAGCTTGCTGTCATCATATATAAATATATAGCAATGTATGAATTATGCTGGTTTTGGGTTTCACATGAAAAATAGCAGCATTTAAATCTCCATTTATAAGTAATTTGATACAGTGAGGAATCAAATGTACTTAAAGAAGAAATTAGTGTTAATATGAATACTTTGACAACTGAATAAGGTGTGTAGTAGGGTAGACTGTTTTAAATATTTCTTCTGCTTTTCTTCTTTCGTTGTACATTTTGTTTCAGAGCTTTTGGTTGAAAGTATTTTCCTGTTACCTTTTTAAAGTACTGTTCCATTATTTACTAGTTGGAGACTGGGGTGAAGTGGAGCAGTTCACAGAAAGCAGTTATATACTTAACATTTTCAATTCTTTCTGTCCGGCAATGTTGTCTGTTTAGATTTATTTTGTATAATGTATATGTGAAATATCTGAAGAAGGAAAGCATTATCACCTTAAACCAAATAATAATAAGAGTGGACCTTGCTTTTTTCATGGTCAAAAGTAATATAAAAGTAATATACTGATATCAGCAAAGATCTTGATTCTCTCTAAGTGGGGATACAGGAACTGCAGGAACTCAACAACTGATTAAAGTCCAATATATAATTACTCCTGCAAATGCAAAACTGCTTTATCTGTAACTCACTAGGCACTGAAAATTTATGGTAACATATTTGTAAGGGTTATGAAGTAAAGCACAAATTGTATTAATTTTTTGTTTTATGTTTTCTGCAGGCCCTTGATTTTTTGTTAAGCACATGTAAAGTGCTAGTTATTGGAGCAGGAGGATTAGGATGTGAACTCCTGAAAAACCTGGTAATTATTGTGTTTTAACCCTTTTCTTTGAATCTTCTCTGTTTCTTTTTCTTTTTTCTTTGACAAAACTGTCTTTTTTAATTAGCTAATTTTGCAGTTCTGGTTGTAAATAGCTACTGGAATTTCAAGTTCTAATCAACATGTGTAAAATACATGTTGATACAGACAATAAAGATGAACAATGCACTTGAAAGGTGGTATTTTCATATGTTGCCTGTTATTTATTCAGCTATTTCAAAGCTTGTCAGACCCACAATACAGTTTTAAGGCAATTTTACTGTAAAGTTATTTGCCAGATGTAGTGATGGCCTGCATGCAAGGGGAGATGAGGCAGAACTTCTGTCAGAAGTTCAGTGTGTTCTGAGATGGGGAGGTGATTTTTGTGTTTGCCATCTCCTTCAGCACTGAGTGCTACAGGAATGCTGCCTTGTTTTGAACTGTGATGTCTGGGTCAATATGCCTGACTCATTTATGCCATTTATGTGAAAATGGTTAATGTCCCAAACCTCAACAGGAATTTTTTAAAAGCCTTTTAAAGGGATTAAACTGTTTTTCCTATTCCTGCCAAGCATGGAAGTGCTTATAGTATTTGTTTAAATTCTGTGCTTTTTTCCCCCAATGGATCCTTTTGATTTACTCCAGCCATGAAGGAATACTGCAGATTCCCCTTATAGATCAGCCTACTGTTGGCTTCCCTGTGTTAGCATTAGGTAGGCCAAAGCAATATTGCCTTCAGGAGAGGATTGTCTTTGACTTTGGAATGTTTTTAATTCCATCTGTCTGAATACCAGCATTAGCAGCCCAACAAAACCCCTTTGAACCAAGAATGACCATGTACCTGTCTGCACAGGCAATGAGGAGCAAATACATTTGTTCCTCCAAAGGTTGTTGTTTTGGCGTGTGGAGTGAATTCTGGAGCTTTGTGAACATTTAGTTTCCTGTTAAATGAAGCTGACCTTCTCTTTTCCCAGGCACTGTCTGGCTTCAGACAGATCCATGTTATTGACATGGATACTATAGACGTTTCTAACCTTAATCGACAGTTTTTGTTTCGGTGAGTGGTATTTTACATTTTCACAGTTTAACTTCTGTTTTTTTTTAAATGTACCTAAATAAAACATGTTAATATATTCATTATTTTGGTTGGACAAGAGGTCATTAAAGATTACTGGACCTTCATGTCACAATAGTACTCAGAATTAACTAAAAATTGTGTATGATTTCCTCTTATTTTGGGCTCTGTGGCATGAAGAAAATCAATCTATGTTCCTTGACATTCCAGTACAGCTAATGACTTTTGGAAAAGGTGATACCAAGGAATAAATGCACACAGATTGAGATCTCAGATTTTCTGGTACCTTTTTTCATCCAAGTACAGTGAGCAATCATTGGATGTTTTTGGTGCTGATAACCATAGTTAATTCTATGACTCTCACATGTGATGCTTTACACGGATCATGGAATGGTTAGGATTGAATGCCTTAATATTATCCAATTAAATAAATTGTCCTGAAGTAACAATTAGCCACTCAGTTTGGTATTGAAATGTATATAGATTGGAAAGACAAAATGTGCTAAAATCAAGCTTTTGGCATTGCTTGGGTTTTTCCCAGAGCGAAGGATGTGGGGCGGCCAAAAGCAGAAGTTGCAGCAGAATTCCTGAACAGCCGCATTCCCAACTGTGCTGTGGTACCGTATCCTTTCACAGAGAAGCCTGAAGGCTTCAGTATCTTAGAAAACTCTGTGGGTGGTAAGAGTATCTGAAGTATTTTGCTGCCATCCTGTTTCTCATACAATAAAAGACATTCATTCAGCTGGTGAGTTGAGAATACTTTCTCCGTGCCATTAACATACAGGGAATCTGCATGGAAAAGCTCAGAAATTATTTTGTATTTTTCCACTGAGTCTTTTTATTCAAGTGCAATATTGTAATTTTCACTGAGATACTGGAATTATTCACCAGAGAGTTTTGAGTAAGCATTAGGTAGGAGGCATTAGTTTATAAGCACAGAGCAGCACTTACTGATAAAGGACTTTGTGAGAGCACATATTTTGAGCTTCCTGAATAT
>NW_005054317.1:2336439-2343137 GCF_000277835.1 Geospiza fortis
TTGTGCCCTTTACTAGTTTTGTGAGATGTTACAGCTTCAGCTGTGGGAATTTAATCTCGGATCACATAGTTTTTTAGAAGGTGTTGTATAGAATTACAGTAATAAATTAGATAATATTTTGGCTTTAGGTTAGCAAATAGAAAACAATAAACTTAACTATGAATATATTCCTTTACTGGGTTTGCATTCAGATATTTTAAAAAGATTCAAGACATGGATGAAAGCTTCTATCGACGTAAGTGGCATTTGTTCTCCTGACAAACACCCATTGGTGCTTTTACACCCTGGCAGATGTTGCTGCTCACTGCTTTTCCTGGTACTTTGCTTGCTAATTATTTTAGTCTTCCACAGTATACTGGAAGTAGAAGTAACACATAGACAAAATTTAAATGCACCTGTGATACAGGCAGTCTAGGGAAGATAGCTAAGCCACTCTCACTGTCCCTGTTATGGACAGAATACTTTGCTTATCTTAGGAAGTCTGCATTCATGTAGATTTTGAATAATGTTTTTTTCTCCCTAGAGTTTCATATTATTGTTTGTGGGCTGGACTCTATAATTGCAAGAAGATGGATAAATGGCATGCTGGTAAAGTTTTCAGTCTTCTTAATGCCTGATTATTGCTTGAGTTTAGATGACTAAAATGAAAAATACTTGCATAGAATGTGTCATGAAAATGAATGAGGGCTGTTGAAACCCACAGCTTTCTGTATACCTGTTTTTGTTTTCTTTCTGTGAGCAGGATGAAATGCAGGCTGTCTTACCTGCCCTTTTCTTGAGAGTGTTAGCCAACATCTGTGCAGTGCCCTACAGGGATAATTTCATAGTTAGGTTACACTGCTTGTGGCCTTCTACAGTCAGCTTTTGAAAATCAAGACAGAAAGCTCCAGAGCTGTTCTGGATGCTCCCATTGTGATTTTTTTCTTCATTACCCAAACAATATTTATTGTGCTGCAACTTGTAAAAGCCATTATTTGGAGCTGCACTGTTACAGAATTCAGTGACCAGAAAACTGGTAATTTTATCATTGTGAATTTGTTTGTAAAACAATGATCTGGAGTATCTACCTGTATTAAAATGAAAAAGACAAAAGCAAAACAACAAGTCGAGAATCAAACCTTCAACCAAACCTTCAGCCATTTGTTCTGATGAACTATAAGAACATATATAGCAAATAATAGCATTTATCAGGGGAGTAAGAGGAGGAGGTAGAGGGTGAAGGTGGTTGATAAAGTCTTGTGCACTGACAAATAAGTAGTGTTTTATAAACTCTTAAAATAAACTGTACATTAAGCACTCAATAGTTGGGTGTACCTTTAAGAATAACATTTTAGGATTTTTTTTTCTTCCTGCAACTTGTTTAAAAACCCAAACCAAACAAAAACCAACCCCCCACCCCCTTTGTTTGTTAGATGTCATTTTTGCATTATGAAGATGGTGTCCTGGATCCAAGTTCCATCATACCCCTGATAGATGGAGGGACAGAAGGTTTCAAAGGCAATGTCCGTGTGATCATTCCTGGGATGACAGCGTGTGTTGAATGCACGCTTGCACTTTACCCACCACAGGTAATTCCCCCATGAAATTGCCATCTCTTCATATTCCTCTGATTTGCTGGTTTCTTTTCTTAGTACTACACCTAATGTATCATGGTTTCTTCTGGTTTTCCTCCCCTGCCCAACCAGGTCAATTTTCCCATGTGCACCATTGCATCCATGCCCAGACTGCCAGAGCATTGCATTGAGTATGTCAGGATATTGCAGTGGCCAAAGGAACAGCCTTTTGGAGGTAATTAATTTATTGTAATGTTGCTAAATGAACATTTCTCCTTTTAATTAACTTGAGTTGGGTGTATACTTTTAATAAAACAATCCTGCCTTTTAAACTTGTGTGGTGTATTGCCATATTGAATCCAAGCCTTCTCTGAGCTGGAGATGGATTTTCTCTTCTTGAACTCACTCTCCAGTACCATATTTGCTCATGTTTCTCACACTGCACAGTGTCTTTCCTGAATTGAAATGTAACCTGTTACAGCTCTATAAATTGTGCAGTGATGATAGTTTGTGTATAGGATGTGTTAAAACTAAAGATGTTTGTAAAAATAATACTTTGGTTATTTAAAATGTCAAGTTTCAATAGCTTAATGGGGTATTCATTTTAAATTAAAACAGGGATTTTTTTAGACCAAAAGAATGCTGTGTTTCAGAAGAACTTTTATAATTGCAATTTATCTGTAAATTCTTTACTGTAGAAGGTATTGCATTGGATGGAGATGACCCTGAACATATACAGTGGATTTACCAGAAGTCTTTAGAAAGAGCATCACAATTTAATATTAAAGGTGTTACCTACAGACTCACCCAAGGTAAGGGGATGGTATTACACCAAGTTGTGCCATTTGCACCTAGGCTGGATTGGCGTTCTTTGTATTTGTTATGACTAAGGTGGCAGCTCTGCAGGGATAGTTCTCCTCACCCTTAAAACAGAAACAAGCTGCTTGTTTCCTGTGCCAGCACAAATATTTTTATGACAAATCAGATGTTCAGGCATTCATGATGAATCACAGGAACTTATCTGGGATAAAGCTGAACATTCTTTCTGCAATTTTATTTTTAACTTGGAGCAGCTCCACAGTTTACATTACATGGTGACCACTCTTGCTGGTTCAAAGAGTAAAAACAAAGGGACTTGATTGTCTTTTTTAGCAACATTTTGTGCCAGTTCAGGCTGGTTAAGTCTATGGCATCCGTTTCTTTTTGCTGTCCCTGCCTCTGTTCACATGCAGGTGCAGTATGCTGACACTCATTTCATCAGCATTTCAAACACTAACCAAATAGAAAACTCAACTATCTTTCCTTTGTGCATTTCCCAGTTTAACAGGAAAAGAACAGTTTTAATTTTCCCTGCTAAATGCAGAATACTTGCTTTCAGAGTTTGTTCAGTAGTTCTCTTTGCTTGATACCTGCTTTTTTTCAATGTGCTTGATCCATTCCTAAAACAAAAAAGTGCCCAAGTACTGCAGCAGCATGCCATTATACATGCTTGTTACAGAAATTCCTGGACACTTGAAAGTACCTTTGGACCCACCCTTTGAAATTATTCTGTCTAAAAGTAGTCTCTCAATAGAATTTCTTAGAAAACCCAGAGCTGTATGTTTTGTTTTTACAGGGGTGATTAAACGAATTATTCCAGCAGTAGCTTCTACAAATGCAGTAATTGCAGGTATGCTGTAAGAACTCATTTTGCTTCTACTTTACTGACTTGAGAATTTTGTGGGACAAAAATTTGGAATTGAGAACCTGGAGAGGATAATAGTAAATTTTAAATGTGTCTGGTTTATTCTTACAGTCGTATTTCTGTTTTCCGTAGAGAAACTGTATGTCACTGGATAAATGTTATCACTCTGGGAGAGAGCAAAAGCATTTAAGACTGGGGAGAAAAATTGAAAAACACAGTACATAGGCTTGGCATAGATTAGTGCATTAGCCAGAGCACGGTGGTGTTAATGCACAGAACTACCAGCAGCCTTCAGATGTTTATTTTTCTCTTTATAGATTGTTATACTTGATTGTTTTTGTCACTTTTTGTCCAGCTGTGTGATGTCTGCATGTCTGGTAGAGCTAGGTGAAGAAATTATTTTTTCTCATTCCAGCTGTTTGCGCCACAGAAGTTTTTAAGATAGCCACAAGGTATTTAATTTCTTATTAATTACAGACATGATTTCTAGCAGAATGTCATGTATCAACACTGACATATTTGTCATTACAGTGCATATGTTCCTCTTAACAACTACTTGGTGTTCAATGATGTGGATGGATTATATACATACAGTTTTGAAGCTGAAAGAAAGGTTAGTGCCATCAAAGGCTTGAAGGAGTATTTCCTTGATTTGTATTTATGCACTTTGTGTGTATTTCTGAACCTCAGTATTGAATCTATTGGCCCCTAGCACTGAATAATAATATCTCTGAAGTTTTAAAAGTGGAAACTGCAGTGTTACTGGTCTGCTATTTCTGCAGAGTAGAGCTATAAAATAAGATACTCAAACCTAAGATAACTCATGGGCAGATCTTCTCAAAAAGAGGTTATGGCAAAAATTGATCTGAAAGTTTGTGGTATTGGATTTTATGTCAGATGAAATTTGTCATTCATAAATACTTAGGTGCTGTTGGGAACCAATCAGTGACAGACTTCAGAAGGAAATGGGTTTTGTCATTAATATTTACAACTATTAATATTTTTAGAGCTAAAATTTCAAAAAAACCACAACACACACACTTTTGAGACCTTACTAGCAGCATTTCTAAAATCATCTTTAACATAATGTGTGTTCTTGTGCTGTTTTGTGGTAGGAGAACTGTCCAGCCTGCAGCCAGCTTCCCCAAAACATAGAGATTTCCCCATCAGCTAAATTGCAGGAGATCCTGGATTACTTAACAAATAATGCTTCATTGTAAGTTGGAACCATTCTGAGTAATTTGATAATTTGTTGGTTTATTTCTTGTAAAAGGTAATTTTAAAATGTGTTTTTAACCTGATTTCCTGGTTTTGTTTTGTTTGTTTTGTTCTGCTTGTTTGTTTTTAAATGTTTTATATATAGGCAGATGAAATCTCCTGCAATCACAGCAACTATGTATGGGGGAAATAAAACACTTTATTTACAGGTAATCTGAACATACATAATTTATCTTAATATTCTGAATTTGCTTTAATTTACTGAATTTGGAAAAAAAATTGTCTTTTTTTTTTAATTTGCAGACAGTAGCTTCAATTGAAGAACGAACAAGGCCAAATCTTTCCAAGACACTAAAAGGTATCCTGGAGCTGTCAGGTGTTGATTTTCAAGTTACAGAAAGTCAGTTTCACCCCTGTGTGTGGATATTTAGCTTTATCTTGCATTATGCAGTAGAATTTGCTTCATTGTCTTTTTACTTTCAATACACATTGAATTTTAGTTTCACATTGCTCAGCTATAGCAATTGTTTAAAGGTGAAGTGCAGGCAGATGCACACAGAACATTGCAACAAAGCAACCAAATATCTGCTGTAAATTGCACACTCTCCAGTAGAGTTTTATATATATTTCTCAACAAGGTCTGTTTCCTGATTAATATTAATTTAACCAGTGAGCTGTTTGCAGCTTTATTTAATCACATTTATGGTTTGTGGGGATAGCATTTCTCATTTTTTGGGGCTTCTTGAAAAGGCACTGCACATGGGTTTAATTAAATTAATTAAGCTTTTCTTTCTGTTTCAGAACTGGGGCTTGTGGATGGCCAGGAACTTGCAGTTGCTGATGTTACTACACCACAGACTATGTTGTTCAAACTTCACTTTACCACTTAATTTATTCATAAGCAAAGTGCAAATACAGCAAGATAAATCTGTGCCCACCTTATAAAACAAACATACTCTGTGGGTGTTAAGGCAGCCTGAAATGTTCCTGTTAGTGCCAGCATGGTTGAAGGTTAGGAAATCTAAATGAATCACCATATTTCAGAATTGTATGTAGAAGCCAATATTTGGTGGATTATATTTGTATAAATGCTTATTCATGTACAGACCTCTGATGTATAGAAATACACTTTTCCCAGGTTTTGTTGTCAAAATGTTCATGCTAATGTACTTTCAAACACGTGGAACTTTAAGGTGGCCAAAAGTCTTGTTTTCAGCATGTCTGCACACATAAATGCAAAGAAAAGATGTTTTTAAAAGGAGCCACAACATTCTGGTTATAAGTTTAGCACTCCTGAGACTTACTGAGTCACCTTAAACCAAAGGAGGCAGTAGATTAAAGTGAGGATTTCCCTCTTATTTGTTATTGATTTGATCAATTTTATGGAAGGTGTTAAATATGGAAGAGATGGCTTTGTTTACAAAAAACACAAAAGGAGAAAATTATCAACTGTACATGAAAATACAGGTGTGTCTCTTCACTGTCCCCAAGCAGCCACCATGCACAGCATTGCAAAATTATGTTCAAATATCATTGGTGCTGTTAAAGTATTTATTAATAAAAAATTCAGAAAGACACCTGAGTTTGTGGCTTTTCTGTGGACATTCAAGAGCATTTATAACCTCCATTAAAAAATCTGGGGTATGATTTGGCTGCTTTAGTCAGAGACTTAAGGAGTGCCAGTGAATTCTAGTCTGATGTGTTAGCTGTGTTTGAAGTTCACAATTTTTAAACGATGAACTGCATAGTTTAAAAGGACAAGGATTAATGAGTACAAATGGAACGAGGCGAGAAATACAGGGATAGGACAAGGAGTAATGGGTACAAATTGAATGAGGGGAAATAGGGGAATAGGACAAGGAGTAATGGGTACAGATTGAACGAGGGGAAATAGGACAGGGAGAAATAGGTACAAATTGAACAAGGGAAAATAGGGGAATAGGACAAGGAGGAATGGGTACAAATTGGAAAAGGGGAAATTTGGGCTAGATACTCGGAAGAAATTCTTTCCTGTGAGGGTTGTGAGGGCCTGGCACAGGGTGCCCAGAGAGGCTGTGGCTGCCCCACCCCTGGAAGTGCTCCAGGCCGGGTCATTTGGGGCTTGGAGCGGAAGGTGTCTGTACCATGGCAGGGACTGGAACCGGACGGTGTTTAGGTCCCTTGCAGCCCTGAGCCTCAGCGTTGCCCCGCTCCGGAGGCGCTGTGAGGGCGGGCGCGGTGCCCCGGCCCCGCCTCCCGGACGC
>NW_005054317.1:2343313-2360623 GCF_000277835.1 Geospiza fortis
CGGCCGCCGTGCCGAGCCTCGCCCGCCTCCTCCGCTGTCTCTCCCTTACCCTGGGGAGGTTTAACCGCCCCCCCGTCCAACGACGCCCCGTTTTTTATAATTCAGAGCCCCCTGTGGTTTAATAATCCACGTTCCGCTCCCTCCCGTGCCGGGGGACACCGACACGGAGCCGGGGCAGGCTCAGCTCAGAGCCTGGCTGGTGTCACCAGTGTCCTGCTTTTATCGCATTGGGTAGCACTGAGCTTCATATCCCTGCTTCTCCAGGCGTTATTTATTTATATTTGTTTTCTGAGGGGCTAGTAATTGGTAAAACCTCAGTAATATTAAAGGGGAAATAATGATCTTTTCAGACGCTTGCGTGGATTCGGTCTTTGCAACAGGAGGGGCAGAGTAGAAGCTGAAAGTCTGGTCCATGTGAACCAAATGAAATTTCCACTTTTCGTGGCTTCCAGTTCATAATCCTGCAACATCTGTCGAAAGGAATGTGCTGGTGGAAAAGTTGTCATGGCTATGAGGAAGTGTTTCCCCTGTGCGTGTGCTAATGGAGAGCCTGAAGGAATGGTCAGCCCTAAGCTGCTGTTTGGAAGGGAGAGAGCAAAAAGGAGCCCTCATATTAGAAACTCCCCCCAAAATAATAGTAAACATATGGGAAATGAAGTCATCTGGAATCAGTGTCATTTCTACAGCTATATCTAGAAAAACTATGTGTATTTGGAGGAGGAGGAGGAGTTTATTTCCAGGTGAAGCCATAGCAGAGTGAGATTTCTAAAAACTGAAAGCTGTAGGGACTGAAAATGTTTTCCAGGTTGGTTGCTCAGCAAAGGTCAGTTTGGGATGTCTTTGTCCCTTTGAGGGCTTGGCAGTCATGTAAGTAGTTTGGTGCCATCTTAAAATGCAGAAATTGTTTATAGAAAACTCTGTCATGCTTAATTTCTCAAAGCTTTAGTTTGTCTGACCATTTTTAAAATTTTATTTATATCATAGTATTTATGGTAGTTTGTAAGAAGAGCAGCAAAGATCAGACTGCATCTGGTTTTGAGGGAAAACCTTCTTAAGAGATGTCAAAATATGTTCTGAATGTTACAGTTAACTCAGAGCTTTTTCTGAAGCTGTTGAATCATGGACAAGGTAGCAATAAGTCAGATGCTTGTAATAAATCACATGTTTGTAGTATTTTGGGCAAGGAAAACAGTAATTATCTGGATTTGAGATTTGAGGCCAACAGCTATCAACTGTTCTGAAAGTAGAAGGCAGCTTTAAATATTGTAACTCAGTGTTTTTAATAGATGCTGCTGTATAGAGTGAGTTTGGTTTTAAATAGCCTGAAATAGTTATGTTACCCAGATTGTTTGTAGGTACAAAATTGAATGCTGTTTTTTGATTTCTCTTTCTTACTTCACATGCTTCTGAAATTTGATGCTGAAATTCTTATTCTTGCCGTTGACAAGTCCTGGAAAACCTGCAAGAAATACAATAATTGGAATTGTTGATGTGGTTTTAGGGCAGCTTCAGAACTGAACAATTCAGTATTTCTCTACAGAAGAGGAAAATTCTCAGCTGGGCTGCTGCTGATTTTTGTTGTCAGCTCCATGCTGATGCTTGGTATATGAGGAAAAATGAAGTCTTGTCAGAAACTGAAGGGCAGGAACCCTTCTCACAGTGTAAATGCTGCAAATACTTAAAGCTTTTCCCCTCTGTTTTCTGTAATGGTGTGTGAAGTGTTTATGTGTTACTTGCAGATAACTTTTAAGACCTTGTAATTTTTTCCTGCTTTTTAATCAGTATAATTCTCCTAACTACAGCTTTTCATGTTGTTTTGCCTGGACTCCTTTCACTGTAGGGAAGCAGGAGGCCACATTTGCTTTTGCCTCTGGCTTTCAAAGTAGGGTTTTTTTGCCTATCTCTCTTTTTTCCTTTTTTTTTTTAGGAACAAATTCTCTCATAAGTGGAGGATGGGACACATCTTCCTGGGGCTTGAACTCAACTACAGAACCCCAGAATCAGCCAGTATCACCCACAGCCATCACAAAGCCTGTGAGGAGGACGGTTGTGGATGAATCTGAAAACTTCTTCAGTGCCTTTCTCTCCCCAACAGATGTTCAGAGTATACAGAAAAACCCAGTCGTGTCCAAACCTCCAGCCAAATCACAGCGACCCAAAGAGGAGGTGAAAAGCACTTTAAAGGAGTCTCAACACTCCAGTCAGCTGGAAGGGCCAGTGGCAGCAGAGGCAGAGGTCAAGGATTCCTCTGGAGCTGTCCTGGACTTGAAAAGCCTTGATATTCCCAAGGAGAAATTAGAAGAGAATGCTGTGCTTCAGTCTGATGCCCAGCATGAAGCAAGCACAAACGAAGTTACTGACAAAAAGGTGTCTGCTCTAACTTTTGAGGAACCTGACGATTCTCCTACTGAAAAATCCAGTGTAGGAGGGGATGGAGCAGCAGGTGCACCCGAGGGCACTTCTCAGCCCCTTAGAGCAGGCACGAAAGACCTGGGTTTGGAAGGGAAGGAGAGAAAGACTGAGGACAGACAAAGCAACACCCCATCACCTCCCATCAGCACCTTCTCCTCAGGCACTTCCACAACCAGTGATATTGAAGTTCTGGACCACGAAAGTGTGATAAGTGAGAGCTCAGTAAGTTCCAGACAAGAAGCTGCAGATTCCAAATCCAGCCTCCACCTCATGCAGACGTCATTCCAGCTCCTGTCCACGTCTGCCTGTGCGGATTATAATCGCTTAGATGACTTCCAGAAAATGACTGAGAGCTGTGGCTCCTCGGATGCTTTTGAAAGAATTGATTCATTCAGTGTGCAGTCCTTGGACAGCAGGAGTGTCAGTGAAATAAATTCAGATGATGAGTTATCAGGCAGGGCTTCTGCTTCAGCGTCTGTCACCGTCAGTCCTTCCGTGCCAAAGACAGAAACGGTTGACGCCCTGAAAAATAAATCTGAAAACTTGAATGATGCTCCTGTGCTACATGCTGAGGAAGCTGAGATGGAAGAGAGTGGCAGAAGTGCAACCCCTGTTAATTCTGAGCAGCCAGATGTTGTTTTGGTTGCTGCTGTGCAAACTGTTGAAGAACAGGTTGTGAAGGAGGAGGCCGAGCCCCAGCAGGATGCTGGGGAACCATTGGTAGAAGAGGACACTGAAAAGCAAGAGCTTAAAAAGGTAACTAAAACATGTATTGCAAACACAGCTTTTAGTTGCAAATGAGACTCCTGACATTTCCTTACATTGTCCTGTATCTCTTATATCAGCTTATTTGAATGAATTAATCGATGCTGAACTATCTGACCCTGTAGAAAACTGTCCCTGATATCCTGCAGTGGAACAGTATTGGTAAAATTTCTGATCAGATACTTGTGGGTTTCACCTGACCCACCTGGTTGTCAATGATGTGAATTGTGAGTAGGGGTGGCAAACAGGAAGCCTAATAAGTCAAATGTGTTATTTTAGTTCTTTGGTGTTTACATTTGTATATTTTCTTGTGCTTTTGTTATCTATGTTCAACTTTCCAAAACTTGTTATTAAGAAATTGTTTTGAGGATATGAGCTAAGAACTTTTGACCTTGAGTGAAAGTTTACTTCCCTCATCTGAGGCTCTTCTGCTGCTTTGTGCTAATGTTTCACAGAGGGGACCTTCCTATAGAAATTATTCTGTAAAGAACATTAGGAGTCTTAATGCTTAATGTAAGCCATAGTTTTATAGATTATCAGCTCTAGTTAAAAATTTCATGTATAATTAAGCTGTATCAGAGTTGATGATTTTGTTGGGGAGCTTACTTCAGCTACATGTGCTGATTTAATAGGATTTCTACACCTGTAGAAAACAGTTGTCTTTCTGTTCAGGTGTGTGGCAGAAACATGAAAATCCTCACTGACTTCTACCCCAAATTCCTGAAACATTGATCAGTTCAATTTTAAATAGTCTTGTGAGGGAATAGGAGGGGGGAGAAGGGAAAGCCTGCCCCTCTTGTGTTTGAATTGTCCCATTAATCTGATCTGTATCTATAAAACCTTCTCCAGATGATTGATGCCCTAACTGAGAAGCTGGAGAAGAGGGAAATACAGTTATTAAGCACTAGTAAAGAGAGGGCTCGCTTGGAAGAAGCTTATGATAACCTCAAAGAGTAAGTATGAAAATACACCCAGTGCTGTAACTGTGACTTTGCTGTAATAAAATCTTAGACAATAGATAAAACAAGAAGCTTTATGACTGGAGCAAAGGTTACAAGGGATGTGCACTGTTTGGGAAAGGTGGCAATAGTGATGGCATGTGCTGTGATGGGATTTTTTAAAGACATGTTATTTCTTGGAGCCAAAATCTCTTTTGGGAGGGGCTGGAGAAAGATTTTTCAGGTAAGCAAGCAGTAAGAATGACAAATGTGGAGAATCAGTCTTGGTTGCTAATAAAGATCTTTATTGTAAGACCGGATTCAGCTATTAAGAGAGACTGACTTTCTTGATACAGGGGGAGGAACCTGATTTACTAGGTAAATAGTCAACTTTGTTGACTAAAATGTAGGCAGTGAAGGTATGGAAGAAGGGCTGGTTGTAGGAGAAAACCTGAAATTATTATTTAATTTGGTTAAAGTTAAAAGGGGAAAAAGTGGAAAGCTGTATTTACCAGCTCACTGATCAAGTATAGAGTTATAAAATTTACAGATATATGATGCTGTTTAATGACCAAATTGATCCTAACTTAAAAAATAGATTAATTAATTTACCCTTTGTATGATACAGAGTATGGTT
The DNA here is from genome assembly GCF_000277835.1 of Geospiza fortis. Lineage (NCBI taxonomy): Eukaryota > Metazoa > Chordata > Aves > Passeriformes > Thraupidae > Geospiza > Geospiza fortis. The sequence continues at coordinate 2,348,066 of NW_005054317.1, forward strand.
AACTAAAAAGGACTTTTTCTAGGAGCAAAACATTTAAGATAAATCAAGCACTTAGTTGTTTTCATGGGTAAACTGCTGAATTGATAAAGATCTTTGCTTAGGACTTCTGATACAGATGTGAGGTTTTTTGACTTTAGCTTATCATGTGTAATACAAGTACTTCTTAAAAGCATTTAAGACAACTTGTTGCAAACTTTTTGGAGTGTCACATACCCATGCAATTGTTCTGAAATGTTCATTTTAAATGCAGTGAAATGTTTAGAATGAAAGAAGAGAGCAGCAGCCTTTCATCTCTTAAAGAGGAGTTTGCTCAGCGAATTGCAGATGCTGAGAAGAAGCTCCAACTAGCCTGCAAAGAGAGAGATGCAGCTAAAAAGGTGATTTGGCTTTTTTTATTAAATTAATATTTATTAGTTTATGACACAATTGAATTTCTTGAGGAAAAACAATATTAACCCAGGGAAAAGCATGAGCTGTTTCCAGCCATCCAGGTTGCTTGGTGTTCAAATCTGTGTTCTTGCATCCATGCTGTGAACCAGCTTGGGGAACTCATTTAATTGGGAAAAAAAAGAGATTTAATGTGCTCTCATTCACCTTGTACCAGATATGTATTTGCATTGGTGAGAGAGAATGGCCTGGGGATGTGAGGAAGGGGTAAAGAATGGGAATGGCTTCTTTAGAGGATTAGCTGGGAGGAAAATTAAGGGCTGATGGCAGATTGATTTGGAACAAGCAAAGAAATCTACAGCAGCAAAGTTTATGGGCTTTAAATGTTCTTGACCTGGTGTCACAGCATTTCATTTCTCTAGCTTAATGCAGAAAGGAAACTCAAATCTGACTGAAAACCAAATATTTTTCAGCTGTTTGTCACTGTGTTGACACAGCAGTGAGTTGAATTATAAAAATTATTCAGTAGCTACGTGTGAATAGGACAGGTTGATTTTTCTCTGTTGCAAAAGTTTCAAGAAAATTGAATGGATGGGGAAGTTAGAACAAATTGAACAGAGGATTTACAGAGTTTCAATCCTTGGAGGTTTTTAAAACTTGATGCAATAAGGCTCTGAGCAATCTGTTTTGATCAGATAATCTCCAGAGTTCCCTTCCAACCTAAATTGTTTTCCAAGCAAAGTCTTGTGAGAGGAAGGGCAGAAGGAAAAGGTGATCGGTGTAACTCACTCTGTGTTTTTCCCTCCATGTACTATAATAAACAGTATTTTATCCTATTATTTAGGAAGTAAAGACTGTTAAAGAGGAATTGGCTACTAGACTTAATACCAATGAAACTGCTGAATTATTGAAAGAAAAAGAAGAGCAAATCAAAGGATTAATGGAGGAAGGTGAGAATTAACTTTTTTCTTGGGTAGTAAAAATATGTAGAATAGTTTGAAATGTAGTGGCCTTGCACACAGGCCTTCTTTGTGTGGGTAAAAAGTGCTAAATTTGAAGCATGTTGGATGTTTCTGAATGTTTTAAGCATTTAGTGAATAGCAGAGAGTAACAGGAGGGGTCAGGCAGGTGCAGGTGGCTGGAGAGGTGATTCCTGCAAGATGCAGGAAAAGATGCTGAGAGATAAAACCAGCATGTGCAGAACAGCATTCCATGTTCCATTCAGAAGAAGTCTAATGAGGGCATTGTTCATGGCATTTCTACAGTGTCTCCTTTAATATTTTTTAAGTTTAGAATTGAAATATAGATACTAAATGAGAAGATTTTTTTTTCTAACATGATGAGCTCACTTGCTTTATTTTCAAAGCCTTTTACATCCTATCCTCTCTCACTGTAGCTCAGTGTAGCAAGGGTATCTCAGGATAAGATATATTTAAATTTAAGAACTTGCATGAAAAATTATAAGAATAAGTATTTCCATATTTACTGGAGTATCATTTTCATGGGACTGAAGAGCAAATTTGGTGTCAATAGAGAGAATCCATAGAATATCACCAATATGCACTGGCTTCATGTTCAATTTCTTCACAGGAGAAAAGCTTTCCAAGCAGCAGCTGCAGAATTCCAACATTATTAAGAAATTAAGAGCCAAAGAGAAAGAGAGAGAAAATATTAACACAAAACAGAGCAAAAAGATTAAGGAAATGGAAGAGGAGTTGCAGCATTTAAAACAGGTGAGATATTTGTTGATTTTTTTTTAAAGCTTTTTATATTATGTGCAAAATTGCCTTTTGGGAGGGCTCTTGATAAATTGACATTTTTTTATTTTCTGGAGACTTCTCTATTTCACAGAATCCCAGAATGGTTTGGGTTGGAAGGGACCCTAAAGCCCATCCAGTTCCATCCCCTGCCATGGGCAGGACACCTTCCACTATCCCAGGCTGCTCCAAGCCCCATCCAGCCTGGCCTTGGACACTGCCAGGGATGGGGTAGTCTCAGTTTCTCTGGGCAATCTGTGCCAGGGTCTCACCATTTCACATTATTGGAGCACGGAGTTGTGATTTATGTGTGTATTCCTTGTAAAACTGCAGTGAGGGATCTTCTCAGCTGCAGATCCTCAGAGGGATCTTCTCAGTTTGCACTTGTATTGCTGTTACCATGTGAGCTGGAAAATCTGTACCACCAAAATTTGGACAGTGATTGAGTCAAGAACTGACAAATTTCAGACCCAGGATGTGGAGTTGTGTGAAACTGTGGTGAAGAGCAGCTCCCTCCTCTGGACAAGGCAGGGAAGCAAAACCTTTCTCTTTCTGCCAAGTGTTAGATGGGTTCAGCCACTTTATCCCAAATTGGTTGCCACTGTTGTCACTGTCCTCAGGCAATGTTGTCAGCCCCATGTCCTGAGGTTTGTGTCACATTTCTTGTGTGCACTGCCAGGTGCTTGATGGTAAGGAAGACCTTGAGAAGCAGCATCGAGACAGCATTAAACAACTGAACAGTGTTGTGGAGAGACAAGAAAAGGACCTTACTAAACTTCAGGCAGAAGTGGAGGAACTTGAAGAAAGGAACAGGAGTGTGCAGGCAGCACTCGACAGTGCGTACAAGTAAGCAAAGCAATCACACCTTCAGATTGTGGCTCTTTCTTGTGCAATGCTTGTGAAATATTTAAATGTAACAAAGTTACTTTCCAAGTTGCTCTTGGCATTTAAATGTACTGGGGTTTGTTTATTTCTTTGGTTCTTTCTCCTCAGGGAACTTGCAGATCTTCATAAAGCTAATGCTACAAAGGACAGTGAGGCTCAGGAAGCAGCCCTGAGTCGGGAGATGAAGGCCAAGGAAGAGCTTGGGTTAGCACTGGAAAAGGCCCAGGAGGAGGCTCGACAGCAGCAGGAAGCTTTGGCAGTCCAGGTGGGTCTGAAATGCAGTAATAAACTCTGTAATTCAGCAGGTGACTGCACTGAGCTGCTGTGTACACCTGATGTAATGGACCTGGTGGAACTCGTTTTTGTGTACTTAGCAAATACACAGAGGATTTCTTCCCCATGGAACTTGTTCCATATTAAGGGGTGGTTGTGCTAACCTTTAAAATACTAATTTTATTTAGAAATACTTATAATTTTACTTGTCTAGATGAAATTACTTTGACAGACTCTATGTTAGGTTTGTGGTACTCTTACCTGTTAGAATTTTTAGTGATAAATAAATCAGTGTAACTATTTGTGTGCGTGCAAAAATGAAGCCTTTACTTGTAAACAAACATATTACTGTTTGAAAATGGTGTGGCAAGGAATAGGTGATGATATAACTTTTGGCAAGAGTTTAGTAACAATTTCTTGTTTATTTAGGTGGCAGACCTGAGGCTGGCACTGCAACGTGCAGAGCAGCAGGCAGCAAGAAAAGAAGATTATTTACGGCAGGAAATTGGTGAACTACAACAGGTACTGTGACAAACAGATGATGCCCACTTGCATCTGCAAGGAGGACTTCTAAAAACCCAAAAATAAAATGCTACCATGACATGAGCAGCCTGAAAGAGAAGCTTTATTTTCCTTGTTACCTGCAGTGGTTGTCCTTTACAGAGGAGCAATAAAAATATTGATGGAAATGTTTTTTTAAGTCACATAGTGGAAAAAATTGTCTTAGTTTTTTATGATGCCTCTTAAATAGAATGCTGTCCTTTTTTAACACGAGACAAAATACAGGCATTAATTCTGTGATAGTTGTCTAAAATTGTTGGCAAATGCACTTCTGAATGACTCTTTATCTGCTTCTTAAGAAAATTTTTATTGCTCTTAAGGGCCAGAATATAGATGGTTGCCAAAACGTTTCAAATTATATCCAGAGCTCTGGAATTTCTGGGCCCTTGTTTTATTATGTTTCTAAAACTGTTTAACTTCTCTCTTGGAATATCACACTTTACTTTGAGTTTGAAGCACATGAACATTAGATTGTAAAGCAGTAATCTTAGAATGTAAAGCAGCTGCTATTTATTTAGATGAACTCTGTGTGAATCTTTCAATCCATCATATGATTTAAATTATATTGGATTTGTGATTTCAGAGACTTCAAGAAGCAGAGAGCAGGAACCAAGAGCTGAGCCAAAGTGTGACCTCTGCTACACGGCCCCTGCTGAGGCAGATAGAGAACCTGCAGGCCACACTGGGAGCACAGACCTCTGCTTGGGAGAAACTGGAGAAAAACCTTTCTGACAGGCTGGGTAAGATGGTTGAGCTTCTGCTGAGCTGGGAGGCTCTGGGTGAAGATGTGAGATGTGGGAAGGTAAATGTAAAGGGCTTAATTAACACTTGCCCAAAGTGTAGATGGTGGATCAGGAGTGATGAGCACCAAATGCTTTCCTGTAAGGAAATGGTCTGGGGGGGTTATGCCAAGGTTCTTGGACAGGTAATCCACTGTAAAACACTCTGTAACATAAGATTGTGAGGTGTACATGTCCTTACAGCATCTAAGGGCATTGAGACACTGAAGGTATTCCAGCCTGATGCTGAGATTCCCAATTGTAAAGTTTGGATCACTTACCTGACTAGGTGATGATATACATACTGTATCATCATATTATGATGCTATTGTATTGTATTATATTATAAATATATGTACATATATTGTATGATGATACATATCACTTACCTGCATAGGTGATGATACATATATTATTTGATATAGTAGTAACTTATTGTTTTAAATGAAAAAAGACATTAAAAGCCCAAAGGTGGACCCAAAGAAATTATTTCCTCTCTGGAAGCAATCTGTAGTTGTATATTGCATTCTGAAAGAGTCTGAAATCTGTTCATTCTGCATTGCTTTGATCCTCTGTGTGTGGAAAAGATTTAATTTCCTTTACAAAAGAAAACAAGATGTATTTTTTAAGAAAGATTAGTTGCATTAAAAAAAATCTCAAATTCAATTTTGATATATAAGTAAGTGGCTGATATCTAGATATTTGATCAAAAAAGGTTAAATTCCATGTTTTTTCTTACTATTAGGGGAGTCTCAAACTCTTCTAGCTGCAGCTGCTGAGAGAGAACGGGCTGCTACAGAGGAACTTCTTGCTAATAAAATTCAGATGTCTTCTTCTGAATCTCAAAATAGTCTCTTAAGGCAAGAAAATACCCGTCTTCAGGCTCAGCTGGAAGTGGAGAGAAACAAATTGAAGAAAATGGAAAATGAGAACAGCAGGTGAGTTTTGGTTAACAGCATTTCTTTTTAATGTAGTGAAATGGGGTGTTGATATGATTGCGCAACGTGTTGGCACAATGCTACAAAAATATTGATACTTTGTTTCATTTTTAAGATTACACTGTGTTACATTGATAACATTTTGTAGCCTTGCAGCTGTGTTTGTTTTAAAGGTGCCTGAATCTACAGTGAATAGAATGGAGAATACTTATTTATTAACTATACCTCTTTCCTTTCTCCCTGTAGGTATGAGGTTGAACTAGAAGGGCTCAAAGATGAGTATGCAAAAACCTTGGAAGATGCAAAGAAAGAAAAGGTATTGCCTAGTTCAGCTTTAATCTCTGTTATGCTTCAAATCTGAGCTAGGAGATTAACAGTTTGTATTTCTCTTTGCAGGCACTGCTGGCTACTCAGTTAGAAATGGAGAAGATGAAGGTTGAACAGGAGAGGAAGAAGGCTGTTCTTGTCCAAGAAGCAGCAAAGGAGAAGGTGCCAAAACCTAACGTTTATAAGTTTTACTGATATTGTCTTTATTTTAGTAGACATCTATACCTGAAACCTTTAGTGCCTGGCAGTATCTTTCCAGTGAAATAGGTGTTGTGTTAGACTCAGTGAAATAAGTTTTGAGTATGAGTCTATTTAACCTGAGGATTGTTGTCTCAATCCTCTGTGTTCTTTGAGCACTCTTGGGTCCTTTTTCTTCTGACGCTACTTGTTTCCTTTGCTCAGACTACCAGCATTGCTTCCACTGAATTCCTGTTTTGTTTCAGTGTGTAATGTTCCACATGCTTTCCAGCTGAAGTCACAAGTCACAGAACAATCCTCAATAGTCATTAAATTCATTACCACTAATTAGCAGTTAGTATTCAGTAAAACTATTTCTGTTGTTTGTTTGTTACTGTCTCCAGTCCTAAAATCTAAGTGCTTTCCCCTTCAGAGGTTAGCATGCTTGTAGATGATGACTGGAAAAAAGGGCCAGTCTGTTTTGAAATGGTACCAATAAATTATTAGCATGTGAAAAATCCTGGAATTTAATCCATATTTATTTAAAAAGAAGAAAAAGGTCTTTACATTCATTCTAAGAGATGTTCTTCTGCATGTGAGATTTTCATTCTGTGATACATTTGGATATACATAATGCCTCTGAGTCTCTCTTGAAAGAGAACCTTTTCTTGGTGTAATTTGCAGCTTCTGTCTTAATTTTCTGAAAGGTGCAAGATCTTGAAGATAGGCTGTGTAACAGCACAGAAGTTCTTTGCTGTTGAACTTTCATATGTTTTAGGTATGGGGCAAGTAGAAAATCTATCACATAGTGTTCTATGGTTGTTGGTGGAAAAAGGGAGGCTATTTATAGAATTTCTTTTAGCCTGTTGTGAAGGTTTTTTCTTTTTCCAACTGGTGATATTGGATGTCTTTGTTTTTAAGGACCGAAAGTCATTCACAGTTGAAACTGTATCAAGTACACCATCAATGTCCCGCTCCAGTTCCATAAGTGGGGCGGACATGGCAGGTCTTCAGACCTCTTTCCTCTCACAGGTAGGATAGATCACCTATAATGGCTTTTTTCTTCTTGACAAACCACTTACTTTCCTCCTCAAGAACTTCTAGTAACAGAGAAAATGACTCTTCAAGAGTGTATTGGCCTTGGACAAGGTAACATCCTGTGCAGAAACATCTAAAATCTGCTTGCAAGATGTCTGTGACTGTAAAACATACAATTGATTTATTTTTACTTGCACTCCTGGTTTAGGGCACAGCTCTGCTCCCTGGGCAGCATCACTGACTGCTGTCCTCTGCTGCTGCTGCTCCTCCTCTGTCAGTCCAGTGTTAAATGGCACCTGTGGAAGTGTCAGGAGAACTTGCCAGTAGGGAGCTATCCCAAAATTGTACCTATTCACCTCCAGCTTTTGTTTTGAAAACAAGCTTTAAGCATTGAAATGCTTACCTAGCACAGTGTAATTTTAAAACTTAAATTGTGTCATATTTAGGAGAGGGAAGATTTCAAAATGGTCATGTTTTTGTCTAATTTTCAGCTTCTCTAACCTTCTGTTTGTAGGATGATCCTCATGATCACTCGTTTGGACCAATAACTACCAGTGGCAGCAATCTCTATGATGCAATAAGGATGGGATCAGGTTCAAGTGTAATTGAAAACCTTCAGTCACAGCTAAAACTAAGAGAAGGAGAGATTTCACATCTACAGGTATCTTTTCAGAAAGTCTGGTGTATGTTACAAGAATTCTGTGAACCAGCACAGCTCTGTAGGGATGAGCACAAGAAGAATTTGTTGCTTCCTTTTTTGTTTTGGCAAGGACCTATCCAGAAAACCTATCTGTCTGAAAAGTAGAATATCCAGAACAGAAAATTTGAGATTTGAAAAGAAAGTGAGAGTGGATCTGAGATGTGCTGTTACACAGTCTGGTTAAGAATAAGCCTTAATCACTTGTATTTTGATATGGTGTTTTATAACTACAGTGAATTCTTTCCTTCTCCTCCTTGTTATGTGTGTTTACCCTAGCTGGAAATTGGAAACCTGGAGAAAACTCGATCAATAATGGCAGAAGAGCTGGTTAAATTAACAAATCAAAATGATGAACTTGAAGAGAAAGTGAAGGAAATACCCAAATTACGCACACAGTTAAAGGTAAGTGCATTTCTGGTGTAAATCCATAGTAAAATGTAGATAATTGCATTTCTTTAGGAGTAGTCCTATCAGTTTAGGAATGTATTCAAATCTGTCTCTAAGCATAAGTGACTGAAGAGCCTGGTTTTTGGTGTGGTTTTTTTTTTAATTTTATATATAGTAGAATCTAAAAGTGCCCACTCCATAGTTAGGGAGTCACTTCAAAACAGTTGTTGGAAACGTGTGCTGTGCATAAGACTGTGTGCTAAACAAGGGAGAAACCATTTTTTGTTTCTATCATTTAGGAACTCATCTGGAACTGGATTTTTTAGTAGAGGAAGGTTTTTGATAAATAGCATGGGTTTATGAGGTTGATTCAGAAGCTGAATATATGTCCAGTAGAGATACATATATAGAAATAGGACCAAAAATTGGATGTTTAAGAATTTAAATTGAAATACTTGAGACATTTTGGAATAATTTTTGAATACAGAATGTTCAGTTTTCTCATGAAACATTTCCCAAGCTGGTCATTCCTGTAGTAAAACAGTGCAGTTTTCTAACTGTTTTTAATGCTTATAGCAACTGAACTTCAAGGTGTTTCAGAATGTCCTCTGAAGCCAGCACTAATTCTTTTTATGATCTTTGGAATATCTTCCTTTAACATCTAGAATATAAATCCAACTGTATTCAAAGCACAAAGTACTTTTGAAGTTTACTGAGTGCTTCACTGTGGTTACACTTTGATGAGGTGGTGCTGCCTTATTTCCCCTGGCAGTGTAAAACACTGTCCAGCAGCAGCTTGTTTGAAGCTGAGAATAAGAACCAGTGAGATAACTCTGTGTTAAAATCCTTGCAGGATTTGGATCAGAGGTACAACACCATTCTCCAGATGTATGGGGAGAAGGCAGAGGAGGCTGAGGAGCTCCGGCTGGATCTGGAAGATGTGAAAAACATGTACAAGACTCAGATAGATGAACTTTTAAAACAAAGACAAAATTAATTCCTGGTGGAACTGTTAGCATTGTATGGTGACAGACTGTAAAGATAACTGTTTATGTAAATGCTGAATTTAAATGTCCTGTAAAAAACCCCTGTATTATAGAAAATGTGACTATATAATAGAGTTCATATGTTGACAGAAGAATCAATGCTTTAAGTGTCCTGTTCTGTCTGCAGTTAAATTATTTGTGCAATATTTAATTTTTTTTCTTCAGTCATCCCTTTATTTAAGTTTTTGCTAAATGGTGGGCCATTTTACATAAACAGCAGAAATTTTGATTGTTACCTTGTGACATAGCACTGGAAGGCATGAGTAGTACTAAAGCAGCCCTTGATTCATAATCTTTGTAAAACTGTGAAAATCACTTTAGAAGTCTGTCTCAAATGTTCATATGAGTTTTTCTAAAATCTCATCAGGTAATTTTTAATAACTAAGTAGCAGGGACTTGCTGTCTGAAGCATACCTGGGTGGATATTTTTATGACAGGAAAATCTTAGATTTGTGTTTACAGCATCTGAACATGTCAGGGTGATTATTCTTAGACAAATCAGATTAGTCTGACTTCTTTACACTAAGTCCTCTAAAGCAGAGTGTGAGACTCAGATGAGACTTCAAATTACAGCTTCATCTTGTATATTGTTTGTGTTCTCATGAGCAATCTGGAGACAGCAGCTCTGCTTGTAATGATAAATGTGTTCAACTTTTAACACCAGAAATCTCAGCTGTTAAATATCTGTTCTAGATTTAGTAGCTGATTTTTAGCAGTAGCTAGAACAGTTCAGAAAAATGCAGGAAACTGCTTTTTTAAAAATAAATTGCTGCAGATCTCATGGTTCCTTTTATATAAGTAGCAAGGGTTGGACTTTTTGTAACACTGAACCGTGGCTTAATAATAGAGCAAGTCTCCAGTGGCTGCAGAGTATTTCTCATGCCATTCCTTAAGCAAGGTATTGGCCAAACAGCACTCACATGACTTGGAGCTGAGCTGCATTTTTGGTAATGTCAGAGGAAATGTTTGGATGGGACCCTTGGGAATGCTGAGAAGGAGCTGTGTCTTCCTCTCTGCATTCCAGAGAGCAAATATTTTGCTGCATCTCAGAACCTACTCGTGTGAAATACTGGGCAGTTGAAATTCTTTGCTTATCACACCAGTGCCTCTGTCGGGAGAGGTTTTTTTTCCCAGACCAGTGCACGTTGTAATTTGGGAACTCTTCCTGCTTGGGTATTTGGTGGCCTGACACACAAAGGATGTGAAGGATGAGGAGTTGTTTCTGCAGAAATGCCTCTTGGTAATATGATTTTACTATGGGTGTTAAGGATTTATTCCTCACTGGGAGAACAGGATTTATTCCTCACTGAAGTTACACAAGCAAGGGAATGTTCATGGAAAATCCTAGTCTGATTTGAGATTCAGGCAGTTACTCTGTGAGGACTTCATTAAAACCATAGAGCCAGAACACTTAAATTTGTTTTAACTCCCCATCTGTCATAGAAACTTCTAACTGCTTTAATAAAAATACTTTTTTCCCTTCCTTTTATTTTGTTTTTCACTGGGAGGTGGGAGGGAATTACCCTCTTGTCTTCATTTCAGTTTTGGAAACCATGGTGGTACGATTTTTCTTCTAAAAAACTCAGAATTTAATGCTTTGCCTTCATATTAAAGCATGGTTGGTTACTCTAAGTTTCTGGAAAACCCCAGACCAATCAAACCTAAGTAAAAATCAGTCCCTATTAAAACATTTGCTGGAATTTTACTCATTTAGAATTATGATGTACAAGGGTTAGTTGAGCCTTTTCTTAAGAAAACAGCTCTTTGTGATGGTCAAAGATTAGAAATTCTCTTTTGTCTACTACAGCGAATCAATAGCTTCCTGGTTTTCACATTATTTTATGACCTTGGCAGACAAGTGCAGCAAAGAAAAATAAATTATCTTATAGTCCTGAAGGATTGACTGTTCTGAGAATGTCTTGGGCTATCTTGTTTACAAGAGCTTAGGTAAAAGGGGAATTTTAACATGCAATCAGCATTAACTGTTTTAGATGTAAAAACACAAAAGGTATTAGATTTTTAAATTTTACTAAAGTAGATGTAAATATTTGTATTGATTATTTTTGGATTATATATTCCCTTGTAGTGCAATCTTTAATATCACCTGAGAATCAGATGGCCTTCTGTGTCTTAATCATCAAAGCCTTAGAAAACAAAGTGGCTGTTGGAAGGTAACATAGACTTTAAAATATCCTGATTTGCTCATCTTTGATCTAACTGTATCTTTATTTTGAAGAAACATTAATGTCTGCTTGGCACACTTAATTCATTGCTCTTACTGAGACTGCCTAGAAGAGTAACATGCAAAATGAAAGGAATTAGGGTAGAATTCTAGTACTCACTTTTGTGTAAATTTATTAATTTAGAACGTTCCTTCTGAAAGCAACTAATTTAGCTCTCATTTTCACTGCATATGCAAGTATGAAGAAATGTTATTTCAAGGTTACTCAGTGTAGTGTTCAGAGGGAGCTGAATTGCTGATGGAGAGGCCTCCGTGGATGTAGGTGGGTTTGGATGAGGAGTAGATTATTCTGGTACTCACTTCCTTTAGGAGCTCAAGAGCCCATGTTCAAAATCCCATGTCAAATTCTCATGAAAGAAGGGTTAGTTGGTTTTTTTTTCCTGCTACATGTTGTAATTTATGTGCTTACATTTTACTAAGGGCTATAATGATCCTTAATAAGAGGTGAAATGGTTATCACAGTGAAATTAAACCCCTTGGTTTCTAGTTGTAAAATATGTATAAACTGTAAAAAGCACGGGTCAGCATAAAATAAAATTTTCCGCTAACAGTGTGCTCTGGTTCTCTTTGAGAAAAGACTTAAAAATAATTCTGGGGAGGGTGGGTGGGTGTGAACCTGGTGCTGTGAAAGGAAAGTATTACTTAAGGTAGAAGATACCAGATATAGTTGGAATACAGGTACAGGTGCCAGTTGAAGTCTTGTGGTACCGTGGGTATTTATGTACGAGGGGCTGGTTTATTTCTAAATGCGCCGCAGCGATGGGGTTGTGGATAATGTGAAATTCAGACTAATTTCCTTTATTCAGGTACGCGGTGTCCCTGCGGGGTCAGCGCCTCTGCCCGCGTTCTCTCGCAGGTTTCCTGGCTCGGGCTGAGCGTTTGTTCCTCGTTTCCCACCTGGGAACGAGGGGAGAGGAGGTCTGGGCTGTGGGGAGGATTCAAAGCTCTCCAGTGTTGGCGCCTGTGCCTCCCCCGGCGCTTGTCACTGCGGGAATTGGGTCACAGCGGAGGAGGGTGCGGGGTGCCGGCACGGGCAGGAGCGCTGCCGTGTGTCAGGGACA
>NW_005054317.1:2361523-2386766 GCF_000277835.1 Geospiza fortis
GGTTGGTGATGGGAGAGGTGATCCGTGTGAAATTGCCCGAGCCCCGGCTGGGTGCGGGGAAAGGGACCCGAGAGCCGGGTCAGCGCAATGCCCGCTGCTCTCCTTGCTGGGAACGTGTCCCTAGGAGCAGGACAGTGTCCCTAGGAGCAGGACAGTGTTCTGAGCAAATCTCCTTTTTCAGGACATACCTAACTCCACCTTCCTCCCCCGCTCCAGGTTTCTGTACCTGGGAAAGCTGAAGCGGTTCCTCTCAAACCAAACAGGTAAAACTACTTGTATCGTAGGAATTTTGCTAAAGGCCTCAGTTGAAAGCAAGCATGCAAATTTTAGCAAATTACAACGCCAAAAAAGGTGGAGTTTAGATACAGGCCATACATTTCTTTTCCTCAGGAAATTTAATGGTTCAAAGCAGGGGTGTTAGGTGAGGAGGTTGTATTAGCAGGAAGGAATGCAGTCAGCTTTAGGGCATACAGATGTGTGGGCCTGTGTGTGTACATGTGTATGTATATAAATACACTTCTATTATGTATAAAATTATATATAGAATATACTCAGCAGTCAAGTTTCTTTAACGTGATGTTAAGCACTAAAAACAGGCATCCTGTAAGACTTAGCTGTGACCCTCTATTTGTGTCTGCCTATTTTTCCCTCAGCCAATTATTAGTTCAAAATGGAGAATGTGTTTTTTTCATACTTATTTTAAAACTAAAAACCCTTCTTTTCTCACCCCTCCCCCCAGCTCTTGTACTTTTTTCCCCTTCTCACTGGATGTTACATGCTCTATACTTGGTTTCCACACTGAACTCTCAGGATCCCTTGGCATTTAGCTAAAGTAAACACACCCATTTTAGCTTGACTGGGAGTTTGTAGTGCATAATAACATTCAATGACTAATGATTCAAAGATAATCCTGAGGTTGAGCAGTCTGGCCTCTCAGTGAAAGTTTGGTCTTCACAGGAAAAAGAAACCACCCCAGAAATACAAGTACAAATCCTTAGACTGTATATCTGGCTCTGACTGAATTTTGTCCTGTGTGCTTGAAATGCTGCAGATATGTTAATTTCTGTTTTGTTTTCTATTTTATTTATAAAGTACAGAACTCACAGGTTGCCATGTTTATGTTGCTTGTGTTTGGATTGCTACTGCAAGAAATCCTGGCTAATTCCCAAGCTGGAAATCCTACTGAATCCCCAAACATTCAGGAAGAGCCATTCTACAACTACAAAGCCATCAACTTGCCAGATGAGCACATCCCCTACTTTCTGCACAATAACCAGCATGTTGCTGACATCTGTAAGCAGGATCCTCTTTGCCCATATAAAGTAAGTTTGCTTTTTTTCCTGTTTGTTTGTTCAAATGTCCTGTTGGGGTGGTTTGTTGCAGCAGTTAAAGATGGTGGTTAATTGGTCTCCTTGCCAATTAGTCAGGGAAAGGATTTGTCTTAAAACCTATAAAAGACAAGAGTAACATTGATGTGCATGTGTGTCCACTTTGGAGCCTCTGCTGTGCATGAGGAATCTGGGTGTTGTTTCTCAAACTCTGTTTGAAAACAGACCAAACCAAAAGCCTTTTATGCAAGATTTATGAGCAAGATGTCATTTAAAAGCTGACGACTTACTTAAGTCATTTCCCACTTTCCTGTTGCAAAACCTGATTCAGTCATTCTGTGTTGCAGAAACACTTGAAGAAACTAAAATCCTGCTGGGGTTATGAGAAATCTTGCAGATCAGAGAACAGGTTCAGTTACCCAGTGTGTGATTATGTTGAAACTGGGTGGTAAGTTTAATTTGAAATGTCTACTGTACATTATGGTAAAAAAATAGTGTAGTGCTCACTTTGATATAGCAGTGAAGCAAGCATTATTGTAATATTTAAAGTGTGATATATATAATGTGTGTATTTATGCATAATGAGCCTTTCAACATTATTTAAAAAATTTAACTTTTTAAGGAAGAAAATACTGCTAGAAATGCTTCCTGCCAGAATGTTTTCATTATTCTGATGTAGCCTTGAATTCAGAGTCCTAAAATAGCTGTATTTCCTTTCTTAGCTTTAAAAACAGAGGAAAAAATGTAGAAAAAAATGTGTACCCTTTTAGGGGAGAATAGCTTTAAATTAAATTGTCATTGATGTTTTCACTTACATGCAGCTGATAAGTGCTTCCTGTTTTGGCATCTTAAATGCCAATAAAATAACTGTCTGGTTCCTCTGTTCCACTTTCAGTGGAAAAATGTGATCTGTTGAAGTTATTACTAGAATTGAGCAACAGAACCTTGATTTGTTTCCTCTTTCCTTCACACACCAGGGCAAGTGACATTGAGACAGCCCAGCAGATATTCTGGAAACAAGCAGACTTTGGGTATGTTCAAGAGAGGCTCAGTGAAGTGAAAACCCATTGCAAGCCTGCAGCAACAGTAGGTATTTCTGACAGATCTGATGCTTCGCACTTGTTTTCAAAAATAATTTTTGTTGTTGACAGGATTCTGCTTGTTCTTAACAGGGGGATTCATCTCTGACCTGCTCCCAGTACCTTCAGCATTGCAGAGCAACAAACCTGTACATCGATTTACGAGCTGTGAAGAGAAACCACGACAGGTCTCTGATTTGCCTGGGTTATAGCAAAAATGAGATGGCAGGGAAAAGGATTTGAGAATTGGTTTAACAAAGCTGGATTGCTTGTTGCTAGGGCTTTTACTTTTTTCACTTTTTACTGCCAGCAGTTTCAGTGCTGATCAGAGGCTTGTTGCTGAAGCCCTGTAAAGGTTTGCCCCTCTTCATTGCTGGCTGCTGCTGGTGGTGTAAAAACCCCAAGTTCTCACTTTTATGGAATAATGATGGGTGATGGAAATCCTCCCTGGTGGAAGAAAGACCTTTCTGTGTCTTCAGTCATGTCCTTCCTTGATCAGATGATGTGCAAAATACAATTGCTTTTGTCAGAGGAACCAAGACATTTCCTGTGCCCTTATAGCAGATCCAGGAGCTGCATTTTTAGATACTGAGTGACTGAGGAGAGATCTGAACCTGGATCTTCCACATCTCAAGTTAAAAAGCTACATATTGGAAACTGGATGAAAAAACCATGCCAGTGGTGCTGGCATGACCCTCTGACTTGTCTTTGAAGTCAGTGTCTTGGTCTGGTTCATGACTGAGACTGATCTTACCCTTCAGAATGGGTTTTGCCATCATCACAGCCTGCCCTGAAAGCTAATTTAGACAGTGCTTTTAGCTGGCAACGTATTTTCAGGAAGTTTGTTCCTACATCTCACTCTTCATATGTCATGTAAGATCCTTGGGTAGCAAAGTGGGTTGTGAATCTGAGGTAAATTTTAGTAAGAAATTGTTAGAAACAAACAAGAACTCCAACCAGTGATTGTCCTGTCATAACAGTGAAGCATCACTGTCATGAAACAAAATTTGATTAAATTACTCATGTGGGTATGTGAAAATGTGTAAATAATTCTTAATAACATTCTGGGTGGATTAGTGCTGCTTTCTAAGATGATGCCTACACCTTCAAGGACACCACTATGGTTATTTGAGGTTGTGAGAAATTCTTGATTTAGACTGAGGAAAATACTCAAGGTTTAAATACATGTGAAGTGCCTTGCTGAACTGAGACTAAGTAGCACTGGCTTGAGTGTGTAATTGAGATTGCAGGGCACTCTTGCAGAAAAGCTGATAGACTTTTTCTAATTTGCTTTAGATTCAAAGAAGACTTTTTCCAGAAGGGAGAAATTGGTGGTCACTGTACCCTTGATGTTCAAGCATTTCTGGCTGAAGGTCAACGCAAGAGCCCTCTGCAGTCTTGGTAAGAATCTCTTGTCAGGGCTGCTTCCAAGTTTATTTGCTAATTATTTTTTATTTTTGTCATTGGCATTACCAGCTGTGTGTAGGGGATTTCATACTGAGGAAAGACTTGCTCCTTTTGGGGTCAGTTTGAGAGCTGACATTAGAAACCTCTGGCAATTACATCTCTGCAGACAGTCTGAGCCACACCGTGTGTAATTGTGTCCTGCCTCACTTGCAGCAGCAAAAGATGTGAAAACACCTTGCAATTGGAAGTTGTAGCCTTCAGGTGTTTTCTGGGCCAGGTGCTGGTGCTGTGCCTGATCTGGGTGTGGAAGGGGAGATTGTTTTCTGCTGAGATGCCCAAGGCTGGCCCTTGTGTGTGGGTTCCCCTCCCCTTGGTGAGGGTGATGTGGATGTGCTGGGGCTCCTCTCCCCTTGGTGAGGGTGATGTGGATGTGCTGGGGTTCCCACAGCCCTTGGTGAGGATGATGTGGATGTGCTGGGGTTCCCACAGCCCTTGGTGAGGGTGATGTGGATGTGCTGGGGTTCCCACAGCCCTTGGTGAGGGTGATGTGGATGTGCTGGGGTTCCCAGGGAGCCTGGCTGGGAGTGTGAGGTGGGCTGAGTCCACAGGCTGAGTAGGAGGTGCAGAGCATCACAGTTTGCATGTTAGCACTTCAAAGCTGAACCTTGCCAGTTAATTGATGAAGGAACTGGAGCCATTAAGGTCCCTATAATAATTCATTCTTATGCTTTGCTTTTATTTTCTTTTTCTTCCCCCATTTTTCATTGATGTTTAATTTAAGTCAAGAACTGCTGCAGAGGAGGAAGACTTTTCTCCTCTACCTGCTATTGTCATCACAGCTGCTCATCCTTGTTTAGATGCAGGAACAATAAATACTGCCTCTACATTCATTATTCCAACCAAAGCATGGAAATCTCACTGAAGTGTCTCTGGCAAGGCAGATCAAGTTGGGTGAAGCCACAGATCCAGGTTCTGAGGCTCTTTGTTACATCCCTGCTGCCTTGATTTGGAGATCAAAGGTGCTGCTCACTCCTGAGATCAAAGGCAGTGTTTAACCTCTAGAAGCCCTGAAGAACATTCCATTATAATTTCAAATAATTTTAATTGTCAGACTCCATCAGTTTTCAGCAGTCCTGTTAACTGAAATGGACTGGAAGGACAGTTGCTAAATCTGAGACATAGGAAGTACATTGGTTTAAGTGTGTTGATGTCAAAGCATATTCTGTGTGATTGAATCTTTCTAGGTTTGCAGAACTCCAGACATTCACTGCATTAGACTTCAGGCCTCTAGAAGATGGGAAGTGTGACATTGTTATTGAAAAGCCAACATACTTCATGAAATTAGATGCAGGTAATTGGTATCTTTATTTTTTTTTTTTTGTTTCTCCTCTGTTTCATGGGCATTTTTGTGCACCAAGAATAGACAAGAGAGGACCTGAGGGATGACCTGGGCTTTGGCTGGTGTGAAAGTGCAGGTTTGTCCTGTGGTCTCAGAGCTTCCCTCAGCCCCACTAAAGCAGAACCAGAGCTGTCCTAAGGCCACTTCCCATGTTTCCCTGTGCCTGACTGGGCTGTGTTAAAGCAGGAGATCATTTCACATCCTTCAGAAAGCAGCTGCAGACTCTAAAGAGAAATAGCACATGAAGCTCATCTTATTCTTTCTTTTGGCCACTCTTCTAACTCTGGTTTTTTTTTTTTTTTTAAACCCACATTTTACCTCAGATTTCTTTCCTTCATTCCTTCCTTTTAGACATTCTTTTTTAGGATTCTTCTGACTCCTTGAATCCTCCTAATACAGATGTCCTGTATTAGGAGGATCCAAGGAGTCAGAAGCAGAGGAAGCTAATATAAAATGCAGGATGCTAACCAGGAAAAATGCATAAACCAATAAAAGTGGAGCAAGTAATGCAGTGTTTTGCTAACAATTCTTTCTTTTCCAGGTGTTAATATGTACCATCACTTCTGTGATTTTGTCAATCTTTACATTACCCAGCATATCAATAATTCCTTCAGTACTGATGTCAACATAGTCATGTGGGACACTGTAAGTCTGCTCTGCTTTTAACATGTTTGTGATGGGTTGTATTTCTGCTTTATAGAGGCTATGAAGGGTTTGGTAGCCAATCCTCAGCTCTCTTGTGGCCACAGCCATGTGGCACTGATAAATTTCTGGATCCTTTTAATGTAGGTGCATTAGAGAATAGTTAGAGAACAGATTTCCTATGATAAACCATGTGCTGTTGGAATGCTCATCTTTGCTAGCACATAGTTATGCCTTTTTTTTTGGTGTGGCCTCAAAAATAATCTGATCAGTATTTCTGATCTGTAGAATTTGAAGTTTTAACTGGTTTTTTGTGGGTTTTTTCTCTTGGAATATTGAAGTAGATTTGCTCAAATGTTTGTTCTATATTTAAAAAAAATGCAGTCTTGCATGTTTGTAAATCAGTAATGTGCAGCCTCTAGCAAAGAAAACAGCTAAATGAAATCCTTATATATATTAAAACAGAGTTTAATATTTAATTTCTTTAAGTAGCCTTCTTGCAGTTACTTCCCTCAGTCACCTCTCACATTGCCATGATAACATAAAACAAGTTTTTAAGTGGGGCTGTTTCTGCTGTACTGCTGAGTTGAAACCATTACTGTGTTTGAGTATTATTTGTTTTATTGGACAATATTTAAGTTGTGTAGGAGGGTATTAAACTAAACAAAAAACAACGGGGCAATTTGTAATATGCCAGATAAAGTGCATAATTAGGTCCAGAAATAACAGTTCTTGAATATGTCACTGTCCCACACCTGTTTTGTGATCATAAATTGCTGAGTTTTCTCTCTGAGCATTTAGTGCTAGGACAACTAAACTTCAATAGAGAACTGCAAATATCCCCTGCTTGCTGTTTAATGAGAAACCTGTTTGGCTAGAAGAAACTATTTTTTCCCTATCTCTATTGTATTTTAAAGCTAAAATCAGTGCCATCTGTCAGATGAGTGAGCTCTCTAGGTGTTGCACAGGACCTGTTAATCCGGCTCTGATGGTTTTCTGAAAAGATCAGGTGTCAGACAGCATTGCAAATTACTTTGAAAAGCAACTCTTTGTCTTATATGGCAGAATCAAATAACTCTTTCAGATGTACCATTCAAAGCAGTGACACACTATTATCAATTTAAATGAGCATCACCTACTCAGGCAGCTGGAGATCATTGCTATGTAAAACCAGGTGATGGCACCAGTCAACTGCTGATGAACTGTCTGTGCTCATCAAAAGGTGGACTTGAGCTTATTATTCATTCTCTCTTTTTTTTTTTTACTTGATGTAATTAGATTTGGCCATACTTCCTACCTACTGTTCTTGTTAAAGAGCAATGCCCTTAGTAGGTTAAACAAAGCAGAAAATGAGTAGGAATTCCACTGGGTGTTGGTGTGCAGATCACTGTGAATGCAGGGAAGAAATGTTTATAAAGCATTTTTAAGGAGAGCAGAGAGGGTTAGAAAGTGGTGCTTTCATCAGTTCTCCACTTCTAATCTGGGAGAGCAGTTCTTGTAATACATGGCCAGAAGGGAGTCTGGATTGTAAGATTTATTAATGCCTAATGGCAGAGCATGAGGAAGGCCTCTTGAACCAAAGGAAATCTGGTGCCCTTTAGATTCTTTTACATCTCACCAGATATCTCTTCTCTCCTGCTATCATTTGTAGTCCTAGTTTCAAATTTCATATTTAGAATGTTTCTACACAACTTTCCAAGCAGCCTGAGCTAGCCCCAGAGCTGAAAAGAAGCTTTAGTGAGAACCTGCACCAGGGCCACTGAGGGCACATTTAATTGCATTCCAAGAGCCAGAGGTGGTGACTCGGCCCTGGGATGGGCAGCAAAGGTGACAGATGGAAGGCAGGAGCCCCTGCTGATGGCTCTTTAAAAGCTCCCCACAGAATGAAAGTTTTTTAGTGCTCTGTACAGAAACCCCCAGGTGTTTGTTCCATCAAATCAGATTGTTGCCTTCAGTTTGTCATACATGTGCCACATGCAAGTGACAATCCCAAAACAGGCAAATGCAAAACAAGCTTGTTGTGACTTGTTACCTCAACTTCAGTGCTGCACTTGAGTTCCCAGGTGGTTTTTGTTTGGGTTTTTTTTTTTTTTTTTTAAATCTCAGGAGTTGAGATTCAGGCCTCCTACCATCCCTGTGTTTGTGTTACCTCAAATTTAACTTGTGTTCTGTTGTCTCTGGGAAAAGTAATTCTCACTCCTAACTCAGAAATTATAATCTGCTACTGAAGAAATTGTCTAGTTTGCTACTTTGTAGAAGTTTTTATTAAAAATTAACCACCTGGGAGGTAATTTGAGTTACCTGCCAGTGCAAACACAGAGTTTGGTGCTGTGTAATGTCTGTGTTCTGTGCTAGGCTGCCTTGGGTCCTGTGGTGGTGTTGCACATATTAACTGTATTAAAACTCATATACAGGGCCTGTAAATCATGAAGAGAGGTTCCAATGTGCATTTTTGTAGTTGTTGTACCCTTGGTTTTTCTGCTTTCCTCCTAGAGTTCATATGGCTACGGTGACCTGTTCAGTGAGACATGGAAGGCGTTTACTGACTATGAAATAATTCACTTGAAAACTTTTGACTCTAAAAGGGTATGGAATTCTCTATTTTGTTTTAATTCATGGTCACTAGGGAGCAAATATGACAATTTCTCAAGCTTCTTGCAGTAATGGGTGCTCCAGAGGAAAGCATTAATACTTTACCATTCATGTTTAATTTGAGTCATATGAGTATTCTACCTTAGAAATAAGAGACAGAACTGTAACTTGATTCTGTGATGTGTCTATCCTTTATATAGATGGACCTAACTTTTGTGTCCTCAGAGGTGGTATTTATGAATGGGTTTTGCTTCTGCAGGACTCTCATTTGAAGTTAAGGGTTTTCAAATGGTCTTTCTGTGCTGTTTCTTTCCCCTTGTAACTCTTGGCAATCCTGCTGCTTATAATTAAAAAAAAAAAAAATTACACCAAAAAAATTTGCATCTATTTAGAGCTCATTTCAGCCTCCTCAATCTAATCTAAACTCCCTAACTGGTTTCCCTCTCTTTAGTCCATGTTTGTTCTGCCTGGGGGCGTTTTCATCACCTCTTCCCACACTTGCTGTCCTAGAGGAGAGCTCCTTTGGGATCTTTGTTCTGTTCCTTGGCACAGCCGAGGAAGCCGGGCTGTCCTTGGCAGGAGCAGTAATTGCTGCCTCGTTAGGAGCAGGGCTGGCAGGGAATGGGCTGGGGAGGAGCAGTGGGGTGTAACTCCTCGTGATCCCCTTCCAGGTGTGCTTTAAGGAAGCCGTGTTCTCTCTGCTGCCTCGGATGCGCTATGGATTGTTCTATAACACCCCTCTGGTGAGTGCCTTTATCCATCCATCCATCCATCCACCCATCCATCCATCCATCCATCCATCCATCCCCACCTGGAGAGCAGAATCTGAGCTGGGCAATCCCTCCAATGTGATGAAATACACTGCAGTGAAGGTTCCAACTCCAAACAGGAATGATCTTCCCTAAAGATTGGGATTTTAAAGTTATTCCAGCTGGTTGTGTGCAGTCTCCTGTGTCACAGCTCATGAGGTGCAAATTTTCCCCTTTAATGGGTGGGCACTGTGAACTAACTGGTATTTTTGCAGAGCACAAGAGCTTAAACACAGTCAGAGTTCCCTGAGGGTATTAGCTCTCACACTCAGGCTCTAGCACTAGAGCTATATTTCCTTCTAAATGAAAGTGCCACTTGTGCTGCAGTGAATAGCACAGTGCATGATACTGGGCTTTTGTTCCACAAGATTGTTAAAAACCTGATCACAGAGCTCAGTTTTCTGAGTGAAATAACCCAGCATATTAACAGTTCCTTTTTAAATTTCAGATCTCTGGCTGTCACGGCACGGGGCTGTTCAGAGCCTTTTCTCAGCATGTGCTACACAGATTAAATATCACCCAGGAAGGACCCAAGGTGTGACAACTGCATAAAGCAGCTGCAGGATGGAGCTGGTGGTTCTTGCCAGAGAACAGCAGTAGCAAACTGAACCCAGTGGGGAGTGGGGGTGTACCTGTGTACTTTTTGTCCTTTCCTGAGATGTTTAGGGCTTGGGTTTTCCCTGTTAAGGCCTTCAGAGAACATTTGTGTATGTTTGTGGAAGTTGCCCTTATGTCTTATTTCTGTAAGACAGATTTTAGAGCATTCTCCTTCCAACCTTAGGGTCTCATCCCTGTGTCCATTCTCTGTGCTGGAGCCCTTTGTGTCCTTCCTAGCTGAGTCAGACACGAGTTCCATGTGGCAGCAGTGGGGATCCCGCAGAGCAGAGCAGAGCTTGCCCTTTAGCAACCCCCTTGGACACTGCTGAGCTGGGATCAGAGCTGGAAACAGAGGAACCTGCTCCTTCCATGCTTGCCCAGCACCATCTGGCTGCTCTGGGCTTCTCTGCTGCTCACACTGATGGTTTCTGCACTTTGCCTTGGTGGCCAGGGCAGCTCTGGGCTAGTTGAAGTGTCTGCTGGAGAGAGGCCCACAAATTATTGCTGAGGGGCACATTCAGAGCTCTGCACAGGCATTTGGTTATGCTTCTCCTGCTGACACTAATGGGAGCCATGCAGTTAAATCTCTTTATTTCACTTGGAGCGCTCGCTCCTGTGAGTCCAATTAATTAAAAGAGGTAAAAGGAGGAGCTGTTATAGGAGTAAAATATTTTTTTTCCCAAGGAACTTGTGCACAAGCCATCCAGAAAGCTGCTTTCAAAAATTGCCAGATAATGTGTAATACAAAGGCTCTTTTGTACTGAATAAAAGAAATCTTTGAGAAACTATTTAGTTCTTGGTTAATAATCCAAATTTCACAAAGTTTTTGATGCTTTGAATCTGTCAGAAAATACGATGTGCATTTTAAGGTGGTTACATCATTTATTACATGTGGAAGGAGCATATTTAGTTGCTCAAATAATTGCCAGAAGTAATAATGGAAGAGTTTGGGATTGTTTTTCTTGTGAGGGCTGTCTCTTAGCTAATACACCGCTGCTTCTTTCTTTTTAGGATGGGAAAATTCGAGTCACCATCCTCGCCCGCAGCACAGATTACCGGAAAATATTAAACCAGAATGAGGTGTGGTCCTTTGTATCTTTAAAAAATATTTATTAGAAGTTAAATTTTGCTTATTGGGTTGATGTTTTTTTTCAGGTACAGCCAAGACATCTATTTTCTGGCAAATCTTGGTCAAATATGTCCAATGTTTATATTAATTTGTTCTGAAATGTCTTCTAGGCAGTCTCCATTTCTGTACCCCAGACACTGACCCTTGCTGCCCTTTCTAAATATCCAGTGGAAGACCACAAATGTAATACTAAAAGTATTTCCTCTGAGCAAACAGACACTGCAGATCTTCTGATAAAATGCAATTATTTCACTTTCAAATTATTCCTTTTATTTATAGCATCTCCAGTGTTGAAGTCTAACAAAACCCTTTGTAATGCCTGCAGATTGAAAAGCACAAGCCTTTGTTTGTGCACTCAGAACATAATGAATTTTCATATTGATTTATGTTTTTGAATCATGCAACTTATGGACTTGTGTAAAAGCTTCTTTCATGGTAAAATGATGTTATTTAATGTTTTAGTACCTGCTTTCATTCTTTACTGTTAGAGCCTGACAAAAATGAATTTGGATTATCATCCCCACCTTATGTAGGGAGAAACTGAGGCTGGTGTGATGCAGCAGCTCAGTGGCAGAGCAGACAGAGCAAAGGATTTGTGCTTTTTCTGCTGGGCTGTCCTCAGTTGATGCCTCCACTGCTGCTCATGGTTTCTGATGTTCTGGTAAAATGGCAAAGACAGCAGTTGGTTTTATCTTCACCAGGTCAGGAGTGCAAGGGAGCAATTAACTGAAGGAGGACACCAAATCCTTGTCTTTTTATTATTCTCCCCAGCTTGTGAATGCTTTGAAAACAGTGTCAACGCTGGAGGTCAAGGTGGTGGACTACAAGTACAAGTGAGTTGGTGGAGGAGGCTCCTGCTGCCTGTGGCTGCTGCCAGCTGTGTCTGTCCCCAGGGCTAACCTGGCAAAATCCCAAGACTGGGAAGGAAAAATGCTTTTGGGTGAGGTGGTGGAGCACAGCCATCCCATAATGCACTAGTTAGGGCTAGTAGGCTCAGGTTAAAGCTGAATGAACGAGGCTGGAAATCCCTTTTGTTCCCTCTCCCAAGGCCAGCTGTGTTCCCATCACCTTTTTGCATTTTACTCTGCAATAACTGTGTGAGCAGGGGTTTCTCTTCTATGATGTCAGTGTCTTATTTTATATGAGCCTTAGCTTGGTAATCAATAATAACTCTGATTATTTGCTGCTCTGGTGGCCCCTGAGGACACCACCTGAGGTGAGTTTGTGGTGCCAGGTGTAGCAGGCACTGTGCCTGGAAGAAATGGACTGAAGGAGAAGTGCCCAAACAATGAATGCCTGTCCCAGATGGCAGCAGCTCCACCTGGAGCTGTCCTGAATCATGCAGGAAGAGTGAGAAACAAGCAGCACTGAGACATTCTCACCAAACAGAGACAGTGGGAGAGTGTTCATTTGTGTATTTTACATTACCCCGAGTGCAGTTCAGAAAGAGGTGTTTTATGCTGGGTTTTTAGGTTTTGTTTGGGGTATTTTGTTGTGAGTTTTGGTTTTTTTTTTTTAAGTGATGCATTTTTTAAAAGGCAAGTAGAAAGAAAAACCCTTAAGCTTACAAAACCTTTAAGTTGACCAAAGTATTTTTGAAACAAATTCTTGTGAAGTTTTGAAACCTGCCTGCATTTCTTTTACTTCCATTCTGAGTTACTGCTGGCTGCAGCACTTGTGATCCTTAGTAT
This sequence comes from Geospiza fortis, assembly GCF_000277835.1. NCBI lineage: Eukaryota > Metazoa > Chordata > Aves > Passeriformes > Thraupidae > Geospiza > Geospiza fortis. Next base: position 2,374,197 of record NW_005054317.1, read on the forward strand.
TGTTCCTTATAAAATCAGTTCTCTCTTCCAGTATTCCCTTTTAGCCAATTTTGTGCTCTCCCCGTGTTCTGCTGGGGTGGATAGAGCTGCCACATCATCTTTTCTTTTTTTTTTTTTAACCACTTTTATTGTGTTGTCTGCAGGGAGCTTGAATTTTCGGAGCAATTGAGAATTACCCACAACTCTGATATTTTCATTGGGATACATGGAGCTGGCCTGACCCACCTGCTCTTTCTGCCAGACTGGGCTGTTGTCTTTGAGCTGTAAGTCTGTCTGTCCTTCCCTTGCACACACAACTGCTCCTGTTTGTTGCTGTGTGTTAATGAAGCCTCTCCCTTCCTGGTATTTGACTATCAGTGTTTGTCTTGCAGCCTTGTTTAGATTTCATATTTGGCAGCCTCTTCTCCTGGGGATCAAAACAGAGAAAGCTTTCATTATAAAATACAGCGTAATTATATCATACAGGCTTAGCCTGTGATTTCTTAATCTTCCATGGCATAAATATAATGGGAAAATGGCAAACAGTGAGAAAACCTCATTGCTCAGGCTCTGCCTGGTCAGTCTGAGATCTAAGGATGTTTTAGTGGTGAACTGATTATGTGCATGTCCCAGGCTATTATTGATATGAATTGATTATGTGCTAGCACCCCCAAGGAGGTTTTCATTATTCTCCTTTTTCTGCTCAGGACATGAGCACCAGCTTTCTGGCCAAGGTCAGTTTTGTGTTGTTGTGTTTTGCCTACATTTCTCTTTTAAATGCTTCCTTTTAAAACATATTTTGTCACAAAGTAGGGGTGTCAGCAGACACTCCAATCTACAGAACAAAGCAGAAATCCAGGATGCTTCTTAGAAGGGCTCTGAATTCTCCATCCTGGGAAATTCTGCTGTGGGAAGGCTGCAGATCCGGTGTTTTGCAGCATAGGCTTGGCTCAAAAATGTTTTGTCCAGTCCCCAAATAAGCTCAGAAACTCAGGAGTTGTTTTTCTCTTGTCCAAGAGCTGCTGCAGCTGGACAGGGACATGTCTGACATGCAGATGTGCCTCAAGCTGCCTCCAAGGCCACATCTGGAGAGCAGAAGGCAGCCCTGGCTGTTGTTTCTGAATTTGTCCGTGGTTTTGGTGCCTTCAACTGGACAACAGACATTTCAATTTTTTCCTGTTTCACCCTGGTAGCTTCAGCATAACCTCTGTAGGTAAATAAGTTTTTTTCTGCCTGTCCCTAGATACAATTGTGAAGATGAACGTTGTTACCTGGATTTGGCAAGGCTGAGGGGCATTCATTACATCACCTGGAGGAAAAGGAATAAAGTATTCCCTCAGGATCAGGTAATGGTGGCCACAGTGGAAGGGTGACTTCACAGCTATCCTGCTTTACCTACCTGTATTCTGGTATTTGAAATATGATATTCATTCTTTAGGCCAAATTAACTTCCCTGGTCAGATTAAGAAATCATTTGATATTAATGGTTGAGGGAAGAAGAGAAATGAAATTAATTGGCCATGAACCATTCATAGCATGGCTGTTATGCGGTTCCTTTGCTGATTCTTTTGCTTCAGAGCAGATCAGTGGATCAGAAATAATAAATTAAAATGGCAGATCCTCGATTTTTTTCTTGCTTTTTTGAATGGAAGATGTATTGATCTTTTCTGTCTAAAAGTCCTCATCTTGTTTTTCTAGGGACACCACCCAACACTGGGAGAACATCCAAAATTTACAAACTACTCCTTTGATGTGGAAGAATTTATGTATTTGGTGCTTCTGGCTGCAAATCATGTTTCACAGCATTCAAAGTGGCCATTTAGGGTAAAACATGATGAATTCTAAATTAGACTTCTGTTTGAAATATTGTTTTTAATTAATCACAGAATGGCCTGGGTTGGAAGGGATTTTAAAGCCCATCTCATTCCATCCCCTGCCATGGGCAGGGACACCTTCCACTGTCCCAGGCTGCTCCAAGCCCTGTCCAGCCTGGCCTTGGGCACTGCCAGGGATCCAGGGGCAGCCACAGCTTCTCTGGACACCCTGTGCCAGGGTCTCACCACCCTCACAGCAAAGGATTTATCCCTTGTATCCAATCTAAACCCACTCCCTGTCAGTTTGAAGCCATTTCCCCCTGTCCTGTCTCTACATGCCCATAAAAAAAAATAAATTTCCCCGTGTGAGGGAAAGAACCCATTGTTCATTGTCAGACAACTTCTTAGCATCATACCTCTACTTTATAATTCCTTTCTAATCTGGGAGGTTTTGATATGTAAAAGCTATTTTTCAGACTATTTCTGGTTTTTTGCACTGTATTTCTACATTCCAGATTCTGAAATGCTCTTTATACCAAGATATGTCCACCCATTTCATGTAAGGTTTTCTGGGGTAGGTCCAGGGTCAGCAGACACTGCAAGCTTCTGCTTTAAATTTAGGAACATTTTAACATTAGAGAGCACAGTCTTATGATTTTGCATTTAAATATAAACTTTGACTCTTGTCCCTGTAGTTATAAATGCTTCAATGCAAGAGGTCTGCACAGTAGGCTCAGTCAGTTCTCTGTCTCAGAGCAGGTAAATATTTTCCTAAGTGAGTACTTAAAAGTTCAGGTGATCTGGGTATTTCCTACTTTTTCACAAAAACCAGCACTCTGCACTGGAAAACTTGAGCAAATTGGAATAAAACTTGATTTTTTTGAGGATTCTAAAGGGAATGGCCTTCTAGTTTTTTTAACAACAAATGATAAAATGTGTAGAGTGTCTTTCAGCTGCAGCTGAAAGGAGAGGAACTGATGAGGAACCTTGTTCTTGGAGTCACTAAAAGCCTAATTTTTAATATTCTTGTTTCCTCAAAATGTTGAAGAGTTAATCCAGAAAACTTTTTAAATGAAATCTTTCCAAAGCCAGTAGCACAGTTCACTGTTTTCAGTGAAGGGAATATTAAACCAAAGCTGAGTTCTTTTTGAGATTCCCCCTGGAGCTGAGATGTTCTAGAGGGGAAAATAGCAGTTCTTTTGTCTTAAGTGGGGCCAGAAGGATGTCTAGAAGAATTGAGTTCAGTGAGATAAAACCCTAGAGTTCTGTGTTAAACTGTGGATTTCTGGGGAATGTATCCCCATGCTGGACTTGCAGTTCATTCACACATTTCAGGTGGCTCGGGCAGGCACACATTTGTATGGAAAAGCAGGAGAGTTCTGGTAAATACAAACATTTCAGTGCTCTAATGGTAGATGGTATTGACTTCCCTTCCCCAGCAATTTCACAGAGTGTGGGTGCATTTACTGCCCTGTCTGTGCTGCTAGGGATGAGTTACTGTAAGCACAATTTTCACATGGATCTCTCAGACCTGAATCGGTGCATGGGGAAGCTGGGTAGAGCTGAGACCTTCATGTATTTTGTGTATGTGGTGCAATTCTTCCTGGAGAGTGTTGTTTTACTGAGGGGAAAAAACTGTTTCACTTTAAAGGACCATAGAAGCAAAATTGCACTTCTTAATATGAGGTGGGGGGGAAAAAAATCCCTTGAGCAATACCATCTCCTGTATTTGTATGTGTCTGTTGGGGTTTTTACCTTGTGGGATTTGTGTAAAACTTAAGCCAGTAAAATGTCTGTGTTTGAATGAAACCAAGTCAAAGGAAAGATGACATTTAATGATGAACTGTGCACATAATTTTTTTAATAAAAAGCTTTTTAAATTAAAAAAAAAAAAGTGTAAAATTTCTGGTAGTTTGCCAGGTTTTAGAGGCAATTGTTTTAAATACTATTAATTGTATGGAGCCACATGTCTCTGCTTTCTCCTGCCATGACAAGCTGATGTTCTGGGGTCCAAAGTGACATTCAGGTCTATTTACTTAAGAATCATTGAGAGGTGATGGTGCCATCCTGCACTGCTGGCTTTAGTGCTGGGCATTTGAAGATTGGTTTGTGAAAATCTTTGTATATCTTTAACTTCCTGTGGTGCAGGTGATGCTGCTGAAGGCAGTGGGTGAGTGCTGGAGTCTGCACAGGAGCAGCTAATGAGGAGCTGCTCTTTCAAGTCATCACTAAAACAAATGGTTGAACATATGTGTGGAGGAGAGGCTGCAGGGACTTCATCCAAGGGCAAAATATCCTGCCAGCATTCACCAGTTTCAGCAAATTTGAGTGCAGGGTCAACAGTTGATGGCCAACATGTTATTCAGCCTTTATGGTTTAATATTGCCAGGATGAAAAGACTGTTTGTGTTGATTAACTTTTCAAATAGCACAAAATTTTCTTGGCAGCAGAAGGAGGGTTGGTTGGATTTTTGGGTTTTGCCAATAAATCCTGAGGGAGCTTGGACAACAGCAGAAATCTGGATTGTGGCTTGAAGAGCATCTGGACCATCTTGGGTCTGTCTGGAAGTTGGAATTTGAGGGAATCCATGAGACTTCAGGTAGGATATAGCTCTGGGTTAAGTTTTCCTAACAGACCATGGGACTCTTGTTCCTTGCTGCTTCTGGGTTTTTTTTTTAATTTTTTTTTTTTTGGTCTCTCCAGTTTACCTAAGTTTAGAGTCTAAGGGGCAGCTTGGCATCAGTGTGATGAATTCAGTTTTGGGACTTTGTGTAATGTTGCAAGTCCTGGATGCTTTTGGGATTGCCTGTGTTTCCTGTACAATGTAAACCAAGAGCTGGATTTGGAATAAAAGATAATTTATGGATGCATGTAGTTTCTTTCCTTTTTACTTTAGAATTTGTCAGATGTAATTTCAGTTTCTTTCTTTGGAGAGTTCTGTGGAAGTTCACCAGTGGGTAAGTGTGAGAAATGGCTTGTGATGGGGAGGTGGCAAGTCAGCATTATTAATCTTAAAGGGTCTGATTATAAATATTAAGGCAATACATTTTTAAAAGCCATTAAGTAATAATGGAATTGTTTAATTCTTGCTGTTAATCTTACCAGTACCATTAATGAGATAGCTCAGGCTTTAGCATATCTCTTAATCCTAAATTTTTTTTTAAGGAGAAAAATTGAAGAAAATGTTCTCCTTGAGAGCTTCTTGTGCTCAGAAGGGTAAAATGTTTGACTTCAACACTGAATAATTGTTTCAATTTGCCTTAAGTTGAGCTCTTACTTCCCCTCCTCTGAACACACGTTTCTCATGGATTGGGCTTTTTGCCTGAAATAAATGCACTGCCATAGAATCCCCTCTGGCTTTGGCTCTGACATGCCCACAGAAGGCTGGGGTTTGTTGCTCAGCCTTGAACTCTCCTCATTCTTCCATTTCAGGTCCTCACCTCAGGCCTGGGTGTGAGGGTGCTACTGATGCCTTAGGATTTCAGCTTTGGTATTTTTCAAATCCTGTACTGCATTAGTGTATAACTCTGAACTCCATATAGAGTGTTAACTGCTGTCTTCAAATTTTGGTCAGATGAAACAATCCCTCTAGGCCTGAAACTCAAGGACACCCAAAAGTGAATTGGGGAGGAGTAAACTGGGGAGTAAAATATGTAAATGGACCAAACTAATAATTGTCTGAAGAACCATCCATCTTGGCTGTAGCCCCTCTTGGAGGCTTTGGACTGCCCAAGGTGCAGCTATTGAAGGCCTTTAGTAATTACCTGCTTTTATTCCCTTAATCTTGTCTGGCCTCTGCTCCAGGGTGCCACTTGTCTCAGGTTGCAAATGCAAGGTGTGGCTGGGGGTGTGTGTTGGTGTGTGCTCTATTATCTATTGTCTGTTAGAGGTGGGGCAGTTATCTGCTGCTAATGGGACACCTGTAAAAACCAGGTGGGCCACTTTTTAAAATCTCTCCCACACCCACTCCTCCCTCCAGGAGATCTCTTCTGTTAATGGACCAGTGAGTGTCCCTGCATGGCTGATCCAATTCCAGCATCCCATGGGGAGATGCTCCGCCCAGGGGAGGTGCCAAGCATTCCTACCTGGATACAATCTGAGGTTTGGAACAGTTTAACAGCCTTATCCCACTGCATTCCCAGAGGGAGCCCAGGCCCATCTCCAGCACTCCTGGGGCTGCAGAGGAAAACTCCCCCCTTGTGCAGGATCCCTGCTCCAGCAGCAGCACAGCTGGCACTGCAGAAGGGCTGAGCCCCCATGGGATGGGGCTGTGCCACCCCCTGACACACAGGGGGCCAGGATGTATTCTGACTCTGGCAGAGGTTTTTTTGTTGCTGTTTGTGCTATTACATTTGTATTTTTAATTTTCCTAGTAAAAAACTGTTATTTCTATTCCCATATCTTTGCCTAAGAGCCCCTTAATGGCAAAATGATAATAATATTATAATAATGAATTATAGTAATTAAAATTATAGTAATTTGGAGGGAGGGGGTTTACGTTTTACATTTCAAGAGAGGCTCCTGCCTTCCTTAGCAGACACCTGGCTTTTCAGACCAAGAGACCACCCCAAGCCCTGCTCAGAAGGGTCAGGTCCCTCCTGAGTCAGTGCCAGGGCTCAGCCCAGCCCAGCTGCCTCACCCAAACCCTGCAGTTTGAACTGTGCCAACTGCACAGCTGAAAGCAGCATTCTGTGTTTGAGGCGAGAGAGAGGATGAGAGAGGAACAAGTGTAAGGTTTCAGATGGGTAAAACAGGCAGAGAGTCATTCTCAAGCTTGGAGCTCAGGAGCCTTCTGGGAATGTGGTTATAAATCAAGCGAAATGTGTGGAAACCTTGTTGGGACAGAGCCAAAAATAATGGGGAGTGAAAATATTCATGTCACAAACTGCAGGGGGGTGCAGGAGGGGGAAAGGAAAGGTCCTGAACTCCCTTGAATCTGAGCCAGGAGAGGGGAGCAGCATCCCTGACCAGGGGGGCTGTGGGGAGAAGGGACAGGGCTGGAAAACTGGGTGGTGACCTGGGATTTGTGCTGGAGAGATGAAGGAAAGGGCAGGGGAGGATGGAAGAGGATGTTGCCAGGCTTGGGTAGAGCTGACAGCACATCCACAAGTGTAATTTTTTACTGGCTGCTGTCCTCTCTTGGAACACTGAAATATTTTTTATAATATGAAAATATAATATAGCTAAAGTACAAAAATAACCTTTGTATATAAATATAATATAATGAATAATATATAAATATATATGATATGACATTAAGTATTTGTTGTTACCATTATCTTTTGGATAGGTTAATAAAGCTCGAATAACAAATTATCTTTTAATTTCTTTTATGTTTTCTTGATTTCCCTTCCCTTTCCAATCATTCCATGGCAAATCAAAAAGGAGGAGAAGTAGAAAAAAGAAAGTAAATTGCACTATTACTGAGAAAAAATTTGTTTTGAATATGTATAACTTCTACAGTGGCATTGTTCTTTTGACTTGGGTTTTTTTTTCAAATCAGACCTTGTTTTGGCCTTTAGAAAAGTACTTATTAATGTAGTACACAAAGTGCAGAGATCTTTTGAGTAGCGGGTGAGAAATCAATTGTCTGGAGCTCAGCTCCCCCATCACCTGGGAACAAAAGAGTGTCAGAAATGTTAATTTTGGTTGCCAGGTGTTTGAGGGTTGGGTTTGCTGAAAACTGAACAAAAGATGACGTTCAACCAGGATTTTAAAAGAGAAAGTTGAGAATGCATCAGTTATTTTCCAGATCGAGCTGATAATAAAGTCGAGGTTGGATAGAAACAGTCTCAGTGAAGAAAACATGCAGAAAAACCCCGAAATTTTACCAATTCAGTCATCACTGGTAAAGCTGATGGAGATGGAGAAAAGCTGATATAGCTGATCACTGATGGAGAAAAGGAGGCTCAGGGGGAACCTTCTGGTTCTGCACAGCTCCCTGACACGAGGGTCAGGCTCTGCTCCCAGGGAACAGGAGCAGAGGGAACAGCTTTAAGTTGTGCCAGTGGAGGGTTAGAATGGATATTAGGGAAAATTTCTTCACCAAAAGTTGTCAGATGTTGGAAGGGGCTGTTCAGGGAAGTGATGGAGTCCCCATCCCTGGGGGCTGGACAGACACACAGGTGAGGCACAAGGGCTCGGTTGTGGTCCTGGCAATGCTGGGGTACAGGCTGGACTCGATGTAAAAGCTCTTTTCTGGCTTGCAGACTGCACAGTTCCGCGCTGATCATCCCCATTTCAAAGCTGAAATCTGCTGGCTCTGCCCATATTCTCCCTGGCACTGCTGGGGCTGTGTTGGTGTCTCGGTGCTTGCGCAAGGTCACCCTGGCCCCAGAGCCAGGCTGGCAGGGGACAGCCTCACCTCGGGGGTCCCTGCAGGCTGGAAATGCCCCTTGCCTTGCAGGGACACCCTGTCCCAGTGCATTCTTATTCCCAGGTAGGGCAGGAGAGCTTTCTGCACCTATTGTAGCAGAGTGCAGTAGGTGTCACTAGAGCCCTTCCCAACGCTCAAAGGGAATCTCATTTCACATGCAGAACCTGCTCACCGACGACAAAGCAACTGATCCTGCAGTCATGGTTTTGTTTTTCCTCCTTCCTGTTTGTAGAAGCAAAAAATTAATCCATGGGGATTTTAGCTTTTAGCCTAGGATGATTCAGATTCCATAATATTGGGGTATTTTTCTTCAGTTTTTCTTTTCTTTAGTTGGTGTCGGAAAATTATTTTCTGGTAATCTTTTGTAACAAAATCCTGCTCCATGTTTTGTTCCAAAACCACTTTGTGGCAGACTGTCACCTTTTAGTAATTAATGCAATTCCTGTTTTGCTGCAAAGTCTTGATTTTCACTCATGCAGCACATCACCCAGCCGTGCAATATATCCTGCACCTTCCAGTGCCTAATCACTTCCCCAGTGCAGTTCCCTAGGAAGGGTGGTTGTGTGCACATGCACCTGGTGTCATGGAAATATGGGCCACAGACACTTGAAAAATAGTGGCAAAATAGTGAAAAATGATGGAGTAGTTATTCTGTTTATTTTTAAAAAGCAGCCACCACGAAGACAGTTGTTTTTAAAGAAAAATATTTGAGCTTTGCAGATTGCCCCCTTTCCAGATTTATCCCCCAGCTGGTCACTAAAGATGGGATTGGTTGACTTTTCTTTGCAGCTCTGGGAAGCTTTGAGCTGACAGAGGGCTCTGGCTGCCCAGGAAGGGCTGTGGTGTCCAGCATTATCCCTTTGCCTTGGCTAAAGCCAGGGGAGATGATTTGTCTGCCTGACATCTGATCCACAGCTTTCAGCAGCTGAGCAACATAAAAACGAGCTGTGAACGTTAATGCAGGGTAGGAATTGTTTGTGTTGCCTTGCAAGAAGGGTGGAAAGCAGGTGAGGTTTATAACATGATGGAAGCACTGAAACAAGGCTGATGTGATGCAAGCTGTCCCTCGTCAGCTTTGGGGGCTGAGTCATATGTGAGGAAACACCTAAACTCTCATTTTGCTTTCACTGATGCACTGCTGGGTTAATGGTTGAACTCAATGATGTAAAAGGTCCTTTCTAACCTGAAGAACTCCATGCTGACTAACACCAGTTCAGAACTGTCTGCTGGGCAGATCCTGTGGGAAGGCTGCCATGGACAACGAAGGTCAGTAAATGACTGTACAATTCATCATCTCTCAGCCATTCTCCATAGATCTGTGTCAGGTGAGGATCATGGACAGACCCTGAACGTGCAGTGAAGTGCGGGCAGCTCTGCCTGTTTGGCATTTGATTTGTTGTGCATCTTGCAGGTAATTAAAATCCTCATCATGTTCACGTGTCAGGTGTAGGAACCTGGCCCTTGGGACAGGCAGGAGGGGACTGTGAGGGACAGGGAGGGCCGGCTGTGCTGCTCAGGAAGGGACTGAGGGGGCTGTGAGGCATAGGGAGGGCTGGCTGTGCTGCTCAGGGCTCTGGGAGGAGCCTGGCACAGTGAGAGGGCAGTGGTGACCACGGTGGCCATCACTCATTACCCATCCAGGGCTGTGCACAGCAGTCAGCACCAGGGGTGTGTTGTGAGCTGACAGCTCCCAATTGTTTCCTCACCAATTACTGCACCCAGGCCTCGGTAGCACAATGAAATGTGCCTCCTACCCATCACTTCATCTCTGTCACACTGCCTGGGTGTTCTTAGTTTGTTATGACTGGGAGAACTTCAGCGGCGTCAGAAAAATAAGCAAGCCTGTCTCTGGTGTGAAAGGCTTAAAGACAGCGTGGATGCTGTTAAATGGAAATGCCTCAGTCCAGATGAAAATGTACATGGAAAGAAAACCTCACAGACCAGCTGAGCCCGCTCAGCTCTGTCTCCATTTGGGACCCAGTGGGGGATGAAAAGAGTGGTTTCTTTTGCTTGACATCTTTATACTTAGTAAAGTATTCAGCCTTTCTTATAATTTATTCATTGTGGTCTAGCATAGTCTAAAATATCAGCCCTTCCCTCTCTGTCCTTTTACATAGGCATTTTTGATGCCTCTTAATTCATTATTTAAGTAGCCTGCGTTCTGCTTTACAAAACACCCTCCTCCCTGGTACCTTCATGCTATCAGTTATTTGTGGATCCCTGTCAGCAGCTTTCCAGCAGGGAAAGGGAAGGGGCAGGGTGAGATGCTGATCCCCCAGCCCTCATCTCCTGCACCTGTCACTGTCACATTTTCTGGAAAAATCCCTTCACTCAGGGTTTTGCTGCTGGGAAGCTGAGAAGCCTCAGAGAAAAAAGGGAAACAATAATTATCTGATTTGCTTCTCCTGTGTTTTGCTGCTATGGAATGTGGTTGGAGATTGTTTATCCAACTGGTGCGTACTTCATGGGTTTCATGTGAATTGTTTTGACTCAATGGCCAATCACAGCCAAGCTGTGTCAAGACTCTGGAAGGAGTCACGAGTTTTCATTATTATTTTCTAGCCTTCTGTAAGCATCCTTTCTCTATTCTTTAGTATAGTTCAGTGTAGTATTCTTAAATTAATTATAATATCATAAAATAATAAATTAGCCTTCTAAGAACCTAGAGTCAGATTCATCATTCCTTCCTTAGTCTGGGAGCCCTGCAAATACAAGAGAACCTATCCCAGCTCCCCTGCCTGGGGAGGAGCAGGGAGAGGGGCTGGGCAGTGAAAGGAGCAGAGCAGCCAGAGCTGGAGTGCTGCAGCTCCAGCAAAGCCCGAGGATGTGCTGAAGTGATGCCCCATGTGCTGTTTTGAGACCTCAGAGTTCCCCTGGAAGGGAAAGTGCCTCAGTGGCACTTTAGGGAGGGTTCCACCACTTTTGGTATGGTGGACCCCCTGCTCCTGCTGGTGCCTGGCGTTCCCCTCCTGGGACTCTTTGAAAATCCATTTGTGCAGCACATCCCACCCTGCAGAAGTGTCTGGTGAGAGCCAGGGGACCCCTTGGATGGAGGTGCACCTGGAGTGCCAAGTATTCCCTGTCTTGTCACTAATTACAAAGTTGGATAGCTGTCAACAGGAACATTTGCAGCTGAAAAACGAGTCTGTGCATTGTGAGGTGTGAGAGAGGCTTCGATTGGAATTCTTGCAGCAATCTGTTTGCTCCCTGGGCGCGGCATTTGAAACGCTGCCAAATGTGTGATCCCCCAGATGCAGCTGAAAAACGAGTCTGTGCATTGTGAGGTGTGAGAGAGGCTTCGATTGGAATTCTTGCAGCAATCTGTTTGCTCCCTCGTGGGTAATGCTTGCACCCTGCCAAATGTGTGATCCCCCAGATTCCTTGGGTAATGCCTGCATCCTGCCAAATGTGTGATCCCCCAGATTCCTTGGGTAATGCCTGCACGCTGCCAAATGTGTGATCCCCCAAATTCCTTGGGTAATGCCTGCATGCTGCCAAATGTGTGATCCCCCAGATTCCTTGGGTAATGCCTGCATGCTGCCAAATGTGTGATCCCCCAGATTCCTTGGGTAATGCCTGCACCCTGCCAAATGTGTGATCCCCCAGATTCCTTGGGTAATGCCTGCATCCTGCCAAATGTGTGATCCCCCCGATGCCTTGGGTAATGCCTGCATGCTGCCAAATGTGTGATCCCCCAGATTCCTTGGGTAATGCTTGCATCCTGCCAAATGTGTGATCCCCCAGATTCCTTGGGTAATGCCTGCATCCTGCCAAATGTGTGATCCCCCCAAATTCCTTGGGCAACTGCCTGCATCCTGCCAAATGTGTCACCCCCAGATTCCTTGGGTAATGCCTGCATCCCAAATGGAGGCTCCAGAAGGTGTCGTGTTCCTGGCACTTCCCCGAGCAAAAGAAAACTGGGTAGATAGTTCAGTTCAGAGTATTACAACACTCCCTTAAGAAAAAAGAAATAAAGGTTAAGTAAATTGAGAGGAACAAAGATGTTCCAAACCTCCTTCTTATGGCCTTGGTTGCAAAAATGCCCATGGAATTATCTATTCCATGTTTTTAGCATTCCAGCCAAAGAAAAAGTTGGGAAAATTTGACCTGTTAGTGCATGCTTCAAAGAAAACACTTTCAAATTCTGTGTGATAAATCAAGATTTACTTACTTAATAGCCACAATGTTTTCTTTTTTGAGTCAGGAACTCAGGAGAGAGTCCAGGACTAAAAAAACAGAACTGACGGCTTTCTGGCCATTTAATGTAAGTTCCATTTTATTTGAAAGCGTTTGATCAGATTTGAAAGCATTTAATATCAGCCGTGTGCAATGCCATCAGCTGAAGATGCTGCTGTCACTTTGGGGACAGCAGGAGGAGGCACAATCCCTGCCTGGCAGGAG
>NW_005054317.1:2386789-2401840 GCF_000277835.1 Geospiza fortis
ACTCAGTGCTTGGCTAAACACTTCTACCTCATGTTTCGCAAATAATAAACAATTTTGCTTATTTCTGTGGCTTTGGGGGTTTGCCCCCTCCTGACAAAACAGTGTTTGCTTGTTCCCATATTTACTTTCTCCCAGCTCTCCAATATCATATTTACACAGTCAATACTCTTCTGCTGGCCGATTATTTTTAATAGAGAGCTTTATTAACGTGTCTTTCAGGAGAATATTTGCACTGCAATGCACATCAGAGCACTGCTGGGTGAGAAGGGCTTCTCCTTCTCCAATGCACCAGTACAGTGATTGCCTTACCAAATTTTGTGCTTGGAACATTTAGGTGAAGGAGGATAAAAGGAACTGCAGATCCTTGTGCAAATCCCACCGTGGGCAAGGTCTTGCTGGACACTGACATGTTGTGAAGTAAGTACAGCACATTCCATGCAGCTTTTTGTCCCCCAGAATATCTTTCCATCACTTTTAAATTCCTGACACCCAAATGATTTTTAAAATTGTTTTTATTATTTTCCTTTTCCTCATTACTGAGAAGAAATCCCAAGTTTCTCTCCTTTGAGGGCAAGTCTCAATTAACCTCCAGTATATTCTGTTACTTTTGGAGTTAACCAGACCCCAACTGCTTCTTTTTGGTGTTATTTTTTGGTTATTCTTTGGACTTTTGCCCTCAATCTGAGATGGAGGGTTGTGGCTGGCACTGCCCACACAGAAACCCACAGCTCATCCCTCCAGGGACTGCAGTGGCACTGAGGTTGCATGAGAGGAAGAGTCTGATGGCACTGGGGATGGGGACACTTCTGCTCACCACAGAGAAAACTTTAGGCAGGTCTGCTGTAAGCAGCTCCATTTAATTTTGTTCTTTTTCACCATTAATTATCACTAGAAACAGTGAATTAAAATCCTCATGTAGGAAGAGTAGGGCTGCTCTGGGTGTGTTTATTTTTCTATATGTCTGCTCATGCAGATTTCCTGGCCCCCTGCAATTTTCCTAGCTTCTCTCTGCTATTTGACATTTATTCTTTGCGTACTTTTCCATCTCATTAATTTATTAAACATCAACGGTGATGCAGTTCTTTGATCCACTTAAAAATTAACCACCTACGCCTGTCTCCTAACCAGTTCTTGAGCCATGGCAATATTTCCTCTCTTCTGGATATTTTGACTCATCAACAGACCCTTGCCAGTGCCTGTGCCTGAGATGATTTTAAAGATCATGTGATTTTTTTTTTGAGTTTTCTATATTATTTTCAGATATGTGCAGTTTTGCTCTGTAGAAATGTGTTGTTCAGCAAGGTGTGTGTAACTTTTGCTGACTTCCCAAAATAATCAGCTTTTTTGGCAAGGAAAAAAAAATCGTGGCTGGGAAATGGATTTGTCTTGAGCATTTCTCAAAGAAGGGGGTTAATGGGAAAGGATCTCTGTACTAGCAGCTCTGTTGCTGTCTCCTTGCAGAGCTTTTGGGTGAAACCATCTGGCCCTGAGAATCTGCACTTTCTCTGTGCTGCTGACTCAGGTGATGCTGCACCCCTCCTCTGCCAGGAGTTCCTGGGTGTCCCTCATGCCAAACCCATTAGCTCAGTATCCTCCTTTACAGGGCTGCTTGATTCCTGTCCACATTCCCGAATCTTTTATTTTTGATGCCTTCTTTCCTCCTACAGGAGGTAAAATACATCCCTGCAATGTACCAGAGCCCCTAAAACCTAATGGTGCAGTCAGAGTTCACTGCTGAACTTTGGTCCCCAGAAGGTGGGAGCTTCCCTCCTTGGAAGGAGCCCTTCCAAAAGCTGCCTCTGAGTTGCTAAGAAACAGCTTGTCACTGTGGCATGGGCTGTAGGCAGTTCTGTACAGGTAATTAGAAGTCACTCCTGCTTTATTATTAACTATTTGTTGACTTTTTTTCCCTTTTAAGTAATTTTTCTGCCCATCCCTAGAGTGTTCAGCACTCCTGGTACATCTGCATCAATTATGCATGGTCTGTGTGATTTTTCTTCCTGTGGAAAGTTGGCTTGCAGAGGCTTTTTGTGATGCTCTAGCCATGACCTAACCCTCCTTTGCTGAATAATTCCTACCGAGACAACACAGTTTCCCTGCTGTGTTTTCCACGCTGCTGTGTCTCAGCAAGGCAAATAAATCAGGCTGTCTCCCACCACCAGGCAGCCTTGTTTGCTCAATTTTGCTGTTCCATTTCTTGCTTTATTGAATAAGCATGTATTTATGTACCTTGTGTCCTTTCTCTGCCTGCCCATTTTTTATTGAACTCCTCTATCGGCCGCACGGGTTGGATTTTCCTGACAGAGTTTTGGATCTTAAAATGCTATTTCTTCAGACCAGCTGTCACTTCTGTCCTAACCTTGTCCCATGAGGTCTCTGTGCACTGCTTACGTGTCTAGCTCTGCCTGCCCCTTCACCTTCTCCTCAGCTCTTTTAGTTTTAATACCTTGTACATGAAATCTGGTTGGGATTTCCCCCCCTCCTCTTTAATTCGGGCGACTCTTATTTTTGGCACTCTCCAAAAACCAGCACCCCTACAATGAGAACCCCTTCACGTTCTCCATGACTCCTCTTTGCGCTGGTACAGCACCAAGCTCGTGTCTCTCCAGGTATCAGCAGGGAGATGCTGCTGCACCAGCCCCAGCCTTAAATCTCCTTCCCAGTGATGGAAGCAGTCTCCAGGCAGACTCAGGGGTTTGTTTTAGCTCCCCTCAGCCTGCACTGGAGCCCTGCACTCCGGGCAGACTCAGGGGTTTATTTCAGCTCCCCTCAGCCTGCACTGGAGCCCTGGTGTGTGGCTCTGGGGCAGCTCACAGCCCCAGGGAGCCTCAAGCTCCCCTTGGCTGCAGTCAGTGCCTGGGGCAGCTGGGGAGAGATGTGGGAGAGCAACCCCATGGTAGGGATGTGCTCCCAGCCCACACTCTGTCATCCCCCACCTGAAGAGTTCAGGCTGTTGCACTGGAGAGGGAGGTTTTTGTGCTGAATCACCCCTTTGGGAACGAGCCACTCGGCAGGATTTCCTCCCACCCCAAATCCCCATTTCTCTCTGGAGAGTGCTATGGGGCTTTGGGGATGTGGGGGAACAGAAAAACCTTTTCCCTAATGGCTCATATTGCTGCTTAGTGACCACCTGCCAAATCCAATGCTGGGAGATGCTGAGATCTGTGGGGTTGGGAGTCGGTGCCTAATGAAGGCACGTCAGGCTGGGAATGAGGTTTTTATGCCCTGCACAGAGAACTCCAGGATGTTATTTATAGCTGCTCACTTGCACCACAAGCACCTGTAGAGACTTTATTCTCCAGCCCCTCAGTGGAATCACAGATGACAGAAAGAGCTGAAGATGTAATGACCCTTGAAGTAGGAGAAATTATTTACCAAACCGTAGATAAGACGACAGATCTCTCCTGCACTGTGTTTAGGGCATCCAATCTATTGTAGATGTTACCATAGTCATGCTGTTTAATTTAAAATTGCCCTGCCTTCCTTGTGTCTCAAATTCTTTTCTTGGGAAACTAAATCCTTTCATAACTTAAATGCAGCAGAGGAGATGAAAGCAGCAGGTCTGGGGATGTATATGGCCATTCCAAGGCAGCTCTAGGTAATTGTTTTTTAAATGGACATGCTTGCTCTATTTTTTTTTTGGCCTGGCTCATCCTGGTTTTGTTGTTTGTGATATGTCTTCTGACATATGCTCCTTGTCTAGCAATGAAAAGCTACCAAGATTAGAAACCTTGGTTAATTTATAACTGGCATAGGAAGAGCTCATTTTACTGACTTTGTGACCCCCATAGCAGTCATAATGCTGGGATTAAAAAGGAGTGGTTACTATTGGTTTCCTGGAATAATTTTCTTTGTGCATGGGTCAAAATAATAAGGATTAACAAAATCATTAGATATTGGAGACAATAGCTCAATCTGCCTGCCTTTAGCTTTTAAAATCTGTCCCTTAGCAGGTGACTCTGATATAGAAGACTTGCCACTCTCTTGACCTGAACGTGGTCCCTACTCCCAAAAAACTTGTTCACTACAGACCAATTCCTCACTACCAAATACCCAATGGGTCTTTCTCCACTGAAATCAGACAAGGATCCCAGCTTCATCTTCATTTGAGGGAGTGTGACTTACATTTGCAAGACATAATAAGGTTGGTCCTTATTTCCCAGGTGTGTTTTCAGCTGCAGTGTCAAGCAGCGAGTTGTGTAAATCTCTCCAGTGTGAGCTTTACTAATCATTTATCAACCACGTGTGAGCACTAATTTTAGTTTTCCCCCTACTGAGACAAGGTTTTGGGAACACTCGATGGATGTCCAACACATGCAGGTGGAGATAACCCTGGGGATTAATCTCACCCATGGCTTTATCAGCGAGACCCATGGGACAAGAGAGGCCTTTTACCCACAGCTCCTGGATTGTTCTTCCTGGTGGTGCTGCAATCAAAGATGTCAAGGAAAATGATCTACAGGCAGTAGCTTGATTATATTTGTCCTGAGATACTTCTGCTCTAAAGGATTTTCAAGTTTTAATCAGTCTGCATTAACTGTGGTGCTCTTGTAGTTGATCATGGAAAGAAAGCAACTGTTGATTGCACTAAAAGCATTAAGTGACCTCTGCTAATTAAAAGATAATGTCAGTGCAACTGAGTGGAGTGCCTGGGTCTTTAGCCTTTTAGATAGACACTAAATGAAAATCAAAGAGTTTGGAGGAAATATTTGTGGTAAAGTTAAGAGTCTTGTTTGTGGAAATAGCAGGTCATGTTTCATAAAAGTTATTTAATCCATTAATGACACCTAATATGCCATAGAACCAGCAATCTGCTGAAAAGAACAAGCTCCCTCCCCAGCTGTGGGATGTCTTTACTTTGCCTTAACTGGAGCATTTTGCTTGGGAAGCCTATGATATAGTGAATCCCCCTGTTGTCCATAAATAAACCAAATGCTTTTTCTCACTAATTCAGGCCACTTTTTAAATGACCCAGACATTCAGCGTTAAGTTCTGTGCTCAGTAACAGTGTAGTCAGTGTCTACAAATGCAGCCTTGCCTTTTTTTCATTAATCTCAGTGCCTGGGAGAGAAAACAAAACAGGTGGAATAACAATGTACAAGCACATCCCTTGTTCCTGGATATGATCACTGGTAAATATTAACTTCTGCTTTCTATGTTTGTATAGATGCAGATTGGAAGCCCTTTGGACAGAGAAGCAATGGCACAAACTCTCTGTGAAATCACATGGAGATGCTGTTGTGTCCTCCAAGGAGCACCAGTGGCCAGAGAGCTTCTGGAGGAGGTGCCAAAGCAGTTGGTGCAAATGTGGGATAATTTCTCAGGTTCGCGCCTCACTCTGACTCCTTCCTCTGTGAGAAGAAACAGAAAGAAGGAAAGTAAAAATACATTTTTTTTTTTTTATCATGTGGAAGAAGTTCAATCCCAGATGGGAGCAGAGAAGGAAACATAATGGTTCACATTGTGGTGATGAGAATGAGGTTGACTCAGTGCATAAAGCAGAGAGGCTCATGGGGAGGAGAGGGGAGGCGTCTGCATCTCCTCAGACTGAAAGCAATGTTCTGGAAGCTGAAGGTAATTCTTCCCAGGCATTTGTAACCGAGCTTCACAGCTGCCACCCTGCATTGGATCACTGGCAGCAGCCCTGGCTGGGGCGGCTGCAGGGTGAGGAGCAGCCCAGCTCTGAGCTGAGCTCTGTCCAAAGGGCTCCACCCAAAGGGTCTTCCCAGGCACGAGGTACCTGATTTGCCACCATCCCAAAAGCTACAGGATTAACTGGGCTCAGCCTCCAGGGTATCAAGATTAGAGGGGAATTTTCAGGCAGAAAATACTGATTTTTCTCAGTGCCAGCCACCCACCTCACAAAATATATTGTTCATCTGAAGGGAAATGTAAACGTAGGTCTTTGACACAAATAACCCCTTTAAAGAAGCCTTCCTCCATCCCCCACCCCCACTGGCAATAGAAAGTTACATTTACTTACGTGAAACCTGAAAAAATTTAACTTTGAAAACTTCCAACTTTGAAAAAATGCCCTTTCTGTGCCCTTTGCACTGAACTTTGTGGAATCCACCCTTTGTTGTACTGAGGTCTCAGCAGTGCCTGATGCCTCATTTCTCTCTTTTCTGTTTTACAATTAACCATTATTTTCAGTGTTCTTTTAACAGCAATATGTACACCTGAAGATATTTTAAAGAAACTACTTTAAAAGGTCATAAAAAATAAAACAAATACTTGGCATCGAGATTCTTGGAGTGCATGATGAATATTTTAACAGTAAAAAAATCTAGCCAGAGAGAAATGAAAGGATTTAGTGCTCTAAATAAAACTCTTTGTGGGTTTTAATGTGCAAAAATGGACAACAATGGCTTTAAAGCCTCTCCACAAATACTTGCATCTCTGCCCTGGTATACTCTGTGTGTGTTATATCCTCAGCCAGTAATGGTCTGTTGTGTCTTTTTAGGTGCTGAGGGAAGGCATTACACCAGTTTTCTCCTCTAGGACTTTGCATAATAACCTTTAGGCTTTGAGCAGAGAGTTTGGACCCTTGGGAGGACAGTTGTGGATGTAAAGCTCAGGTTTTGTGTCCTGTGATGGAAAGTGGAAACCAGAGAGAGGGGAGGGAGGGGATATTTGGGAGGTGATCATTGCCCACAGAGGGGCTCAGCCAGCACAGAGTGGGGAAAGCTCTGTGCTCACAGAATTCTGATTGTCTTGTGACTGCAGTGAGGTTTCAGCCCAACAGGAGATAAGGATTGGTTGTGTCTCTGCTTAATGTTTCCATTTCTTTCCCTCCCTCACGCACATCCCCACACAGCTGGAAGAGAAAAGCTTTCTGTAATATCAGCTGTGACAGAGCTGGAGCATTACTCGAGTTTTTATTTGTGTAATTGATCAATTCACTAGCTAAGAAAGCCTTTATTAATATTTTTTTAATTAACCAAATGTATTAGTGTCCATGAAACATGTATTTCTGTAATTATATCTGTAAAATAATATCTTTGGCCTGAGCAGGAGCCCTTCAGTCCTGCTGTAAGGTTGCCTTTCTGCAAACCCTCCTGCTTATCAAATCTTATGTATTTTCTTCCTTGCTGTTATAGAAACTCCTATTGCTAAATGTAGTGAAGGCAATTGCTAAAGTGATGGTGCCAGTATAAATTATTAAAATTACATGGAGTAATAAAAATGTGTTGTGTGTAAAAAGATAGAGAATGAGGCAGTAGGACTCAAGCTTTCAAGTTACTTCAGAAAATTCTCTGTATCTATAATCTGGACAAGTGGTACAGTAACTGCAGCTGGATTTTGTCTTTACATTTTTTCTAAAGCAGAATGTTTGGATGCCATACTTTTCAGGCTTCCAGCTTTCCTTGAAGAAAATGAGATGGTCTGAAGAAAAGAGGTCTGCTCTCAGGTTTTTGATAATTTTTGGAAGCATCTTAGGTAGGAACATTAAAAACATAATGTCCAAAATCACAAGTTACTTCTGAAAATCTATGTGGTTTGTTTATAACAATTGATAAAATTTGATTGTGTGAAGATCACTTTGTGTCAAATATATGAATTCATTAATTTAGTACATAATGTCTGTTTTCTTGTTATCAAAACAGAGAAGTTCTGGAGAAACATGAGGAACCCATTCTCCCCTTCATTATAAATGAATAAAAATCATCCTCCTGAGATTTTCTTTCTTGCAGCAGGCACTCAGAGAATGGACATGGAAAGTGCCATGGAAAGCAGGAAAGAGACACTGAACAGCACAGATGCAAGGTTAGTGTTATACTAAAAAAAGGAGTTCAGTGCATAATCTCAGCCCTTGATGGAGAAGATATAGTGAAATGTTGACTTTAATTGCCATGGGACATAGATTAGCAGATGGTCCCATGGATAGGCTGCTCTCCACGTCTATAAATAGCATAAGTTAATTTATGCAAGATCTTCCTTTGCTTTTACAGCTATCTCCCAATGTGTCAATATCTCATTGGCAAGGAAGCATCCAGCCCTGGAGATGGAATGGGGTCCTGTTTCCAGCCCTGCTATCCCGTGATTATGTTACAGCAAAAACCCACCTGGTCAAGTAACTCCTGATTGAACAGACAGGCTGTGACAGTCTGATCCGAGCACTCCTTCATTTCAAAAATAACTATCAGGTTATCTGCAAGTCAGCTGGAATGATGGCTGGGAGCACTGAGGGAGGCAGCAGCTCAGGGAGCTTCTCCTGCTTCCCTCTCAGGCTGCTGGTGTTTTGCTTTGCAATCTCACCCACCTTCAGCTTCCACCTCCCACTGCTGGGTGAGTTACTCTGCTTGAGCTCTCTCTGCCACAGTCACAGGTGAGTGCTGAAAAGGTTTTGGGACCTGCCATGGCTGTGTGCAGCCAGCATCCTTCAGCCTGGCCCCTCTGTACCAAGTTTGGCCTCGCTGCACTGCAGACCCCTGGTGCTACAGCTGCCTCTCAGCTCCTTAGCACTGGAGCTCCCTTTTCTCCTTTCTGGGCTTTCCCAGGCCTCTCATTCTGTGTCTCTCTGCCCAGTTTCTGTCATGGAAACCTCTCTTTTTGGTTCACAGCTTTGGCTTCTCTGTCATTCAGGAAGCCTCGTGTTTGGAACTGTCATGGAGTAATTTGGTACCAGAATCTCATGGATATTTCTGCTTCTGGGCTTGTTAAGCCATTTGTGCCTTCTCCAAAGAACTCCTAGAATCCCCCACTTTTATGCTCTTTGTCCATCATTGTGCAGAAGCCAGCATTACAAATCAGGGTCCAAGCAATCTTTTTGTCCAGTCCTCCCTTGCTACTCCAATGAGTTAAAGAGGTACCAGTAAATACAAAATAAGCAAAGAATTTTCTAAGCCACCCAAGTACAGGCAGTGTTTTGAGAATTTTCTAAGCCACCTAAGTACAGGCAGTATTTTAAGCCCTTTAAGCACTTTCTTTTCCCAACAGTGTCATGGTATCTCTAAGCCCCACAGAAGGGCTGAGCCCTCCCCCTTCACCACCTGGACAGGTAAATGAAGATGTAACAGAGAACCTACAGTGACTGACTTTGTGCCATTTTGAGCCTGATATCCACCAAAATCAGCCACCAGAAATTTGTATCGATAGATCAAGGTCCACAACCTGCTCCATGATAAATCTGAACACCCTTTGGTACAGTAGGGATATTCTGGATTTACCTACATGTAATTTAGAGCAGATTTTGGACCCTGCCCACGAGCATTATGCCTTTCCCTGCAGGAAGGAAGATTGATTCTGACCTTACTTAAACTAAGCAGCTTTAATCATTTGGTATAGAAACACCAAGACTGGGCTGGGGGCTGGGGACACAGACATGGGAATCCTATAATCTTTGGTTAAGTTGTAATGAAATTGTCCAGGATGAAAAGGAAACAGATGGATTCTGATTAATTTCTCACAAGTGTAGACCTCAGCATCCGATGTAACATATGTGGTGAGCAAATGTCACTCATGCCTCCAAAGTGCAGAAAAAATCACTATTGTCAGGATATATTCATTGGCATATTGGCTGCTGAACTCCCAAGGGTGCAAGGATGCTGTGCATTACATTTAGTCCTGAATTAAATATTCAGAGGCAGAGATACCTAACCCTTTCCTGTATGCCTCACTGGTTATCACAGTTGAGCTTAATGAATTGAAAGAGGGAGGGGAAGGGAGATTTCCCCCCCTCCTTTGTAAATCATTATTTACTGTGGAAGGAATATCAAGATGGGTTGGTATTTCTGCTTTAGAGTGTTCAGCTGACTACCAATGGAGCCTGAGTTAGGGAAAATAATGCAGCTTTGAGCTGTAAATGAGCAACTACACGACTTTCATCTGGTATTGATAGAAATCAGAGGCCAGCTCTGTGTTTGTGGAGTTGTTCTGGGTGTTGTCACTTCTATAATCTATTCCATGTAATTGCATATTTAAAGAAAACGTAGTTCATTTATTGATTGCCACTATATTGTTTCAGGCAGGTAAGATAAGAGGCCAGAGCTGCTTTCTCTTGTCTCCACGCAGTCTTAGGGAGTGGAAGGAGCAATGCATGTGAGTAAAGCGAGGCCCCATCTGTGCTGAGGAAAGAGATTCATTACAGCTGACTTGTCCTGTCAGAATTACTGCCCCAGACTGTTTCTGGGAAAAGGATGTCACTAAGATATCTGTTAGAGTATTTCAACCACAAACTTGAGGAACGAATGTTGAGCACTGGGGCTCCTCTGTGACTCAGGCTCTGCCCTTGGCTGCAGCTCCCCACTTCCAGTCCCTCCCTCTGCAAAATCTAGCAGCGTGCCTAACCGTGTCTTCTCTTCTAAAAATTAATTCCTCATTAGAAAAATGAGGGAAAATGCATATTTTGCTCTCTAACTCCCTGTAGGTTGAAATCTA
Organism: Geospiza fortis; assembly: GCF_000277835.1. NCBI lineage: Eukaryota > Metazoa > Chordata > Aves > Passeriformes > Thraupidae > Geospiza > Geospiza fortis. The sequence continues at coordinate 2,397,170 of NW_005054317.1, forward strand.
ATGTCTGCCTTAACATTTCCCTCTCCACCTTTGGCAAACACTGCTCCACTGACATTATGAGCTGGTGTGTTTGTCTTAATGATCTCCTATTTAACAAGTGAGTGTGCATCTTTTTTGTTGGAGAAGCTGAATAATCTCACAAAGAGCTTTATTTCTGATTGAGGAGGATGTGGCTGATGAGGCTGGGGAAATCTTGAGACAGCCACATCAGCTGCTGTCACACACTGGTTGAAATTGGCCCCTCTCATGCAGCCTTTTGTTTTTTCCTCAATGGAAGATGCAGCAAAGCTCAGTAATAGCTGGAACTACACTAGACAGCCCCCATCTGCTGAGTCAGAACTTTCATTTTGAGACCCCTAGTTTTGGAAAACTCGACCTGAGGTTCTTTTTTCCCTTTCTCACTGTTCAAAGTGTGACCTGTGCTGGACTTTGGGCTCCTCTGGCCTTGTGGAGCACAGCAGTTTCTGGTTTGACTCCATTGCTCATTAGAGACAGCTCATCATCTCTATGCTTAAACCTTTGAAAATTCTAATGAGACAGACTGATTTCTCAGGAAGCTGATATGCAATTCACTGTTGGTTTTGCTAAAATTCCTGATTTTTTTTTCTTTTCTGGGTTGTTTCCAAGGTTTTTTTCCTGTCATTGCCTTAATTATGTACCAAAAGGAGGCAACAATTTGTGCATCTGCAAAGCTTGTGAACACAGTGCACTTCTTTGTCAGATGGAAACTCTAGTTTTCATTTTTTCTGTCTTTTTTTTTCCATGGTGCCTGACAATGCATCACTTACAGTTCCCTCCTTTAAGCTGGAGTCAGTGCAATGAGTCTAAGTTTGATAATTGCTTATTGCATTCAGACTGCACAAGGCAAAATCACTTAAATCCTCCAAAGTCACTGCACAAGACTAAACTGCCTCATTTTTCCTTGTTTTCTTACATGGCACTGGAATTCCTTACAAATGTTACAGTCTGCTTTGCTGTCCTGGTAGACCAGGAGCTGTGCTGGGACTCCTTGGCCCATAAAAGTGACATTGCAAAGCTACATTAGGACTTTCTGACCCAGCTTGTGTTGTGTGGAAACCTCAGAGTCTCCTGATGCCACCCCGGTTAAATAAATGGTTTGCTGGACAAACCTACCCACTGCTTTGCTTGGCAGAGGTTTTTGTGGATGACCAGGCAAGCCTGAAGCCATGGGAAGAGGTGAAGGAGCCAAGGAGAGTGGTGGGAGATGCATTTGTAGGGCAGATAAAATGGTGGGTGCAGAGATTTATGTTAATTAATTGCAAAGCTGCAGAGGAAAGGAATTTAGAACCAACACAGAATTATCTTGTGACCAAAAATATTTCCCTAAATCAGATAAGTGAGAATCTACTCACTCAAGTGAAGCCATTTTCCAGGAGCAGAGATGAGGAAGGGACCTGAGTGCACGTTGCCTTTGTCTCTCCAACTGAGGCATCACACATGAAAGTCCCAATTGCTGCTTCCTGTGCACAGCAAAGCAGTAGAGATATAAAATTGGGGCATAATGATGAATGAAACTGTGGGATGTGTCTTGATTATCCCAGGTTTCTAATGTATAATTGAATTATTTTCTTAAGTGTATTTCAAGCCCTTTGATTTCTGGCCTCTGTTTTTAATTACTCAGCCCCCTCTTGCCCTTGTGCATTATTATGCTGCTCATTAGCATTCAGTGAGACTACAGAAGTTTGACTTCTGAATAAAGTAGCGTACAAAAGAGAAGGGATGCTTTTTATCTTTCCACTTAATAATTTAAATGGAACCCTTTTCTTTAATCAATGTTTTATAGTACAATAGTTGTTTGTTTAAACTGTGCTTTGCTTAATTTTGCAAACAAAAAAGAGAGGCAGGATAAACATGTTTAGAAATAATAAGCTTTGTAACCATTTTAATCTTCAGAAGACTTAAAATATCTCCAGCACTTCTAATGTCGGTTCATCTCAACAAGGCAGGAACGTGGGCCCTGAATGTCTCTGGATCATTTATGCAGTGCTAAGAAGCACCAGCCTATTTTTTTTTATTTGAGGGAAGCAGAAAACCTTGCTAATTACAAAACTGAAAGCTACTCAGCAGCGTTAATATTGTTGGCATGGCCGCCAGCTGTGATGATTAGGATGTGTGACAGAGGGAGAGATAATTTGATCACAGGCCTGGGCACCAGAAGCTCCTGTGTCCTGCTCCTTCCCTGTGCACCTGCAAAGGCAAGGAAAATACAGGGGGAGATTCAGTCCAGCCCCACAGAGCCAAGATTTGTGGGAGGGCCCTGCAGGGCACAGGGGATGCCAAAATTTTGGGTGTAACTCCAGGGTGAGGGAGGGGATAGGAGCTGCAGCCTGGACATTGACACGCCAGAGGAAATAGCTGTCTGGGGGGTAGTCATTTATTACTAATTGGGTAGTAATTAATAATCAGGTGTGGAGGCTCTGCATGTATGGAGCTTGTTCTGTGTCACCAGCAAAACGTGGCTTTGGGTGGGATCAGACAAAAACTGGAGCCTGAGCTGTGGCAAGGTCAGGGGGACCCTCAGAACACAACATGAAAGGGATGGACTAAAGCCTCTGTCCCTGTGCCCTCCTCCTATGCAAAACAGGAATTGATCAGGGATATGTTGGGGATTTAGAGATATCTGGGGGCCGCTTTAGAGACATTAAAACTAGTGAGCACAATATCTGCATTTCAAAGTATTCTTTGGACCTCTTAATTCGTTTTGACAGCAACCCAGTGCTAGAAATGGGGCTGTCTGTGCTGCCTGGATGGGAAAACTGAGGCTAAGAGATGGGATGGAATTATGAGCACAGGGCAGCACCAAGCCAGGGAGAGCTGTGAACTGCTGTCTCCTGTGGCTCAGCAGCCCAGTAAAGCACCCACAGCTGGTAAACTGCTCCATCCACATATCAGGGGGTTGTTGATCCTACATAATCCCTGTCTGATGTCCTGACCAGCCTACTTTCAACAAACTGCACCCCAGACTGCAAGATGAGACCTTTCTTCCTGCTAATTTGTGTCTCCTGTCCTCTAAACCTTTCCATTTCCCATCAGTACATCCAGTTCCCTCCTTTTTACCCACATCTACATCTCACATTTCTTTATGCAACCTTGGAGCTTCTTCCTGCTTCTGCTTTTTCTCTCTCCCCTTTTCTAGGCTCCCTAGAGGTCTGGAGGGGTGTTAAGTGTCAGGAACAGTAGGCAAGAAGGTGGCAGGTAAAGAAGCTCCTCAGGTAAGGATTGAGATGGAGAGATGTGGGCTTGCTCCCTCCTATTTTGACTATATTGCAAGTCCTGCTGATTAAAAGAGCACAGCTGAATTGTGCTAACATGAGATGAGGGAGAGCTAAGGCTGGGGATTTGGACCCTTTCTTTCAGGCTAAGTGAATTTTTCCAGGATGTGAGAGTCTGCTTCTGGATTATTAATTTTCTGTGAACGGTGGTGTGGAAGCTGCTGGGATTTTTACTGCTTTTCACATGTGGACTAGAGAACTTGCACAAAGACAACTCGAAAGGCAATTAACCATTCCACAACAGTAGCCAAGGAGGGTTTTCCTGTGATAAAAGTAGCTTGCTCTGCTCCACAAGGCATTTTTTTTTCAGTGATTCTTCCAATTAAAGGATTGTTTGTCCAGGAGGATGACGATTTGTATCACAACAGGATTTAGGTAATAGAGCCGAGATCAACCTACTGTTGCACTGAGCCCTGTGGTTACCTGCGGTGAGACACTGCCCTCTCTCACAGAAACGAGACTCCATTCTACACATATTTAAATGCTGACAGCCCCCGAAGCATTTATTTGGACGTCACTGTTTAGGTGAGCAGCAGAGCCACGGGAGGATCTGGGGGTGTAAAGTGGGGGGATAAAGGTTGTGCAGAGCCAGTGGCAGAGCAAGGAAGAGACTTCGTTTGCCGGTGGCTGCTGGAAAGGCAAAGTGACCCCGACTTTGTAGCCAGGGAAACACCAGCTTTCATTTTGAACATTTAAACCAAATTTGTGAAGATGATGATTTACTGATAACCCGCAGGACTGTGGACATGCAATAAGAGGAGCGGGGAGGTTACGGCCTCAGCCCCCGCTCCCTTCTCAAGTTGCAGCTGTTTCCGAAAGATGCTGCGAACTCCGGCCCGGCTGCGAGCACGGAAACCTCTCCCGCGCCTTGCCTCGGCTGAGCAGCGACCACTCGGATGCTGAAATAAGGTCAGGACTCCGTCAGGCGATTAAAATCCCGGGCTGAGCGAGGGCTCTGTCTCCGGAAGGCAGCGCGATCGTTCCGCCCGGTGCGGAGGGAGGGAAGGAGGGAGAAGAGGGCAGCTCGCCCGAGCAGCTCCGGCTCTGCGCTCCCGCTGGGGTCAGGGACCGCGGGGAGCCAAGGGAGGATGCTCCGCCGAGCTGGGAGAGACGCCGAAGCCCTGACGCCGTGCTTCCTCCCCAGGCTCTGAGGAGGAGGAGGAGGAGTGGGAGGGGAGTTCCAAAGCCACTTTGGGCGCTGCGCCGCTACGTGCGGGAGTCTGTGCGGAGCATCCTCCTGGCAGCCTGAGCGCCGGGTGCCGTGCCCGTTCTCCCGTGGGTGATCTCCCCTTCCCCGCACGCTGCTCCTGCTCCGCAGCCGCTCCGGGGCGAGGCGGCCGCCAGGTGAGCGGGGCTGGGGCACCGCGGGGGGGCGGCA
>NW_005054317.1:2401914-2413807 GCF_000277835.1 Geospiza fortis
TGCGGGATGCGCACCCGGGGAGGCAGCTGGGAGAGAAGCATCGCTCCAGCTGCCCGGTAACTTGTGTTTCGGAGCGCAGTTGGGGCTCACAGGGGTTTATGTGCTCCCCGAGAGGCCCCGGGGGCTGCCCGGCCGGGGCAGAGGGATCCCGCGCCGGGTAGCCCCGAGCCGGCCGTGCCCAGAACGCCCGGAGCGAGCCCTGGGGCTGGGCAGGCTCCGGGAGAGCGGCTGCGAGAGTGGCGGTCCGGGGCACTCCAGGGATCGGTCCTGGAGTTCAGTCTGTCTGTGCACTGGGTGTGTGCGCCAAATTCATTTACTGCCCCCGTTACTCCAGGGCGCCTCTAGCAAAGGGTCAAGCTTGCTCTTTAAATGTAATTTTTTCCCCTTTTCTTATTTTTCTTTTAAAAAGTGTTTATAATTTCAGCTACCGATTTTATAGCTCCTGAGATACTTTCGTTTCCCAGAGCAGTTGGTTTCCCACCATTGGCACTTCCACCTTTTTGAGTGGGAGGATTTACTGTCTTTAAAACAGAGCGCTAACAATACTCACTCCTTTCAGCGAGGCACGTGTCATCTCCTGACCCCAGCAACTTCACTCTGACAAAAGAAAAGCTGGAAATAATCACTTAAAGAGATGCGACTTTGCCTGTTTCAACAAGTTGCTTTGTTCTCTGCTCGAGTAATTTCCTCCAAGGCGCGTGGTCATTGTCGTTAGCAGAGATGGGGTGATACGTGTGATGTTAAACCTGCAGTCACCGGGGATTAATGCACGGGCATGACATCACCGACAGCCAATGAGGGGATGGGTTTGGACACGTACTGACCCGAACTGGCTTCCAAACTGGTGATCCTGCCGTGCTCCCGGGGAATAACGCCAGTCTGGGCAGACGGTGAGGTCTCCTGGCACGGTGTCACTGTGTTTCTCAGCCTTGCGTCCTGCTTTGAGATAGTCAACAAATCATTAAGCGTGTGGTTAGTCTGGTTGGTTACAGGTTTCACTTCTTGGGAAGAGATTATTGAAAATGGGCGTATCAGTGCCCCGGCACAGGGGGAGCTGGTGCGGCTGAGCTGGGTGCTGGCAGAGTGCAAACAGCCCAAGAGTTCCCAGCCTTGTGGCAGGAGAGCTGCCCGGGCAGCGTGTTGGAGCACACAGTGCTGTCACCTGGAGTGAATTGCTCTCCTCTGCCTGATTGCTCGGAGAGGAGCTGCTCCCGGGGAGGTGGGCACAGACTCCGTGGGGTGAGGAGGGGCTCCGTGCAGCCCCGGGGATGCTGCCGTGGCTGGTGAGGCAGGAAAGAGCCTTGCCCTGCTGTGCCAGCGGCTCCTGCTGTGCTCTCGCCCTCACCTTGGTGCCTCCAAGGTCCAGCAGCTCTGAAGCCCTCGGCCTCAGTTCCTGTCCCTTTGCCTTAGGCTTGCTCAAAAACTCAGGGTAGCTTTAGGAGAATCACAACAGATGTTGCCTGGCATGGTCTGGCTCCTGAAATGTTCATTTTGGAGTTCAGGCTGCCTCTTCTGTCTAATGTTTCCTTAACCTTCATCATTTGCTGCAGACCCATCCAATTCCCCTGCAGGTCAGGCAGGGGCTTCCCCACAGGCTGTGCAAAACCCTTTTGTGACTATCACAAATATTTGCACTCAAATCACTTCTATTTCTGTTTGCTAGAATTCTCAACGCTAAAACATAAATTTTGGGGTCCAGACTTCACCCCTGAAGTCTTTTAATATTTTTGGCTGTGTTTTGTATGTGTGTACCCACACACAGAGTCCCTTATCAGTGCCATTGCATCGATAGCCCTTTGCATTGAGGGACCCACACAGAAGATCAGCAATATGACTGACATGCCTCAGAGCTCTGTGTAAGATCCTTACGCCTTCATTGCCAATAAGACGTGACAGGATACATCTAATGAATTACCTTTAAATTAGAAAGCAGTAAACAAGCCATTATTGGATTAGAGGAATATTAAAATTAGAAGAACGTAACCGTCTTTTGATATCCTGTGGCACATTTTTACCAGCTAGGAAATGACATGGGGAGATGCAGAGAGAGAGAGAGGGTCTCTAGAGAACTGTAATGATTTTCATCTGTGTGAAATAGATTTTTTTAAAATGCTATTACTTAGTGTCTTATGTTTAGATGATGCTGTAGCAGATTTTTTTTTTTCCATTCTAGTTTCATATTGATGTTTGATATATTTGTCTGAGTGACTTCAGTGCTTGGGGAAGGTACAGGTTTGACGTACTCTGATGGCTAAAATCTCCCAATTATTGAAGAAAAACACAGGCAAAAGGAAACAAGAGTCTTGGTGATAGATTTTAGTCCAACACTGAAGAGCCTTTCCAGGGTGCAGAGATTGTCTGGGTTCATGCCACTTTTCCCCTGGCCCTTTTCTTCAGCTGTTTAGAAGGCTGCTCCAGCTCTGGTGATTGGGGAATATTATTTAAATTGCATAAAAACATTCACCTGGACTTCCCTGAATTTTATATAAATTTCTGAGAATACACCAGTCCTCCTGGTCTCCCAGCTCAGGTGCAGGTGTTAGCTGTGCTGCCTTCCAGATGTGATTGCTCTGGGTTGGATCTGAATTGGCAACTGGTACTTGGGAGCAGCCCCTGATCTCCCCATGCCAATCTTTTATTAACTGAAGGCCAGCACCTGCTGTCCTCTCTCAGGCAAAGCTTCCCAATTAAGGACTGGGCTGAGAGTGAAAAGGGAAGAATTTGGCCAGTACTCCTCCACTGTTAGGAAAAAATTGTACATGGAGAAGTCAATAGTAAAATACTTGATGGAAAGAAATTCTCAGCCTTGTGTAAAATCAAGTTTCTTATGACACCTTGAAATTATTGTGGTTTTGTAATTCCACCTACCTCAGTTGGCCATGGAAAAAATGAGCTCTAAATGTAGAACTAAACTTGAATTTGTGAGTGCAAAAATTTGTTTTCTTTGGACTACCAATATTTTAAAACTCTTTAAGACCAATCTTTTATTCCTTTAAACTCACTAGCAATATGAATATGGAGCAGCAAGACACCTTTGAGTCCTAAGCCTCATTCCACTCTCTGGAGGAAAATCTTGAGCATAATGTTTTGTCCTGGATTTTGGAAGCACACTCAGAATAAAGATCTCTCCTATACAAATACTTTTCATCCGAAGTATTGGATTTTCCTTGTCTCTCTTCTCAGAGTTTATGGCCCTGGGACTCCTTTTCTCAAGGTCTAGTAGAACTCCTTCAGCATCTCTTTTCCCCTTTGAAAATGTGATAACCATCACGCAGGCAGCTGCTTTGAAGCCGGTGCCAGCCCTGCAGATCAGGAGATCACAGCTCACTCTCACCTGGGGTCAGGCAGCTGGGGCTGAGCTGCTTTGCAGTGCCAGAGCATCCTGAGTGCTTGCAAGGACAGGATTCTGTCAGACTCTGGCACCGAAGCCTCTTTGCTATTCTGAAGAGGCTTGTGAGGAGGAACAAAGGGCTGCGGGTTTCACCCGTTTTGCTCTATTTTATATTTTCCAGCAGTTATTTTGGAAAGGCTGTGAGCTGAAAGGCTGATTTTCTCAGACTTGGTACAACAGGGCCAGAGTAAAGCTCAAATGAGGGAAAGTAGCACGGGGTATCTCCGTGACTCCAAAGGTGACCTGTTGTTTTTATTCCCCTTTCTGTGGTGTTTCAATTTCAGTTACACTTTACAGGGAACATCTGTGAATAAAAACTCTGCTGGGGTCAGGTCTTTCTCCTAGAAGGATATTTCCCTCTGCACAGCACCAGTACAAGTTTTCTCCCTCCTTCCACAGCAGCTGTGCTACATGCGCTGTGAGGTAGAACAAGGATAAATACATTAAGGGGCAGCAATCCCACCCTTGGTGTTACAGGATGGTAAAAGGTGGGTAAAGAATTTACTCCTCAACCATCAGTGCAGAGCTCTTGCCCCTTTTTTGTTCTCCAGCCTCTTGCCTAGCATGACTCAGTCATGTGCTACATCCTTTTGAGCTGAAGAACATGGAATCAGCTTGGACTTTCTGGTTCTGGAAGCAACAAACCTCCTCCTTATAAAGGAGAGAGCAGAACTCAGTGCTTTAACTCTTAAAGTATTTGTAGGCTTTTTTTCTGAGCCTGCAAGAGGCTGCTAACTGCTAAACCAAAATCATTTGAGTAATGCCTAGACATGGATAAACCAATTAAGGGGAGTTCTTTCAGCTTTTTAAAACAAATTGCAAATTTCAGGTTCGTATTTGCATAATTCAGGTTATTAATTCATGTGTTTGCATTTCCTAAACTGCGTGCCAAATTCCCATTTGGAGCAAGTTCCAGAGTGTTGATCTCAGTGTAAAGGGGAAAAGGTGGAAATTGAGTAGTTGTAGGAAGCACTAAGTGAGTTTTCTTTTCAACAAAATTAAGTGAGCTTCTTTTTTTTTTTTTTTTTTTTTTTGCTGTGTCAATTCATTGTCGCCTTAAGTATTAAGTGAGAAATCCAGAAATTCTTAATTGATAGGGCACCCAACCTCTCCTTTGTGCATCTCTGGGATGTATATATATTGCAAGTTAGTAAAGCTTCCAGCATCCATTCTGTGCATGTGTAATTAAGGAGCGGCAGTGCCTCGATGTCCTTTGCTGTGCTGTGTGGATTCCAGTGGTGAGGACGATGGTATTTTATGCTGTTGAACACAAGCAGGAACATCCCTGCATGAGTGAATCTGTTTGTAGGACCAGGCTGTGGCTGCTTCAGTCTGGAGAGCAGTTACCCTCGGATTTTCCTGCTGCTTCCATTATTCACTGAGAGTTATGTGTGTTTATGATAGTCAGCAAACACAAGTGTGTTGCAGATGCAGATATATTGGGAAGTACAGTGGTTTACATTAATGGGAAGGATTTATCTTGTTGCAGTGTTGAATTTATGATGCCAAGCTGTGATATTTCCCTGTTTCAAAAATGTTATATTGCAGCGGGCTGGTATCAGGGTGATAAAATAAATGTTTCTTTTTTAATTCAAGCCACTGTAAGATGCTAATAATGCTGGAGACAGGAAGAGAAATGCCACGTTTCAGAATTTAATGTAATGCATCCGTATTACAATTTCCTGGCAAAATTAACTTAGCTTGGACTCCTAAATGAAACTTCTTGTTATGTTTAAACTATTAAACAGGTGTGGTTGAGTTCTTTAATGGAAATATGGTTCTATGACACAAGTAGGGGGGTGAATGTGCCCTGCTTAAATTTGTCTTTGGGACTCTGTTCCCTATAATTTACAGGGGCTTGTAGTAATAGGGAGAGGGGGAATGGCTTTAAAATGAAAGAGAACAGGTTTAGTTTGAAAATTGAGAAGAAATTCTTCACAGTAAGGGTGGTGAAGCCCTGGCACAGGGTACCCAGAGAAGCTGCGGCTGCCCCATTCCTGCAAGTTCCAAGACCAGGCTGGATGGGGCTTGGAGCAACCTGGGTTAGTGGAAGGTGTCCCTGCCCATGCTGGGGTGGGGTTTGGAACTCTAAGTTCCCTTTCAGCCCATACCATTCCATGATTCTTGGATAATTCTGACAAGAAAATAGAGAAGCTCTGGTTGCTGGTGATGGTCTCTTCACTGGGCATTCAGGAGCCCATGTTCCTTGCTGGTTTCCTTCCCATTTCCTGGCAAATGCTCAGCAGGCAGCGTTACTAGGGAGAAAGGAGGGCTCATCTCTTCCTCTTTGCTGTTATCTCCTCCTCTGGCCAGTGCCAGGGTCTGTGGCAATGCCAGGACTGTACTCAGGACACCCACCCCTTTATTCCTAGAAAAAGTAAGAGAGTGTGAAGGAAATCTTTGTAGTTTTAATGGCAGAAGTGTTGTGGCTGCCTTGCTCTGGGGCATTGCTTCCTCCTCAAGGAAAACTGGGATGCAACTAGAATTGGCTCAGCTTGGATCCAGGCAGGTGTAAAAGCCTGATCCTGGCTCTCTGGTGCTGGCTGTGTCACTGTGCTGAGCACTGCCAGTTTAGTGGCTCTAAAGCACCGTGGTTAGAAGTCAAGTGCTATGAAAATTTCCCCAAACACAGATCTACAGCAGTGAGAGGACCTGCACATAAACCAGGCCACAGAGTCTCAGAAAGGAATAGTTATTTTGTGGAATACAGAGAGACTGTCATGTGTGAGCACTCCTGTTACACTACCCACTTAAACAGTGCCTCTGAAGCTCTGAGTTAATCTCATTGTTTGGAAGCACATCACAGAGTAATTGAAATTGGGTTATTTAACTGCAAAGTACTACTGGAGTAAGAGTTTAACTGTGGAAATACCTGCCAGTTATGTGGTATATGGGCTTAACTGAGGCTGAAGGAGGAAAAAGCAAAATAATTATTTTAGTACTAAACTATCCCTGTATTTTTGGTGTGCTGCTGAAATGATTAATTCTGCTTTTGTTTACTAACAGATCTGTTTCTGTTCAGGGACCACTGAAAGCACAAAACTTTGTTAGTTCAAATACCTTTTAAAAAACTGTGCTGATTCTGTAATTTAAGAGAGTAGCAGGTAAAAAGGACTATCCCTCCTTTTCTACACCAAATTGTCATGGAGAGATGGATCTGGGGTGAAGTGGGACAGAATGAGTGTAACCTTCCACCTGAGAAACGACACTTGGTTAAGTGTTAGAAATTAATTGGTTTGTTGAGCATATCCACACACTTAAGAGCATTTCCCTCCAGAACATTTCCTCCTTGCACTATTTCTAATGTATTTTTGTGATATATATTTTGGTTTAACAACAGAAGAATAGCCACAGAATCTGTAAACATTAATAATAATTACTGTTTGTAACTCTGAAAAAGGGGCGGCCACTTCAAATACAATTAGTGCAGCCACTTTAAATACAATTACTCACCCTCCAGTGTGTATCACTCACCTGTGAAATGCTCCAGGTGAGGTTTCCTCACTGGCTGCACCCCAGACTGAGGTGGGGGGTGGTTTTAGGTGGATGAACAGGGAGCTGCTTCCTCCCAGTGTCTTTGCAGACAGCTCTACGAATGGGAAGGAAAACACATAATTCAAGCAAAACTCCTGGGTTTTGCATGTGTTAAGCATCCTTTTTCTTGAACATGTTCTTCAGCAGTGGATAAACTATTACTGCTAAATCTTGCTTGGAATGTAGTGGAGACAGTCAGCTCTTGGCAATTAGCATAGTTGGAATAAACATAATTGTATTATGGCTAAAGATCTGATCAACCTTCTGTGTTTTCCTCATGTAAGAGGAAAAATAAAGCCTGAATAAAGCCAAATTAGTCTTATTTTAAATGCTTTTTTTTCCCCAACAGAAGAAACATCTTCTGTTACAGTTAATGAGCACTGTTGTCTTTTGTTTAAAGTCTTTGTTACAGAGGCTTAGAGCAAAAGGGCTTTAATAATAAAAAGGCCTTCTTCTCTGGAATATCTGTCTGATAATAGCCTGAATGATTTAAGAATAATGCTGTAAAATAATTGGCTTTCAAACGAATAATTTTCTATAACTAATTGGAGGGCAAGTGGAAAATCTGCATCCTCCAAATAAATGTATTGTGTCTCTTTAAATACCCAAACAATTTTTCCTCCTATTTTTCTGCCCTCAAGACAAAAATAACATCAAATCTCATTCAGGTTGTACTTAAATATGACCAAACTGATAATTACATTATTACAGAGAAGGGCAGGATAGCTGGAGGATATGTACAAGGTGTATTAGTACTGCAAATAGAAGCTGATTTACTTATTGATAGTGGAGACACGTTTTAGTCACTTTATAGAATTAACAATTGATCAGCTTGTTAGGTTCTAGTTCTTCATAAGCACAGCATGTTTATTCATTATTGTCATTACATGGTGCAGGCAGCCGAGGTCATGATTAGCAAGGCAAAATCTAAAAAAATTTAAACTTCATTAAATATAACTTCTGCAATGGGCAGTTTCTGAGCAATGCACCAATTCTCACTTCCCTGGCATAAATATAACTTATACCTGCCTGGCTAATTTGCATGTCATTAACATTTTTCAGAACCATCTATTTGTTTTGCCAAATGCCAGCGATTCAGGCTTGTAAAATTGTAATAAGATGGGCAACATAAAAGCATTACTTTCAAATTGCCTTGGTCACTGTAAATATCCCCCAATCTGCAGCACTGGAACTGATAAACAAAACACACTGCTGGAGGAGAATGGCAAGATGTTATTCCAATAAATATATCCATGATTGTTTGTTACTAAGGGTAAGTTATGTTTTGTAAATCAGCATTGACTTGGGCTTGAGCAAACCCGATAGCAAAAATCCCCACAGAGGCTTCTCCCGCTGTATATGACTAATATATTAAAGAAGATAAATAGTCATTTTTAAAACTTATTACACTGTAGGATTGAACACAAGGGGAAACCATTTCACAAATCTGAAACTTAAGGTCACCTTGAGAAGAAAAGGACACTCTAGATGACTAGAAAAGGTCTGTTTCCTCCAGAAATGGAGATTCAAAGTTTACTCCTTTCACAGTGCCTTTTATAAAGCTTTAGAATCCCCAGTATAAAACCAGAGTCTGTTTTGATGTGCAAATATTTCAAAACTGTGTAGTGGATAAGCATTTAGACACTGCATCTAACGAGTGCTACAGATGAGCTTCCAGTCTCAGTAATAAAGAAAACAGAGAATAATAATTAATAAATAATAAACCTGAGAATATAAAGATTTTTTGCTAGTGGTTTTATAATGTAATCCAGAATTAGGGCTGAACTTTCTAAACCATTTCATTAGACTGTTTCAATAATTTTGTACCTTTTCCTTTTATCTTTATAAGCATTTAAAAAAAATCATGATGCCTCTTTTAGTCACACTGAACACTATTAAGCTTTTGGTTCATAATTCAGACTTTTTGGAGTATGAAAATGTGTTCAATAGCATTTTCTTAGGGCTTGCTAATAAAGTTAATGAATTTTTTTTTTTCTATTAGTCAGTCCTAGCACAGATAATACTGCTCCCTTGTTTGAGCTGTAGCAAATCAGGACAACATTGATTTTCTTTAAGAGATGAATAATGAAAGACCTACATTCTTAAATATGTAGATAAAGATAAGTAACTTAATTAAAAAATTATCAGTGGAAGGTAGTAAGATGAATTAGCTGTTTTAATTTGTTGTATATGTCAATAAGCTGTACCATAACCCAGAGTTTTACATAAAATCCATTTACAATATCTTTTTCTCCAATTTTCAGTGTAATTTCATAGTGTCTTTGGCTGCTAATTCTTTTGAAAATCACTCATGTCTCAGATTGTTAAATTCTTGGAGCTATCTGCCCTAACTTCAGCAGTGTAGGTGTTGACTCTGCAGATGTTTAATGTCCAGAGCAGCGCAGCCTGATGAAAATAGCTCTGCCCTGATCAATAGTGATGTTTACAGCTCTGTCCTCGGCGGTGAAGTCAGGTTACAGAGCCTGATTGTTTTCCCAGTGACTGGCAAATTCTGCTGTTTGATCACATGTGCTATGAATATCCCAGCTGGCAAAATTCCAGCCTCGATTGCTTGCTATTTTTTGACTAGCTTTACAAATTATACATGATGAGAAAAGGGACGGCTCGGGGCCTCCGTCTCTCATCCAACGCTGCTTTTAATATCCAGGAGGCACCATCAGGGTGCACAGGGCAGAGGAGGAGCTGGGAGGAGGAGCTGCTCTATTAAGATGTGGTGTTATTAAAGGAGGAGACAAACAGCCTGCTGCTGGAAGGGCTCCTCTGTGTCTCACACTCAGGGTTTTTTTCAGTCTTGTATTAATGGAGCAGGCACCCACACCAGTCCCAGGTGATTCCCTGGAGGGAGTAATGGTGTGCATGGCTCTGCACCTGGAATTAGGCCTTCACAGTCCTCATGCTTGGATTCCAGGGGACTCACGAGTCCTGCTGGTTTTCAAGCTTGAATCTCCAATCTCAGTGCAGCTACAAATGCATCATTTGCCAAGCATGGCTGAGCTTCTGCCTCAGGCCCTTGGGTCACTGCCTTTCTGTGGCAAATGCATTGTCCAGTGGCTGGGGTGGAGTTCAGTTATTCCTGTCTTTTTCAGACATCTCTGGTTTCTAGGCTAGGACAGATGTGCTTCACAGAGATCTGCAGATTTTGCCTTCTCCTAACTCGGGGCTGTCCTGTGTGCTGAGAAAAAGGGGCAGCTTGTAGGTGGGCCATACCTGTGATAGGAAGGGGCTGGGGAGGCTTTGTCAGATCTCTGGTAAATCACTGCTTGGCACACAGGACAGATTTGAGCAGGATGTCTCTATAGACCTCCCTCAGGATGGCTTGACAGTAAAGTGAGATTTGGGCAGCAAATTTTACTCTTTCTGCTCCACCCACCAATGCCCTGCCAAACAGCAAAGTGCTGAGATGCTCTGGTGCTTCAGGCTTGACTTTGTTTTACCTTGTTTTATTAATTTAATCTCACTTCAGCTCTTGGGCAAATGTAATATTTGTGTCTCTGAGATGAGTAACAAACACTGTGCCACACTGTGGGTCTTGCTCCATTAGGAGTAATGGATGGGAGTCAGTGTTTGTTGTCCAGAACAAGACTTTCAGAACCAAAAATGTAAATAAGAACCAAGAAAAATTAATTGTCTGTATTTTTATTACATGGCAGATTTTAGAGAATTTTTTATTTTTAAATCCTGCTTGTATTGCAAGATCATTGAAATTTACAGCAGAGATTGTTCCTGGTCCTGTGTGCCAGGGGAGCAACCTCTGGATTTTCCCTTTCACTCATGGTTTTTGCTCAACGCTGTTCAACACACAGCCAGGACCTGGCTGTGGTTCTGTGTTTTGGGACCTCAGGACGCGAGTGACCAGGGTGAGATCTCCAGGGCATCCCAGACAACCTCCAGCTGTTTCCAGGCTGTTGGAATGGAGCTTAAGCTGGGCTTGAGCTTCAGAGAGCTCCGCTGACTTCTCCTGAGAGGAGAACAGGAAACTTCAGAAAGCAATACTTTCCACTTAGGGTGACAGTCACAGGAACATTCCATTATTGAATTAGAAATTTTTCATATTCTTGAAGACTAAATGCTGAGACCTTCAGGTTAAAAAGGCAATAGATTATTTATGCTATGCTGCTGTTCTCAGGTGATAAATTGGATGGTGCTGTTGCAAGCAGCGAAATAATTAAGAATTCTGGTACAATTGAGAAGTCAAATTAGAAAGGATAAAATCATGGCTTAAGAAACCAACTGTCTTTGGCTGGAGAGTAAAAATAATTTAAAATGATAAACCATACTCTCTACTGGCCATTTATTCTGGTTTATGCAGCAATATCAGTGTTCCAAGAGGGTTCTTCTGTCTTTCTGACACACAGGTGCTACAAGACACTTTATACTCGCAAGTACTCCTCAAAATCATGCAATCTGAATGAAACTGGACAAATAAATACCTAACTAGCTATTCTACTTGCTCAAAGCCATCAGCCTAGAGAAAGAAAAAGGACCAGGAAGGTAAAATAAGGGTGATTGCACTCTCTGGAAAATGTCCTTTGGGTTTGGCTCACCAGACAATTTCTGAGCAGAGAAGTGAATTTTTGCCATTGTCTGTCAATTTTAAGGGAGGATAGAGGTGGACAGGGCTTCATCCATGGTTTAAAAATGATTTATTAGATTAAATTGGCAGTATATCACTATGTGAAAACGTGTGGGGTTTGTTTAGTGCAAGGCATAGCTATAAATTAAATTTATATATCTTCCTTTTTGGATGTGGTGGTACCCTCTGGTGAGTGAAGGTTTGGCTGCCTGCAGCCTCTCTTGCTAATCTTAGCCAAAGAATTTGTCATTTGCAAGGAGGGGTTTCAGTTGGTGAGAGGAAAACATAAATCCAGTAAGTAATTTTTTCCATATTTTTCTTTAAATTAGTGTTGCTGTTTCTCATCTAATTAATGAACCAGTACTGAAGCAGAA
>NW_005054317.1:2413920-2476578 GCF_000277835.1 Geospiza fortis
TCTGGTCCTGAGATGTAGCACATTTTTAATGAAAGCAGTTTTTAATGCAAACCACTCCTGCGACTGTCTTTGCTGCCTTGCCTGTTGCCAGGCCATGGAAATTCTGTGTGCAATAACCCTGGAATTTGAACCAATGGTGCAAGCACTCCATGGGCCTCTTCAAAAACCTCTCTCACAGGGCAGGAAACTCAGGTGGGAACAGTTAAACTGAGAGAGTTCCACTTTTGTGTTCCAGTTCATCAATCTTTAAAGAGACACTAGTAGGTCAAGTGGGTACAACACTGATCAATGGACAAGAGGAATCCCTTTTTAAAGTAATCACAATTCATCTCCAATGGGCAATAGAGAAAGTAAAATAAAAAGACACAGCCACTGGGGTCTTGGTGGGGGAGAACTTAATTAGCTGAGCACTCACACACTCTTTAGAGAGCTCTCCCGTAGAGTCCATCAAGGATTTGCAGTCCATTACTCTTTTGGAGGGCAGGTTCCCTGCAATGTGACAGTGACAAAACCTGTCTGTGCCCCAGCCTCTTGCCAAAGGCTCCTTGTTGTGTAACTGCACCCCAGGAACAGCCAGGAGCTGCCTGAGCATCGCCTGAAAGGCAAATACCTGCTGGGCAGGAGAGCAGCAGCTGTCTCAGGACCCTGCAAAGTGCTCGTGGATAATTTTATTGGAGTTCCATTTGAGTCACAAGCAGTGTACTATAAAAACTCTGTATGGTAGTAGTAAATGAGGCACATTGAGGGGATATTTTAATGGCATTTTTGGTAGGAGAAGCTTCTGAAAAGTTGTACATGAGCTGAAAAGACTATTCAGTTGCCCATCTGAAATCACAAAAAGTGATATTTGTGATGTTTCATACCTGTTGCTAATTCCAATATAATTGAAATTTGGAGGTTGCTCTCTTTATTGTAGTCAAGTTTGAGTCCTGTTTCCCCCAGGACAGAAATTCACAGACTATTTACTCCAAAATGGAAAAAACATGTGTGCTGTGGGAATCTGAAAGCCAAGGTTCTGTGAACAGTCAGAAATCAGAGAAATGGAAGACTCATGCA
Source organism: Geospiza fortis (assembly GCF_000277835.1). Lineage (NCBI taxonomy): Eukaryota > Metazoa > Chordata > Aves > Passeriformes > Thraupidae > Geospiza > Geospiza fortis. The sequence continues at coordinate 2,414,977 of NW_005054317.1, forward strand.
ATCTATTTCCTTACAGAAAAATATTCAGCAGAAATATCTGAGTGTCTGCCCAAAGTGACTGAAAATACTGCTTTTATTCAGGTGCCAATATCCATAACCTCAAACAAACTCAGGAAGCACAATCCAGCTTCTGGCAAATGGTACCTCATTGCTAAAAGAGAGAATTTAATGTGCCATTATTTTAACTTTTTTTTTCCTGTGAATCTTGAGGTGTGTTTTTTTTTTCCACCATAAAATCTCAGTTTCCTGGATGAAAATAATTGGAGAAGATTTTTCTTTTCTGTTTTCTAATTATTTTTAAAAGAGTTAATAGCTCTCTAGCGGTGATGAGAAGCTGATTAAAAGCTGATTGTTGTTGTCTACCCTGAAAATAAACAATCAATGATTTGTTACTTTCAACAGATCTCACATCTTTAAGGCAATCATAATTGCCTTCAAGAGAGGCAGGGGAAGCAGGGGGAATCTCATACTTCATTTCCAACCCTGAGCATTTCAAAGCATAATCAAAATTACACCGCTTACCCTCCCCCTTGCTCTTCCCATCATGCACGTGGTTACATGATCGTGAAGAGGCTTTTGCATGAATGAAGAACAGGAAAAGAAAAAAAATCCATCACAGGCAGATTGGGAACTGAAAGTCTGAAGTTCAGCCTCCTGCATGGAAACAGGTTCCCTCAGCTGGGACAGGGGCTGGGAGGAGGATCCTCTGACCATCCAAGTACTTGAGAAGGAAACACCAGTTAACACCTCTCTTGCTCTTTCTGAAGAGCAGTTTTCAGCTTTTCGTGGCTGCTGCTCTCCTCTCCTGGTAGAGCAGCCACAGGAAGGTGTGTGGGACCTTTAGAGGTTTGCTCCTTTTCCACTGCAACAGTACCCAGAGCTCTGTGAGGCTTCCTTGAGCCTGTCAAGGGGTGAAAACAGCATCCAGCAGATGATGAACCTGCCATGGGAGACCTTTTTCCTGACTGATCAGTAAGTACCTCAGGGGGGTCTCTTCCCCTGCCTCCCAGCCCTTTTTTGGGGGATTCACACGTGGGCTGCTGCCAAGCAGGGAGAGGGGCTGTGAAAGCAAGAAACACAGAGGGCTGAGATTCACAGGCAAGGAGGCATGAAGGACTGGGCAGGAAAAGACGGAGGAAATTCCTTCTGGAAGTGGGGAGCACAATTTATGGGACTTCTGAAATTTTCTTGCATAAGGGAATGCAGTTCCTGGTGTGTCTGGAAATGAAAATAGCTGGGAGTGTTGCTTATGTACTCATATTGGGATTTGGATTTTTTCTGGTTACCAGCAGAAAGGCAGGACCTGCTGGAGAGATTTGTCTGTCTGTGATGTGACACCTTTTACTTTTGAGTAACAATTCCCAAAGTGGTCGGTCAGAAATCCTATTTTGGAATTCTCCTGCTCAGTAGAGCAATGTTTTTTGTTTTTTTTTTTTTTCCAGAGTAGCTTGAAGAAGTAACTGATAAGCAAACAATGTTTTCTAACATTGAGTAAGAAGCTGATCCCATAGCATCAAAGTCAAGTGACAAAACCAGATCAAGAATCTGGGTTATGGCTGCCTGCTCTGTGCTTCCCTTACCTGTGCAAGTTTTGTGCTTCATTGTTGAGATCCTGTATGTTATGGGCAGAATTTTAAACCACCCCAAGATGACTGTGTTGTTTTTGTTACCAAAATGGGAATACCAAAAATGGTCCCTTTCAATTTCCTTGCAGTTTCCTGTCCTGCCCCACACCTGCCAGAGAGCAGGGACAGCACAGCACAAGGCACTTTGCCATTGGGTTATGTAGTGGATAACACAGGTGCTAAAAAATGTGTGTTCAGCCTGTAATTACACTTCTGGAAATTTACTGCTGTATTTATGAAATGCTTTTCCTTAGACTCTTTAAATAATTAGCTAATGAGTCCCAAGTGGAACAATTATCCCATATACCCAGACAGAGGGGATTCTTCATCAGCCAACGTGCATCCAGCGCTCATAAAACATGCTTGTGTTCTAAAAGCAAAACTGGCTGTTCTGTGCTTTCCTCTTGGAGCTTTTTGGGAACTGAAACCAAAGCAGGGACAGGTGACATTGGTGACAGAGAAATGGACAGGTCCTGTTGCTGTCAGGGCCTGACACAGCTTAGGGAAGCACTCACATGCTGTGAGTGAGGTGTTTTGGGGAATAAAAAGGGAATAGAATATTCTAATGCAGTAGAACCAGAAATAACCATATTTGTTTGCATAGGACTCCAAGAACCACAAGAATTTATCTAAATACAACACACCCCGACTCTGCCTGTATGAAGAACCCAATATGTGCAGGAGGCATTTTCAGTTTGTTTCTGCCAGGATTTTCCTTCAGTAAACTGATTGATTCAGGGTATTGAGGATGACACTGAACAGTGACTGACTACCTCACATTTATATCCCACTGTTTTTTTTGCTCCAGGGCATAAAGGATATGTTGTCCTGTTACATACCCTGAGCAAACATGTAATCTGCCCTGTGGATGGAGAGGGGAGCCTTGATCATCCCACAAGTGCTCATCCAATTTAAGAAACCTCCAGGAACCAGGCTCCATGAGATTTTGAGCAGTTTGTACCACTATTTTCCCCCACTTAGATACAGAACGTTTCTCTTCGTGCACAGAATTAATCTTTGCAGGACACTGAATTTATTTTTATGCTATTTGCAGTAGCTACAGAGAACCACTTTAAATCCTGCCCTTCTTTAAAGCAAGCCTCTTCAAGGAGACAGCTGACATGTCTCCAACTAACTTTTTTATTCTTGACTAAAAAACAGTTATTTTCACCTTTTCTTACCACTTGCATTTGCTAACTCTCCTAATTTTCATGTTATTTCCCTCGGATTGCCTCTTGGTTTTAATTTGAACAGCCAGCCTTAGGAATTAACTATTTCTTGCATGTGAGCCCTGGGCTGGCCACCACACACGCAGAGCAGATTTGGGGCCTCCCAGTGCATTATCCAGAGGCACAAATGGACGGGAATCCATCCCTTCCATCCCTTCCTCCCTCCTCTGAGTGACCAAAACAACCACCAGCCCTGGGGAGGGGAAAGGAAGGTGAGTGACCTGCTCTACAGCTGGTCAGCTATCATTGCCTTCCATGGGAGAAATTAAATTCCTCCATCAGCTCAGGGTATAGAAAACAGTGTTTTATGGCTCAAGATACCCTGTGCAACAACTTTAATGCTTTGCTACCTGGCAGGCAAAGTTTACAGTAGGGGAAAATGTGTTTTTGCTGTGTCTGAAACATTCTGCTGGAGAGATTTCCTTCAAAGACATTTCTCTCCACTTTTTTTTTTTTTTGGTGTGCTGCCTGCTTTAGATGGGAACTGCTCTGCTTCTGGGAGGGCAGCTGGGAGTGGAGCAGGGCACTGTCTCTGCTCTGTGTCCTCTTTGAACAGGGCTGGAGTAATTCCTGCTCTCCCTTGAACAAAGTGCCTGAAGCCTGCACACTTCTTAAGCAGAACTTGTGCAGGGGGGGTGGAGAATATTTTGAGCTGTAGTGGGGGGCTGAAAGAACCTGGATAATCACAAGGAAAAATTCTTTCTGATAAACGTAATTGAAAGAGTTGGAATTCCGTGCTGTAATGAGATCTCCAGTGTTGGCTGTCTACATTGGCAAGGCTGTGCGACCTTGAAAATGAAACCTTGATGGTGATACCTCCCTTTCCTGGGGTTTGGTAGAATGGTCCTTAGTGGGGTGGTGATGAATAATAAATAATGTATGGAGAAAAGGGTCTATTCTGCCTCCTCTTGACAGAATAGATGCACTTGGCCCTCTGAGCAGTCCTCTCGGTCTGGGTAGACTTTATCCTGGAGGAAAGATGAGAACTCACTTTGTGTTGAGAGAGCAGAGGAAGCAGCAGCTTTGATTTTAAACTCTTCCTTACTCTGCCTGGACTTTGGGTGTTCTGGCAGTCAGCCCTCTGCTCCTTGCTTGAATTTCTTTCCTGATCCTGTGCTCTGCTCTCTCTGCTGCTGTGTGACCTGAGCTCTGCTGGCTCAAATTTGGAGGCCACAGACTCTCACTTCAAATGAGTCCAGCTGAAAAACCTTTCCAACAGATGAACCACCCAAGTGGCTACTGTGACTCTGGCACTATTAACTAATGAAGTCTCTGGTGTCTGGGCTAGAAAATTGGGGTGATTTAGGCATGTTTTGCAGGATATCCTCCCAGGGCAGCATCTTTACATGCCCACAACAGACAAAAGGTTTGTCCTCATGTTTAAAGGAGGTGGTGAGGACAGATTTACCCTAGAGAACTTCAAATGCTGCTGAAGGCAGCCTTGATTCCCTCCAAACCCACGGCACAGAGCATATCTGTCTGTGTGTGCGTGGTCTGGCTGCTGGTGTGGTTGACACCTCCTGTTATGTGGATATAACAGCAGCTCAGTTCTCCCTCCTCAGCAGGATGTGGGGTTTATTTCCTCTAGCTCTCACTGGCATTGTTTTCCTCCCCACCACCCCCAGTTCCTGTTCAGTGAGATTTTGAAATATTCCTGTGGAAAGGCCAGACTAGGGGTGACAGACTGAGCTGCTGCCAGCAGAGACTGATGTCGTAAATGGGATGTGATGTTATAAAAAAACAGTTCAAAAATTGCCCATGAAGTGTGCAGGGAGCCTGCTGGGGTCTGAGAGCACTGGGCACTGCTGCAGTGACCCTGTGGTTTTTTGGATACCTGCCTGGATGATTTTTGTGTGGTCCAAAGAGCCTTCTCACTTCACTTCGCCATGGGGAGGTCGGTGTGACCAGTCCTCCATCCCTCAGAGATTCCTGTAGGGAAGCAGAAGAGCTGACATCAGCTCTGGGAGTAAAGGGAAGAGGAAATAAGTTCAACAAAACTTTTATTTTCTTGCACTGTGAGCTTAGTCTTGTGCTACCTCCCAGTACCTGAAGGGAGCCTACAGGAAAGGTGGAGAGGGACTTTTTACAAGTGTGTGAAGTGACAGGACAGGGGATAATGGATTCAAACTAATAGAGAGTAGGTTTAGATTGGATATTAGGAAAAAATCCTTTACTGTGAGGGTGGTGAGGCCCTGGCACAGGTTGTCCAGAGAAGCCGTGGCTACCCCATCCCTGGAAGTGTCCAAGACCAGGAGGGGGCTTGGAGCCACCTGGGATAGAGGAAGGTGCCCCTGCCCATGGCAGGGTGTGGAACAGGATGGACTTTGAGGTCCCTGTCCAACCCAAAAAGTTCTGTGATTCTGTGATTGATTCTGTGATTCTGTGATTCTGTGATTCTGTGACTGTACTCCATGGGCAACTTTAAGCCCTCTCTGAGTTTGCCCAGTGCCTTCCTACCTGGTGTAACCCTTCCTTGCTGTGAGTAAGGATTGGCAGAACGAGGCCTTTGAAGGCCTGACACGTCCCGGTGGGATGTGCCAGCTGGGAAAACAACGGGAATGTACCGGGAGGTACAAGCTGGAAGGTGCAGTGCTTAAGGTGAGGTTAATTAACTGTTGGAATAACTTGGCCGAGGTGGATTTACTGACCCTCAAAGCCTTCAGTTACGTGAGCTGATGTAGAGATTTCTGGGCGAGGGTTAAGGGACCAAATTCAGAATGTGAGCCGTGTTATTCCCCGTATCCACCCACTGCCGGGCCCGATGGGCACCTGGAGGACAGGGGGGTCCCTGTGAGCTGAAGGCCAGAGCATCCCTGCCGTGCCCAGGCTCCGAGGGCAGCTCAGCGCCAGGACCCTGCGACAGCGACGCGTTCGTGTGGTTAATGAGGGGCGCTAATTGTGCCGGACAGCTGCGGAGCGCGGGGGAGCGGGGCTGCACGGACGGCAGGGCTGGCCCGGCTGAGGGGCTCCGGCGGGGCGGGGAGCGGGGCTGGCCCGGCTCAGCCATGCGGGAGAGGCCGCAGCAGATTGCCGAGCGCCGCCCGGAGCTGGGAATGGGCCGGAGCCGCATGCAGAGGGGCGCGCGGCCGCCAGGGGGCAGCACCGCCCCGATGGATCCTCGGGAAGCGCCGGGAGCGGCCCCGGCACCGCCAGAGGGACGGCAGAGACCTGCGTCGTGACAGGGACATCGATGAACTGTGTCGTGACAGGGACGGTGACCTGTGTCCTGACAGTGACCCGTATCCCAACAGGACATCACTACCTGTATCCTGACAGGGACATCAGTGACTCGTGTCCCAACAGGGACATCACTCACCTGCAGCCCTGGAGCTGCGCCAGGCCGTGGGGCAGCATCAGCGCACAGCCGGGGATGGTTTGGGTTGGAAGGGGCCTTAAAGCCCATCCCATTCCACCCCCTGGCGTGGTCAGGGACGCCTGCCACTGTCCCAGGTTACTCCAAGTCCCATCCAACCTGGCCTGGGACACTTCCAGGGATGGGGCAGCCACAGCTGCCCTGGGGAGCTTGTGCCAGGGCCTGCCCACCCTCACAGGAAAAACTTTTATGTAACATCTAATATAAATCTCTCCTCTTTTCATTGAAAACCATCCCCCTTGTCCTGTCAATACCTGCCTGTGTAAAAAGTTGCTCTTTATCTTTTTTTACATGCCCCCTTCTAGTACTGTCACTAAATAACTGTGTGTAGGGATTTAGCCCCAAAACGTGTTCTGGGTTGTTCAACCAGCATGTAGGTGTTTGCTTTAGCTCTCTCTTTTGTCTCTAGCTCCTCTCAAACACCAGCAGTTTTCAAATACACACAGTGTACTTGCTGTGTGTGAAATGTCAGATATTGCTCTGTTCTCCCTTTGTCCTTTATTCAGTTTGAGATAAGAGTTTGGCCGGGCTGACATCGGGATTAAAGTCAGGCTGGCAAATCCCCTGAACAGTACATGGCCCCCAAATTTCTTTCCTTCTCACCCTTTGCTTTACAGAAGAGGAGACTTTAAGAGATGCACAGTTGTATTTTAAGTGAGGAATTATTCAGAATGGAGAAATTAAGGCCTTTTAAATATTTAATGAAAGGAGGTTTTCTAAATTATTTAATAGCTTATTATAAAAGATGGCATAAAATGGTTTAGTAATTTATTCTTTGCAGAAAGTAGCCATTAAAAGTATTTTACAACATGTAAATATTGGTAGGAAATGTACCTAATTTAAAATGTCATCTTATTCCATCTGTCAGAGGAATTACACAGTGCCTATACAGTTTTCAAATACTTTACACCTTTATTGTTTCTGTTCTTGAAACTGTTCCCTGGCATGGGGAAATGCTGTTTATACCCATTTTACTCAAGTGCAGAGGCACAGGGAGCACCTTGTGCTGGGACTGAGGTGCAGCAGACCTGACCATTGCAATTCCCTCCAGATCCCAGAACCCACAATCTTCATTTGCCCTAAATCCTGACCCAGGGGAGTGGTGTAGCCTCTGGGGAGCTCCTGTGCAAAGCAGGAGTTGCTCAAGGCCAGTCCATGCGTAAATACTGGAAATGGAGCCCCTCCCCTCTCCAATTCCCTCTTCCTTCTTTTGTACATCTTTGCTGGAGATGGAGGTGGGGTTCAGCTGCTCACTGGGCAGAGCTCACTGTATAAAAACAAACAAGCAGCTCTGTTTTCCAAAGTAATGTGTCACCCTGAGACAAGACAGGGGCCAGCAGTTAAACCCACTGTTCACAGAACACACACAAAGCATGCTTTTGCCGTCAAAAGCCTGGAATTCCTTTTACAGCTCTTAACCAGGTGAGCCTCTTGTTTCTGTTCTGATCAGTCTCCTTTATTGACATAAACCAGCTGAAGCTGGTTTCAGGAGTTTGCCTTAATCTCCCCTAATACAACTCTATTTTTTAAAGAAATATCTCTGCCTGGAAGGCATCAGAAAGCCTGGAGATATGCAGGTGGATGTATCATCTGTCACTTTCACTGCATCCACTTAATTAGGATGAGTTGGACTAATCAATACTCCCTTGCCTTTTACCAGTGTTTAACACGTGTTTACAGAGCAGGTTACACTGATGTTTGTATTTACCTGTAGCTGCATCTGCACGGGGTTTTATTTTCCTCTCTAATAAAAATTATGGAACAGATAAGCACTAAAACCCAAGTTAGTGTACTGCAGTATTGATTTCTACAAGAGCACTGTAAGAATGTATTTATCTACCTGTCCTATTATGAAATGGGTAAAAATGTACCACATAACCATTTCAGTCAGTCAATGCTATATTGAAAATCCTGTTTGTTTGCTTCTTCTTAATAGGTCTTTTGAGGCACAGTTGTTCTATTTTTATTTTTTATTTTATGTGTATTTGTGGAAGAAAGGATGAATGCAGGATGGTAGCGCTTTTTCTTAAGACAACTCTTTGCCTACATTTTGTTTTGATATCCACAGCTGATTTGGTAGAACTGCTGGTTTTGGCTCACCCTGGAACTCCACCTTGGAAAGCGAAGAGAGCAAAATGTGATTAATTATAGATTGCTGGCCGGGCACCTTTTTAATTCCAGCAATTACTCTATTTTCTCATGGCATTCTGAACAAAAAGGAGCTGTTAGGGACAGGTTGGATGGGGCTTTGAGCAGCCTGGTCCAATGGAAGGTGTCCTTGCCCGTGGTTTGGAACAAGACGAGCTTTAAGGTCCCTTCCAACCTGTGATTGGAAGGTTCTGTGATTCCATGAGTGTGTTGAGCCAGGGGCTTTCCTGTCCTGAGCTCTGAAATGTGAATATGTGCTTTTATGACCCCAGACAAGCTCTGCCCTCCAGTGTGGTGCTGTAATTTTGTGTTTCTTAAAAGCAAATTTCTAATTGATCAAAGGAGGAGTGAAATGAAAGGAAGGGTGGGTAAGATAAGGTTGTGATTGCTGTCTAGGTGAGGACCACATTATTATCACTCTCACAAATTGCTCTGTGTCATGTTTTCAGTAGCAGAAGGTCAAGTTGTGCCCAGGGATGCAAGTGAGAGAACAAATATAAACAGCAAAGGCAAAGAGGCCTGAGTGTCTATAAAATGGAGTGTTTGAGCTCCTCATTCTGCAGAACATGTGTCAGAGCTGCTGTAAAAGTGCTTCCATGTGGAGATTTCAAAGTGTAACTCCTGGGTTACAGCATGAGCTGTAACCTCTGTGTTTCTCATGGAGAGGCCAAAAAAACTAAGGTTAAATTCAGCTCTCTCCTATAGAAAAAAAAAAAAAGGTTCAGTAACCTGGAAAACCTTTTTGGATGACCAAAACCTGAAATGGTACACTGATTTTAGAACTCACCAGGTGGGCTGTAGGTGTAGGTGGGCTGGGTGATGTGAGAGGTGATGCTGGAAGCCAGGAGAGGCAGCAGGGTCAGAGGGTGCAATAATCATAATTCCAGACCCTCTGCTGTGGGTGTGACCCTCTCTGCTGAGGCAGGCGCAGGGCCTGGGCCAAATCTTTATGAAGACAGTGACAGATTTTCCCCACTATCTTTAATAATCTCTGCTTCAAACTGTTGGAGGCTTCATGGAACCATGTGGAAATATGTTTGCACCGTGATGCAGCCTTAGACCTTACAGCTTTCCCAGCAGTTGTGTGGTGAGACCCCAGAGAGCTGCTCACATTCTGCTTGCAGCCCCACATACAGCAAACTCTGCCTTTGGTTAATGTAGTGATACCTCAGAGCTGCCTCACCACAGCTTCTCTGTGCTCTCAGAAAGAAAAGAGAAATAAACCTGCTGCCTTTTGCCCCGGATTGCACTGTAGATGGCACTGTGAAACTAAGATTTTGGTAACAAAGATGTGTTTTACAGCACCTTTGCAGACGTTAATTGCAGTGTAATGTGGCTTTCTTTCTAGGTCCCCGAAGTGAAGGAAAAAAATTCTGAGATGCAGAAAGGCTTATTTGCTGCTGCAAATGGGAATCTGGAATAACTATGAAAAACACACTGAAATAATTGTGTTTGACTGGAACAAAATTCTTGCAAAGTCCCCAAGGTAAGAGCACTTTTTATCTTTCAAATGACACTGAAGATTCTCTGTTCTGGTTAGCAACAATATCCACTTGAATCCAATAGAGAATGAAGGCTTGACATTTCTGAAAGCAGCAGCCCACTGACGCTGAAGGGCTCAGCGCCCCTTGCTGCATCTGTCTGCCAAATTTCATTTTTTCTCTGCCTTTTCAAAGATCCTCTTGTATTTCTTTACATTAGCAGGCTGAAAACTTGTGTTCTGTCTACCTGCAAGGCAGACTAAAGCCTGCAGATGTGTCCTTTGGATGGACTGGATGCTTTTAGCAGCCTTTCAGTTTGGATATGACCGAGTGGGTGCTTTGTGGTGATACACTTATTCCTGGAATTGAATGTTCTTACTCAGGGCTGAGGTTACCCTGTTAACCTGATGAGCCCTGGTTTCACGTTCCTTGTTTAATGTCTCAAAAGAGTCAAACTCAGCTGGGGAAAACTTTTGGAAATAGGTCAGTACAAGACTATTTCCACTGACACCAGTTTTTCTGCTGCGCTGGGAATGGTGGGACCACCTGAGTCCACTAAAATGCTGGAACAGCAGCTGTTGAGCATGATTTGGGACCTGTCCATCATCACACCTGCCCCTTCCACCCCCTCCCACCAGAAATGACATGTTCAGAGTGCCTGAGCTGGGGCGTTTAATTCCACAGGAAAGCTGGAGGAAGGTTTGTGTCTTCATGGTGATACATCAGAGTGACACCAGAGCTGGGGTGATGCTTGGATCAGATCTGAGTGTTTGCATTTAGAGCAACAGAGGGATGGGGTTGGAAGCTGAGCAGATGATGACATCCTGTTCATGAGCTGTAACCTGTTTGTTTCTCACGGAGAAGCCAAGAAAACGAAGGTTAAATTTAGCCCTCTCCTAAAAAAAAAAAATAAAAAAGAAGTTCAGTCACCTGGGAAAGATTTGGATGACCAAAATCTGAAATGGTACTTTGATTTTAGAACTTACCAGGCAGTTTTCTTAGGCTAATACTGGACCAACAACAATAGTGACATTTATGCTGGTTTCACAGTGACTCAATCCCATTAGCTGCAGTGACATTATGGGTTTGGCTGCATGCAAGAGGTGAATTTGGTTCAGCTGCTCTGAATTAGCCTGGGAGTGCTCCAGAAGAGGGCACTTATTGGGTGGATGAGGAGCAGTGATGTCTTTATCTTCTGGGCTTGATTCACGCTCACAGAAGTCTCCTACATACAGCTGTAAAAGGCCAGCAGGGTGTTTGTTCCTGCATTCAGCATGGAAATATATTGGGCTCAAAACAGAGCATCTTCTTAAAGCCAGAAAAGGTACCCTCTTGCCAAGTCAGTGCTTAAAGTGTGGCTTTTATGTATAATTTTTATTCTCTGAAATCTGTAGACATGGGTGAGCTGTTTTTTTTGCAATATTTATGTATTTTTTTTTAAATTGTGGGCTGAAGGTGCTGGAGTTTGCACCAATGTATTTCTTTCTACAGTGTAAACCAGAATCTGTTGCTAAAATATATTTACTTGCAGCAGGCTTCTGCTATCTTAACTTTTGATATTAATAAGTGCGTTTTTTTATTTGTTTGGGCTTTATCAACACTTGCAATTAGAGGAAAAATATTGTTCTGCAAAGCGTGAAAAGGGAGATTGTGTGAGCAATTTTAAGAGAGAAAACATGGCCTCTGTTTTGGTTTCATTGGTAGATGTTTATCAAATTTAAACAACATCCAAGTGTGTCACCTGATTGTGACAGTAGAGCTGTCTAAGGCTTGTGTTGCTTGGGTTTTCTTTTTTTAAAATTTGTTTCTTCAGCACTTGAACATTGGATTAGCTTACATATTTTCAAGATATACAGATAATTTTGTATTAGAAAATACCTAGTCTTAGGTATTTTCAAGATATACAGATAATTTTGTTTTAGAAAACACTTGGAAGATTCAGAGCTGGAATCTGCAGAGGAAAAGCAGTTCCCAAAGGAGATTTTGGTGCAAATAAACTTGTGATAGGCTTGCCCAAATCCCAGCATGCTGATTAACTGCAGACTAACGTCACTGCCATGAAAACAGTATTTGCTTCAATTTATGCAAATCTATAAATTGCCTTTAATTAATTTGATGTATTCCTGCTTGCAGAATTTGCTGAAATTGTGGAACACAGTATCTAAGGGTTCAAGTACATAACGCCCATTTATGTATCATGCAAGCAATAAATCATCATAACTCAGTTTAAAAAGATGATTAGATTCCCTTTCTGTGTGATGAATGGCATAACATAAGCTATTGAGGGATTTAATTCCAGATATTTGCAGAAAAATGATGGAGGATTTGGGATCTTAGTTCTAAGAATAACATGAATAAGAGTAACAACACCTTCTTTAGAGCAAATGCTTTCTGAAATGCAGTTTCCAACACCCTGGCAGAGAAGTGAGGCCTTGCATGTTTGACTGAGGTGCTGCTTCATGAGGGTTTTACCCTCAGCAAACTGGATGATCTCCAGGAAATCTCCCAAATATTGTGTGTTTGCCAGACCCAGCCCAGAACTGTGCAAGGCTACAGTAAATTCGATATTATATTACAGTAAATTATTGTATTATATATTTATTTAGTAAATATATCCTGAGAAGTGTTAAGTAAAAATGACATTATTTTTTCTGTCACTGGGGGAGATGCAGTTTAAAAATAGTAGCACAACTCATAAATGTGTATGTTTAAATTTGAATCTGGCTGGACCTTGAGAAAAGACAAAAGAACCCATCCCTTATCTCAGATTCATAGAACTGCATGGCACTCATAATGTGTTATTATAAACATGTGTTTGTGGGTAATGTGATGTGTGATAGACATTGCTTCTAATTATAGAATGTCCTTAACAAAGAATTGATCCCAACCCAGTAATGAATATGACTTTGTGAGTGTTGCCTTGCAATAACCCACATCAGTTATTCTTCAGCATCCCTTCAGCTTTTCCTTCCCCACATCGTTTTTATGTTATTCCCTACTTGCATTGTTCTTTCACTCAACTGCTTCCTTTTCTGCCTCCAGGATGAGATTCTGTGCCAAATCAATGCTTCTGTCTGACTGGCTCTTTCTGCTCTATGTGTTAATGGTCTGCTGTAAATTGTTGTCCGCCTCTAGTCACCATCCCCGGGGGCACACAGGTAGGAGCTTTTAAACTCATTACGTGCTACTGAGACCAATTAATACCACTTGCAGCATGTTAGAGCCCACTTTCTAGCAATGGATAATTGATGAGGCTGTTGACAGCATGTTATAATCAGTGCAATAGGTTAAAAATACACCACCGCCAAGGAAAAAAGAGTTATTGTAAATTTTCATGGCTTTTCTCTAGTTATTTATGTACTGAAGCTCGCCAGGAGGTTTTTGGAGTGACTTCATGACTGCTAGGTCTTTGGCATTTGTTTGTGTCGTTTTGCTTTATCATTATCCAAAACCATTCTGAAATGTATCTTTATCTTCGCCCTCTTAATCCTGTTGTTATCAACTGACTTTACAGCAGTGGTGGGCAATAAATCGAAGCCCTAAGACTCATGTTAGCCAGTTCTTCCACTGACTGACACAAATTCTGACCTGTGCTTAGATCAGCCTCTGATACTCTCCTCCTTTTCCTAACAGGCATAATGAGGAAAACAAAGATCTTGCATTTAAGGGGATGCACTGTTGTAGTAGGGAAATACCTACCAGGCACGATGTGTTATCATATTATAAATGCCAGAAAAAGCTCAGAACGAGCTGGATTGACTTCCAGCCTGGATTTTTTGTAGCAACATCTCTGGTAGGATCATGCAGACATCAGCTTGAAAGCAGAAAGAGATGAAGATGTACCAGTGCTAATGTGAGGGTATCTGTGCAAGTCCTGAATAAAATGGCATAGCTGTGCTGACATTGTGCCACCTTTGATCCCACTAGAGAGAGGTAAGGTAATAAAACACCCCCTGTCAGTGCTGCTCTTCAGGAGAGATCAAAAGTCTGGCTGCAAACCCCACAATGGGTCTGTTCTCAGCACCATAGTCAGCTTCATGGCTTGGGGATTTCTGCAAGGGTTACTCTCTGTGATGTGCCCCTAAATCAGGTGTACTCCTCAAATTCATGTGCAATGTTCTGAGCTCTGAGCCAGGCTCCTGTGGGTCCAGGTCTAATGTTAGCATCCACTCCTCTCAGGGCTGGGAAGTGAGGATGCATTTGGTAGAGGCTCCATCCTCCAGAAGAGACAAACTATTGATCTCTTTCCTGGCTGCTTCCAGTGGCTGTCTAGGCAGGAGCTGAAGGCTCCTCCTGTGCTCACCAAAATATCTCCAGAACTGGCAGGCAGGACTGATTGACCTGCATGTAGCTGCTGTGTCTCTGAGAGCTACAAAACCTCCTCCTTGCCTTCCCCCATCACCAGCTCTGCTTTCCCTGGCTGTGCAGCACTCTGTTTGCTGTAAAACACAGCCACAGTTTGTAGAGAGTGACTGCTCTGAGAGGCAAAAGCCTGAGGTGTGACTCCAGTGCATGCAGGGGTGGAGGATGACCCATGTTGCTGCTTTGCTCTGGGAATGAGTTGTGTCCCTTCCATGAGGAAGAGGGTCTGTGCACAGTCACAAGTTAATAGCAGAGCATTCCAGAGCTGACTCTGCAGACAAACCTGGAGAGGAGCCTTCTACAGCTTTTGTTATTTGAGGAGCAGACTCATCAGAAGGAATGTTATTTTTGTCCTTTCAAGATGCACTTTGCCTGTGTACCTAAGGGAAATACCTGTAATAAGGCAGCAGTGATCTTGAGTTGTGGGTTTGTATGATGAACACAGTGTATTATGTGAATCATGACAATATTTTTTACATAAAATTTCCGAGTGCTTGAGAGCATGCCTTAAATTGACACATGGAATTCCTTCCTCCCTGTCAAAGAGGTACCACAAACACAGTCAAGTTGCTTGACTATAGGCATGTTTGTGTGCTGTGATTTCTCTGGTGAGCTAAAAGAAGGTTCTGCTCCTCATCAATAGCTTGGTCCATCTGTGGAGCTGTTTTTCAAATGGACCCCCTTGAAGGTGGAGCCTTCATGCACCTTTTTAGACTGTGGTGTCCTGTTCTTCCCCAAGTGTGAGTTTCCCTCCTTTGTACACTGAAAAAAAAGTGCCCCCCATCCCTCTTTGATTTCATGTGGTAGATGAAGCAGTGATCCCATTTTTGATTCTCCAGCTCCCTAAATCTGACTCTTGGCACCACAGAGAATTTCGGGGTCTGTTCTCAAGGGCCCTGCATTTCCCAGCCCCATCTTATCTTTGCTGCCTGACACAACACATAGATTGCCTTTCTAATGGATAATCAAATCTCTGATGGAATCTATTATGTGAGCAAGGTGCTGCCTTGTTCATCAGGAAAACAAATAATTCAGAGCTTTTAGCAGAGCCTGTTTTGTGGAAAGCAAATAATTAGCCTCATTTATTTCATACAAATTAGCATGTTCTTGGATAGCAATTGAGATAAAATTTTTGCAGTCAATAGGCAGCATTCCTATTTTTCAAAGTAAAATGTCCTGAAGCACATTAGAGGGATGAATCCAAGCCTTGGGTTCAGCAAAGGCTTTGTCCTTTAGGTCCAGCCGCTGTCCCCTGGCAGGTGCTGCTGAGCTGGGAGGTGTGAGGAGCCCAGCCTGGGGTGCTTTGAGAGGAGCTGGTTTTTGAGAACAGGTTGTGTCTGCTCCTGACAATCAGTGTGTTTCAAATTATTTACTTGACATCATCAGCACCTTTAAATAAGTGTGTGCTCACTACAGCTAAGAAACTTTGTTAACTAAGAGCGGACAAGAGAATTTAAGATGAAAAGTGGGAATTGACTTTTTCTTTTCAGAATACTGCCATTTTAAAGGAGCCTAATCTGGGAAAAGACAATTATTGACCTAGGTCATGCTAGATGGTGCCCGAAAAATTCACATTTGACAGCTGTGTGCCCTGTTCAGGCAGGGATAGAGACTGGATCTTATGGACCCAACAGCCATCCTGCCCCTGAAAAGTGGGAGAGAAGGGCATTGAGAAATCCCTTTGACAATGGAGGCTCTTCCCTGTAATGAAGTGTAAGACAGACTTGGTTCTTTCTTTTGCTCTGTGAAATCTTCACCACAAATATCCCCTGAAATACCTGTCAGAGGAGACATGTTCAATCCTGCCTTGCTTTGGAGCAGTTTGGATCCTGAATCCAGCTTGGAGACTGCAGCCTGTTTTTCATTGGAACAGTAATTGCCCTCACAGAGGCAAAAGGCAGAGGAGAAATTTTCCTTCTCATCACAATTAAATAATTAAAAATGCTGCTTTTAGGTCATTGAAGATGCTGCTTGTGCAGATTATTTTAGCAGCCCCTTGTGTATCTGTGTGGAGAAGGAACATGAGAATATTAATCTGACTTTGTTGCTCTGAATGCCTTCTGAAGAGTTTCTCTTTTGCCCTGACAATAACTAAGGGAAGCATAAGCACCAATTTTACTTCTTAAAAAAAAAAAAAAGGGCTGTATTTCAGGCTCTTGAGTACCTAATACCAATATAATGATCAATTCCATGCTGTTCTGGATGAAGCAACATACATTTAGCACCAGAAAAGGTTTGTTTCCACCTCACTGCTCAAAGTCACAAATGAAGAAGCATTGAAAAGACTTTTTGTCAGGTCAGCTCGTGTGAGGGCTGGCCCTGCAGACCCTGAGCTGGCACAGCCAGCTGAGCAGTTTCTGCCATGCATTACTGCTGCAGCCTGGCTTTTTTGAGACTGGTTTATGTGATGATGCACACCTGAAATGCTTCCAGCTTTGCTGAAAGGTCTAAATTTCTGGGCAGAATGTTCCACATCAACTGCAGTTTTTAAGGACGACTTTTCTCTGCTTTCAGGGCTTTATAGACAGACTGCTCCCACTGGAGTCAGAGGAAAAATTCCTTACTTACACAGGCTCCAGGATTTAATCTCCTTAAAGGAGAGCTGAAAAACGCAGCTTTATATTAGAAATATTGCTGCTTTTAAGAAAACAGGGAAAACCCATGCTGTTTGTTCTCCCTTTATTTTGGGGTTGGAGCATCCTTTTCCCTGGCAGTGCTGTTGGGCAGCCATGAGATGGATTCCTGTTTCCACCAGAGGGCCCTGCAAGGCTGTGGAAGGGGCTCCAGCACTCAGCCACCGCCGGCTTCCTCCTCATTTAAATCCCAACTCTGCATTTTGCTAACTAGAATTATGAGTCCTTTGTATTTCCACGGGTCAGGCATGGTTACTGCACAATAAGCTTTAGCCCTTTGTTCTATTTAACTCCTTTTATGTCTTAATGTTTTATTCAGTGTGCTATTTATGTGGTTTATTACCCAGCTTCTAAATACAGGGTAGCTACAATATACAGCCCTGACTGTAATCTCTTCAAGTAATAAGGTAGGGAAGGCAATTCACTTGAGAAATAGGTTCCCTTTAAGACAAAAAGGAGCAGAATTCTCTGTGTGAAGTTTGCTGGTGTACCTATTTTTGTGGAGAAAAAAGTATAAGAAATATTTATTTTCCATTTTATTTTTTTTCTAAGTAACAATGAGAGCTTTTGATATATATGACAGACTTTGACAATGACTTCAAATTAAATGCATAGCTGTGTTACCAGTAAGTAACCATTCAGTGTTGATTTACTCTTGTATGGGGTCAACTGTAGCTTCTGGTATCGTTTTCCAAGAATGCACACTTTAACTGTGTGGAATGTGATTGCATGTGAAAATATTGGTGTATTCCTGGGAGCTGAGGCGTGGGAGGGGGAGAATTACAGACAAACTTTTAAATGTGCATGTGTCGTGTTTCAAATGTCATTGTTTCAAAAGTGGGAGGGAAATTCTCTTATAAAAAAGAGAGAGTCTAATTTAATACAAATGATCAAGCCCAGTTTGTCAAACTGTTGAGCAGGAGGCTGATACCAAGCTCTTTCCTGCAGTATTAAAGTGACCTTATTTTAAAGGCATTGGGGAAAGCTTGTGAAAATATTGTCATTTTACATTGGCACCATAATTTTTTTTTACATAGCTGCCACCTGCTGTAAATGATAATCTTTATATTCCATTGACCAAAATTCTAACCAGGAAAGCTTTCTTTACTCTGTGTCTTTTCTTTCAGATCTACTTTTCCCAAACTTAGATCTGATAACAGAAAAAAATATTACATTGCAAATGGATTGTCTTGTGCTAGTGTGAGACAGAAATGGTTGGATAAGTGTAAATCCACAAATAGAATGGAAAAGATCTTGTCCTTGGTGCTCACTTGAGTGAAGTGATGCAACAAAAAGCTCTGTTCTGGGTTTCCATGGAGGTCAGCCTGCTGAGTCCTTGGGAGGATGGATGCCAGAGTGATGAAGGCAAGAGATTGAGATGTAAAGGACTTGCATCGAGTTCCTTGCTCTGAAATGATTAAAAGATCTGTCTAAGATGAAGTCCTGACCCCACTGAAGTGGGAGTTTGATTCTTCTGTGATTTAGTTTCCAGCCCATTCCAGATGTGTCTCAGCAGAAAAGTTAAACTTCATAGTTATGATTTTATTAAAGCTAAAAGCAGTCACTCAGCATTCACCACTGGCAAACCACTGCCTTTTGAAGGATGGAAACTGTTTTAGGCTCTGTTCTTCTATTGATCCCCAGGTCTGTGCTCGCTGGCTGGGCTGCATTGCCACAGCCTTCCAGTTAACATCGATTGTGACAGCAGGGCAGAGCCTGCCCCAAAATTACAGTCCCATTTCAGTGTAATTGTAAGGCCTTTAATCCCAAATGGGTGGCTGCCCAGGCTTGAATTGATGCCCATGGAAATGGGCAGCAGTTTCTGGTGATTTAGGCTGTCTGTTTTTGTCTGTGCTGCCTGGTGAAGGGTGGTTCAGAGGCTGCCCAGGGAGGGCTGACTCTCCCTGGTGGCTTTCATTTGCCCACCTGGCTGTGGGTGGGTACAAAACATTCACCTTGCGTTGAAGAGCAGGAGATCTGTTGTCATCCTTGGCTGTAGCATCAAGCATGCCCCACCTGGGCCTGCTCCCCTCCCACTCCAGGAGTGCCCAGCTCTGCTCTGGTGCCAAGCACAGTGCTCTCCCTCCAGAGAGCCGCCCCTCAACTTTAACTTTGAAAGTTTGTGGTGCTGATATGCCTGGTTTCAAGGACATCTTTGACCAAGCACTTCTTGGAAACCATTATTAATTAATAATGGAAGAACCTGGAGATGGAATTTTTTTTTTAACTAACATTTAAGTGTTTTGCTGGCAGAGCACCTCGGGATTGCTGCTGGTAGCCCTTTGCTGCTGCTGTTTTTCAGTGTTTGGCAGCATTCTTGCATTCTTTCAGGAGAGTGACAACTGATAGCAGACAATGGATTCTAAATCAGGAGATTAAAGATGTCTTGTAGGCTTCAGCAGGGTAATCTCTCCTCATCACACTGGAGATGGAAGCTATACCTGACATTCATTATCTTCCAGGGTGGCAATCTTTAACAATACCTCCAAAAATGCCAGAAGTTATGAGTGGAAAATTCTAGGATCAACAGTCCTGTTGCTTAGTGTTTGGCCTGCCTTTATTTATTTATTTATTTCCTTTCTTTATTTCCACTTATTTTTTCTCCTTACGGATATCATCCATACGCTTTGCAGTCTGTGAATGGTCACTGGTCTTCTGATTTATGTTGTTATTTTGAGAAATAATGACCAGGTAAGTGTGAGGCAAGATTTCTCTTAGGTTTATTTCCTGCTTGCATCCTGTGTTTCCTTCAAGTAGCATCTTAAGATGCAGTGAATATTTTGGAATAAGCAGATTTATTTTGATGTCTTTTTTTGCACAGTCACAAATCAGCTGGGGTGGAATGGCAGGCTCTGTGTTCAGCAGATCTGGGGTGTGTTAACAGTTGTTTGTGGGGTGTTGCATCATGTTGTCTGGTTTTGCCTGATAGCAAAAACAAAATTATGATTGTAAAGCAAAAATCAAAATGTACCAAGGTGTACATTTCATAAATGAACCCAGCTTTTGGGTTCATTTTCTTTTCAGATTGGGTGTAAATCTTTAAAGTATCTTTTGTGCTCTGTATATCCCATCTTTTACAGCTTCCATTCTTTTCCCAGGAGATTTCCTTCTGCATAACAGGAAATAAGGTTGATAGGGAGCAGACACTGACCTTCCTTGTTTGTGGTGTCCCTGGATTGTCTCTGAAAGGGACACAAAATCTCTCCTGACTTCCCATGTTGAGGAGAAGCCCTTTTCAGAGGAGATCAAACAGGAAGATCTTGAGACTCTGTGTCAGCACTGACACTTGTTACTAAATTTTTTCAGATTTGTCTTTAGAAAACATAATTTATTGAAAATACTAAAATCAAGTCAGAATATAACTTCGAGAAAAGAGCATATGATGTCAGTTGGCTTAAGTCACCCCAGCAACACGAGTGTCTGGCATGAATTGTGGCTGTGCTGATGATTTCTGTCCAGTGAGTCCTTTCAGCAGATGCTGGTATTCTTCCAGCTGGAAAAAATAAACCAAAAAAAAAAAACCCCAACCAATACTAAGTCAACTGAAATTTCTCATCTGAAAGAGTTTGAATGCAGAAAGAGGTCCTTGCTGTTCTCTGCAGGCACTCAGAGTTAGTACTTGTTGTGTCACTGAGGAAAAAAATGTAGCTGATAATTTTATTTTCAGTGTTTCTAAATGCATGTTGTTAAAAGAAAGTCTGGTTGCTCTGCAAGGATTGTCACTTGCTTGGCTGGGTGTCCAACTCTGTCTGTTTTTAGGAATGGCTGCTGACAACTGAGTTTAATAATTTACTTGCACAGAGTTAATTTTTCAGCCTTTGTTCCTCTTCCAAGGTTTCAGAAAGATGGAGACAATATAATGGGTTTTATTATCAGATCTATGTTCAATGTTGTTTGAATTATATAGAAAAAAGCAATAGTTTGATATTTCATTCAGAAATGCTGTGACAGATGGGCTATTTTTTGCCCCCTACCACACACTATTTTTAATATTTGGAAATACAAAAGACTCCTCAACTCTGTGTTGACACTCTTTAGAAATTGAGTAAAATTGCTGCCCTCAGCAAAATGCAATTTACTGCAAGGGATGCCAGAGTCCCCAAACAAGGAGCCAAGATAATTAGTCTGCAACTGACAAATAAGTCTGCTATGCTAATGTAATGAAACATCCTTTTATCAGACTGCATCACATGATAGTTTGTGCCAAGCTAGAGAGAAAAGAGAGTTTGCTCTGAAAACATGTCCTCTTCTGGGGCAACAAATCTAATCCAGCAGTGACTTGAAAGAACTTTCCTGACCCTTCCCTGGTATCAAGGGATTTGGCTTGACTGAATTCTGGATCAAACCCAAACCTGAGTAGGGTTTTTTGCAAAATCATTTCCATTTTTCTTTTGGCTGTAGCCAGAACAGCATCAAAGCAGCATTACAAAGAGCTATGGCTGCAGAAGGAGCAGTTTTTCAGGGAATAAAGGTGATTCAGCATTTTCTCTGTATCATCCCTCCAAAAAAGAGAAGGATCTTTGCCCCAAATCCTGCAGCCTAAATAAACAGTGATGTCTCCTCTGGCAGCCAGACCAAAGCAATAGAAGGTGTTTGTCAGCACCATGACCTGCTTTACAAGGGAAGTGTGATCATTCTCATTTAAGAGATGGGAGATGAAACCCTTGTGTGCATGGTGAACACTTCCATGTCTTGGGAGCCAGCAGGTCTCAGGTGCAGAACTGAGCCCGGGGTCAGGTTTGGATTGTCCTGCCTGGGACTTGGTGGCTGGGCTGTGATTTATGCAAACACCACACTTAAACACCATCACTGCACTGTGCTGGCCAGCCCAGGTACCACCTGCCACAGCTGGCACATGGCTGGGGAGCTCCTTCCCAAACTTCTTTCCAGCATTTCTCAGTCCAGAGTCTGTTAGCTGACTTGGTCAAAAGGCACTGCAAAGAAAGGACATTTATTCTTATTTATTAGGTTTTGCTCACTATATTTTTTTGGTGAAATATGACATGACCTTTCAGTCTGAGATCTGTTAGATGATAAATATTATTAGCAGGGTCACTCCTTGACCAGGGGAAAGCTGCCTGTTGTGCAATGATGAATTCAGTCAGGGGACAAGCAGAGGGAAGATGTCTGGTTTGTGGCAGCCTCAGCAGATGGTTGTACTGAGAGGATATTGCTAATTGCCACTGCTCTTATATTAGCATGGTGATTAGGAACTGGTTTGCTGCTTGGCTGTGGGGATGGGGAGAGAAGAAATGGGCTCCTGGTGTCTCAGGTGAGGGAGGTGAGAGCACAGGGGTTGTGTACCCACTGGCTGACCCTGGTTTCATGGAGTGTGAAGCAAAGGTGACACCAAGGAACCTGGAGCTGAGGGGCAGCAGGTACTGGCCTCCAGCAGAGAAGGGATCAGTGATGTTATAACACTGTAAATAAAGCATTAAACAAAGTAATTCTAAATATAAAAAGAAATTGGTATGAAAATCACAAGGATAAACACCATGCTTCAGTAAGAGTGTGTGTAAAAATCCAATTGCAAAGTGCTCTCTGGGGCAATGAGAGTTATTTAGTCTTTTTTTTTTTTGTATAAATCTGATGATTTAAGCTATTTGCTTTGTGAAAGGACTGCAGGATAGAGTGAACAGGATGTGAGTCTTCAAGGAAGAAGAAAGGCAGAAATCCCTTTCACTGGAGACAGGATCTCATGATGTCATTGTGCACTTGATAGGCCAATTGAAATTCAAAAATCACATTTAAATTTCTGAATGCTGAAATGAGAGGGAGATAAATAGGTCTGCTCTAATGATTACATAACCTCTTGGCTAGAACCAAATAATATATTGTACATTTTCAGTTAAGCCTGTGGTCCTGTATACAAAAAAGTGCTAAAGTTCAAAATGCATTTGAGAAGTAACATGGTAGAAATGTCCAAAGCTGAGTTTATTCTTCATGTTAGGTGCTGTGCAAGTCTTGTTTGTAGGGGTGTGTGAATTATCAGGGCTTTAATGCTCCAGTTAACTTGTTTAACAGGTAAATGGATTTATTGTGTTTTGGTACAGAGGCAAATCAAGGATATGTCTCTACTGACAGAACACAACTATCCTAAATGAGTCCTCCTGAAATTAATCACTGGGAGTGTCCTGGGCTGGGTGTCTTGCTCAGACACAGCTGAACTGAACACAGGGCAGTAAATCAAAGCAGATACCCTTGCAGAGTCTCTGTAAAGCTGCCTTGATGCAATGTGCAGCCTGTAATCACAGGGCAGCCCTGGCTTTTGCCTGTGACTCCAGTAGAGTGATTTTTATAGCACTCAGGATTTTCTGGAGAGTGGAGGAGTTCTGGTTGTGCCCCTGCTTTTCTGGGAGGTTGACTGTACAGGGAGGACAACGTGTCAGGCTTTCAAACTGTTATAAAAACCCAAGATAATCAAACCAGATGAAACGTGGATTATGATTCTCCCATTCTGCCAGTGGTGCAGTTGAATATCAGGTACTGGTTTATCAGTCACAGTTCACCTGTTTCCCCTCCATACACCAAAAATAAAGCATCATCCCCTTCTTTGTTGGCTGCTACACCACTACTGCTCTTTGGGACAATTCTATGTAGTGGGATTTAAAGATTAGTTAAATTAGAAGGATAAATGATCATTTTATTGCAGCAATTTCTTGCAGCAATTTTACAGGAAATATGAAGGTCTGAAAAATACAGAGACTGACACTTGTTTCTCTGTCTCAGCAGCATCTCGGAGTTGCACAGGGCAGAGCACTGATTGTGCAGCTAAACTGCTGAGAAAATATTTGTCTTTTCCTCTTTCCTGGTCCCAAGTCAGCCAACTTTCCCCCTGCTTCCTCCCCATTCTCCTTGATTTGGAGGAGTCTGTGCCATTGATGTCTTGCTGTAGTCTCCTATTAGCATCAGAAATTTATCTTCTTCATAAATTGCCCTGTAGACGGTACCCTGACAATTTGTGTTTGCTTTAAATTGTTGTCACTGTCTCTGCTTCATCATCCACAAGTAATGATGTTGGTAATGAAAATGTTATGCTATCATTTACAAATTCTTAGCTTGTCGGTTATCTTTGAGGAGATGATAAGTAGATAGCAGAATATCAAAGTCTCATTTTGCTCTACATGTATTCTGAGCTCCCAAATACTGAAACAAGGCAGATACAGGCTTTTAGAACTCGATTTAACAAGATATTTAGATACCTATCACAGCAGATTAACAGCCAGTAGGATTTTTCTAGTGGGTTTATGCAAGGCATGTGCTGAACTCCCATTTTAAGAGCAGTGAAATTCTAGATTTGAAGACTTGGAATTTGTGCTGGTATAAGATAGATAAGATCCTGCGTGTTACAAAGCTCCGTGTCACCATTCCTCTCTCAGCTCCAGCATCTTAAACACCTCAAGAGCTGCAGGGTGGAAGTGGATCAAGTCCTTGGAGTGATTTCCCAGGCAGCACCAGGAGTGAGTCTGGGCAGGAGGTGCCTCTTTGTTCCTTGTGCAGAAGGAGCAGACTCTTACAAAGGCTTCTGTGGTGATGTTCACAGGGCTCCCAGGAAGAGGGAAGAGATGAGAAATCGGACTCCATGTTTCAGAAGGCTGCTTTATTATTTTATGATATATATATATTATATTAAAACTATACTAAAAGAATAGGAGAAAGGATTTCATCAGAAGGCTTGAAAGCAAAGAAAGAAAAGGAATGATGACAAAAGCTTGTGACTGACTGAGAGTCTGAGACAGCTGGGCTGTGATTGGCCATTAATTAGAAACAATCAACACGGACCAATCACAGATGCACCTGTTGCATCCCACAGCAGCAGATAATTATTGTTTACATTTTGTTCCTGAGGCCTCTCAGCTTCTCAGGAGAAAAAAATCCTAAGGAAAGGATTTTTCATAAAACATGTCTGTGACAGCCTTCTCATTCACGCTTTATTTTACTTTCCCTGCAAACCTTAGCCTTGCTGGGCGTTGCCAGGAGGAGCAGCAGGAGCATCCCTGTGCCCGTGGCTCTCTCTCCATCCTCTGCCTGGTCCCTGTGCCGAGCCCCGCTGGATGGCAGCAGCGCGACAGCCACGGGCTGAGCACTGCCACGCTCCCACCGGGGACACGCTCTCCCACATTTCCACGGGATTTTCTCCCCACTTCGTCTTTTATTTACCTCTCAGTGTGTCCAGGAGAGGCACAGCTCGGTGTTTAGCTGGCTCAGAGTCCAAGCAGGTGTGTTGCTGTTGCAGATTTTGCAGGAGCAGGGGCCAGGTGAGGCAGTGAGGAGGGGACACATCCCTGGTGTGGTCGCCCTGCAGCCAGGACCAGCCCAGCCTGCTGCTTCTCAGGCACATCTGGACCTGGGAAGAGAAATGAAATTAAGCCTGAACGTTTCCTTTCCAAGTTTTATTAGGCTGTATCAACAGCAATTAAAACAGGCAGGTATTTGCTGCCTGATAGCGCTAACAAATAATTTAATTTTGCACTGCTTAAAAAATGATCCTTGTCTTAGCAGGCTTTGTAATTAGGTTTGACCTTAAGCAGCCCCACATTCCTCATGTTGGTATCCTCGTGTTAGAAGCAGTTATCTGAATTTTGGAGTCTATTTAAAATGTAAATTACGTTTCTTAAAATTTGTAACAACATCTCGTACAGCATCAAGATGTTTAACATTTATGCTATAAAGGTACATAATAACTAAATGTCTCATAACCAGATGCCATGATTTTATGCTGAGTGCTTGGACCTGCAATACTTTATATGTGTGCTAGTATTTAAATGAGATCCAGCTTAGCTCCAAGGCTAACAATCTATTATGATAAAAGTGTGGGCAGTTCACCTCAGTGTCACTGCTGTATTTTCTATCTGTTTGTGTGCAGACTCTGTACTGTGAGAGAAAACACCTTGCTGTCAGCTACAATATTTGCTAATTAGCCAAGAGCAATTTAAAGAAATGCATTGACTCTCAACATTTAGTTGCAGGAGACCAGATGTTAAGAACTAAAAAGCTCTGTTTTGTTCATTGAAGTTTGGGCTCTACCTAGATACCCAAGATGTTGCTGTCATTTGAATTTTAATTTTTGTGGGACTTTCTCATGTTGAAGGGAGACCCTTGACTGTACAAATCTTTATTTTAGATCACAGCTGCTTTCTTTGGAGGTGGTTCTAGGTTTAAGAGAAAATACTTGTGTTTACTAGTGCGTGAATATGGCATTAAGTGGTTGCAATAAGGACAGTGCTGTTTGTTGCAAGCAGGAAATACGAGATCAGAACAGACTATTTCCCTAGAACAGCAGGCTAATAATGCTGAATTATTAACAGTAAATCCACAGTATTTCCTTTTGGATATGTAGAAGAGACTTAATCCCAGCCACAGGTCTTTATGATGCATTTAGGCAAGAATATGGAGACAATGAAGTGAGGAAAGTTGCTATGTGGAAAAAAAAAGCAAGTTTGGAGCTGGTACAGACATGACCTCTGTTACAGCCCTTAATCTTGGAATGAAACAAGATTTTGGCAACTTGTTCACCTCCTTCTGAACTTGCTTGCAGATACAGTGACACAAAACTGTTTCAAACTTATCAACACCAGCGCTGGCTGAATGCATTATCTGATGCTGCACTGTGGAAATTGGGGCTGCTTGATTTACATGACTCTCCCAGCTGTTGGATTGATGTGGTTGGCTTAAAAGCTGAAAGGAAAAATTGTTTTGAAGGAGAATTTTTTAAAAGTAAAGAGATCCCTTAGTTTTGGGTTAATTGTGCCATCCAGGGAAGATATTTCATTAGCATTATTAATCTAGGTCTGTGCCTGGGCCTGTGGGAGAGTGCTGTGCATGCTCCAGGTGACAGAAGATGGAATATCCATGGAGAGGACAGAGCAGCTCTAGCTGGCAGACATAAAATAATCCATATGAAACTGGGGAGTTTTAGGGAACTTTGGAAGTTTTAAGGCCACAGCTTAGAAGTGCACTGGGATTTGGTCATGTACATTCATTATGAAATGATATGATATATTCAAGAGATGAGTTATGCAGTTGTAACATATATAGACAGGCTGCTGTTAAGTTCATCCTGATGTTGATGTCTTGTTCCAAGTCTTGGGATGGGCTACGGGTGATAAGAACAATGCTTTGTTTCTGTCCTAAGCAAGTGATTTCTTCTCTTTAGTTCTTTACATTTTAATTTGCTCTTATTATGATATTTGTCAATCCAACAGTCCAGCATGTTCTGAATTGATTATGAAATGCTTCAGAGTAAATGAAACTGGGACTGCTGCAGGAGATTGCTGTGGTTTGCTGAGTTTAGTGAGACTCTGTATTTCACAATGCTTTCCTAAAGGGCAACCATGTGTGCACCTTGAGTTTCAAACACTTCTTAACCCTGAAGGACTGAAAGTTCTAAAGGAGCAGGACAGATGATATTTTACAGTGCCTGTCACTGACTCCCCAACAGTTTTTGAGAGTGCTGGGCGAGCAGAAGTTGTGTCAGTGCAGACTGTGACCCAGACACTGGGGTCCATCCCTCCCAGCACAGCCTGTGCTGTTCTCAGGTGTCAGTGTCCAGCTCACACCTGGTTTCTGTTCCATTAGATTTTGATTATTACATATCATCCCTTTGAGATATCACGCATTAGATATCATCAGCAAGTGCTGAACAGGAAAGGTCATTGTTTTCAGTGTTCCCTTAAGACTCTTCTGAAAATCCCACTTTTCATGTCTCTTATTAGTCACATTTGTTACATGAACAATGTCATTCCTCATCCTCAAATGACAGGGAAACACCAATAGTAGCTCACCTTTAATTTCTTTAGTGTTTTTTTTTGTGTTCAGTGACAAAGTTATAAAATACATTTAGCAGGATCCCATAAATAACTGCAAGCTGAGAACAGAATAATGATGGAAAGCAGCTAGTTAGCCAGATCATTTAACTGCAATGCTTTGTACTGCCAGGAAGGACTCACACCAGGTTGCTTGCAGAGTTGCTGTTCTGAACCTTCTTGAAACCTGGAAGGTGTGTAATTTGAGAACTTTTATGGATTTCTTTATATAATAGTTCCAAGAAGCCTTGCCCCCTGTGACCTAATTATGTCACCTGCATGCTGCACAACTTTGTACTCAAGCAAGATTGCCACAGGCATGTGAGCCTTGTACTGAAATTTTTTAAAAATTGGACTTCATCTTTTCTTCCCCCCTCTCCCAGTACAAGCTTCTTGAGTTAAACATTTTACCTTAGGTTGGATACTTCATTTTTTTTCCCTTGGCATTTTGCTTATGGTTTTTTTGTGTGTATATTGGGGTTTTTTTCCCCTTTTTTTTCCCCAAAAGGCCAAGGATGCAATGATAGAACTAATTTGTATTTTTAATCAGTACCTTGTAATTAGAGCTAGGAGGGGCTGGAGGGAGATGCCAAATGAGTAAGAGCTTTTCCTTTAAAAGCTCTCCAGGCACATAACCGAGTTTTGGGAGAGCTTTAAAGGAAAGCACTAATGAAATTCCTGCAGAAAAGGAAAAATAAGCCAACAAAATTAAGACTTAAGCATGCTATTTTTATTTTATTCAGGCATGCGGTTAAAAAGACTTTGGTACCCCCTGGGTTCACTCTCAGATAAAACATGTGAATCACTAATTATTATATTCTTTTTGTGTGGATGAGTTTCTGCCCCATTGCTTTCCCCAGTACTGAGATTTTTAGGTGATTGAAGATGATGTTGATGTTACTTGGAAGTTTTGCATTGTTTTACCTCAGCTTTGTTTGAGAACCAGGCTGTTTTTACTGTGAGGTCAGTAATTTTCATGAAGTTTTGTTTTTCTAGAGGGCAAAGCTCCAAAGAACAAACCCCAACTTATTTAATTCTTGAAAGTTGAATAACTGTGGAATTGTGAAGGTTTAAAAATACACCTTTCACTCAAGCAGAGCAATGAATTAGAAAAAAACCAGTCATGGTTATAACTTCCAGGAAGGTGCTGGTGGTGAGAAAGGGTCACGGTGGCAGAGCAGATCTCTTGTGAAGCTGAAATAGGTGGTTCCCATCCTTTTGGGCAGGATTCTGCAGTTTAAAGCCAGTAGATCTCCAATGGTAGAGCAGCACAGAGCTTTGTGCATGGATCTGCTGATGGGATTGCTCTAGCACAGAGGATTATTTGTTTCTGGGAAACACATATGCAAAATTTTCATATTCATGTGCAAAATTTTCATTATTTCATTCACTCTCAGTGCATGTGACTCCATTATCACAGTGAACTCCAATGCCTTCCTTCTGCCAGCTGATCCTCTAAGGGTCCCCTAACTTGTGCTCTCTGTGGCTGTTCTCCTTAGTCTCTAATAACCTTTATTTAAAAATACCAGTTTATAGAATCAAAATTATGCCTCTGAACATTTCTCTGAAGCAGACATTGCAGAGCTGAGCCATGTTCATTGGCAGGTTATGCTGTGCATGACAGGGATGATTTTGCATTCCATGTGCAAGAAGGAACATAAGCCTCAGCTTGTGCTGGCATTCCCAAGGACAAATGAAAACAAATGTTGAACAAGATTTGTTTTGATAAAGAAGATAACCAGTTAAAATGAAACTCAAGCCTTTTACTTATGCAAGACTAGCTTGTAGTCTTTCTAAAGAAGAGATATCCAGGCGAACACACTGGGTCTTAGCTGGCATTGCGTAAAACTGGGTTATTCTCTCCCTTCCCTGGTGGGGGCCATGGATAGCTGCCTTTCCCTCATCTCTTTATTTTTGTATGCAAAGCTGGTTTTCTCTCCATAATATTTAGTATGTATCCTCTGTCACTTGAGTTTTCCAGGGTGATTTGGGTGATTTCTTTGTTTTCTGTGGCTTAGTGAAGGCAACTTTCTCTCCTGTTGTAGCTGGAGAACCAGGCTGAAGATCCAAGTGAAGTATCATCCATAGTCTGGAGAGAAGGACCACTAGTATCAGGATTTGTGAACTGAAGAGTGAATGATGAGGATTTTTTATTTCTAAAACTAAATTTGGAAATGAGCAATATCCCCCATCATCCAGGGCATTCTCAGCTATACCTCTAACTTAGGTATATTAGTTTTCCAAGTGATGTAAATAAAATTAATGGGCCTGACTTTGTTTATGGGCTGTGTCTCTGTGCAGGCACAGCCCTGGTGCAAACACTCCCATCCTGGTGTTAGCAGGCAGCTGTAAACCTCCATTCCTTATGGCTCCCTTGTAGCTCTGTGCTCTGATGCAGCTCAGCATGCAGATTTTTGAGTAAGGAGAGGCAATAGTTTTCAACATAAACAAGTCCACTGGGTCACATTAACCTCCTTCAGTCTCTGTGTTAAATAATTAAAATAAACTAGGTAATGTTTAACTATACGTATTTAGAGGCTTTCTAGAGGAGCTTATTAGTTCACTATTCTAACACAGTGTCTTAAACCTTCCTGAGCTCCAGGATCCCTTATTAAATATTTAGTGCATATTGCTGAAAAAGTCAAGATTTGCTTTATTTCTTAGAAGAAATGTCTATTCTAAAAACTCACTCAGCCTTTAAAACACTGGTCATCTATAAATATTACTTTTCTCAAGTTGTCATTTCATGCCACCAAGGAGTATTTTTTATTTGTACCAATCTTAATAGCACCCCAAGAATGAATACTTGCAGGAGGCTGTGCAGTGCATCCTTGCTGCATTCTGTAGAACCACCTCAAATACCTTTTAAGCAATTCATTTGACAGCAACTCCTTTGGATAGAAAGAAGATGTGTGTCAGCTGCTGACTGTGCTTGGGAGACATCAATATTTCTCCTCTTCTGCTTCTAAAACTGTCAAAATGAAATTAGTTAATTGGTGGGTACTTTAGTGTAGTTGCTGTGGGATAGTAATTATTGGTGACAAGAGCTGCTGGATGTGCACTAATACAGTACAGCAAAACCTAAAATTTGGAAATGTAAGGCATTATCCTGCACTGCTATTATGACTAGTCATTTTGCCACAGTCTGACTTGCTAGAGATTCAAACCTTCAAGTTCAAGGACCTCTTGCCAAGAGAGAGAAGGTTTTGCTTTGTGCAGAGCAGAATTTTATAAGAATTGCCACATAGCTAAGCAACAGCAGCTTAGTGGATTAAAATAGCATCAGTGATATCTCCAGTCTCTGGGGTAATGAGTTCTAAGCAAGGCAAAGACCTCCAGGAGGGGATTTTCTTTCTGAGGAGTCTCTATCAGATGTTAGTGAATAATAAACAAATAACAAGTTGTTTCACTGAGTCCATTCTCGTTTTGGCTAATGGCCTGTCTTGGTTCAGTACTTCTGAAGACAAGACACAAACCAGGTTTCATTTACCTTTACACCCAGACCTGATTCCATATTGCAAGCAACACAAATCCTGTGTTTTCTCTCTGCCTCTAGCCAGAAACTGATCACCCCCTGCTCCAGGATTGTCCCTCAGTACTTTAATTCATCACTTTCCATGTTCTTGTGTGGTCTGAGGTGTCTGCTGGGAGAAAAGGGTCCCTGCTCAGCCCCCATGAAAGCAGCACCTTGCAGTGTGAAGGTATCTGAGGAAACCATGTACAGAATCCTGCAAACAAAGCTGCTTTCCACTTCTAACAGACTCCCCATAAATGCTCTGTGTGCCATAAAACATAAACTTCCAAAAAATCCACCCCTACACAGATGCTTAAAATTACTCAGGAGCTGACAAAGGCTAATGTCAGCATGCTGGATCTCTAACACAGGATCTATTCACCCTGGCCATTGCCATCCACCTCTCCTATGGAACTCACCTGTGCTTTAGGCTGTGAATCATGGTCAGTCATAGCTCTGTTCTCACAATGCTGGGGAGGAGAAATATGAGGTGAGAAACTCTTTTAAAGAGCACAGTCCCAATTTTGACAAGGTGTTTAGTGCACGAATATGTCTGTTTCTTCACTTGCAGTATTTTCAGGTTTTATGGGGTCTAGATTAACAGGTTTTTCTTCTTTACTGACTGGAATTTTTTCTGAAATTTGATGGACATGTAAAAAGTTAACTAAAAAAAATATCATTCTGGTTTGAACTGACAGGAATGTTAGAAGAAGTAGAAACCTATTCTCTCTTACCCAACTTCAGTGCTTTTTGAATAATAATGTATTAGTGAAGTTCTCGATAAAATGTCAGTGATTTTAAATAAATAAAAGGGAAAATGAGTTATGATTTTCAAAATACTGCACCTTTTAATCTTAAAGAGCAAAATGCATTCCTTAAGGTGAAATAATGCTGTTTTTTTTTTTTTCCTAGACAATTGCAAATAGATGTCAGGTTTGTTGCCAAATAACATGTCTGATTTCATGTCTAATAGTTAGTGGAATTTAATGAGTACAAACTGAAAAGTGGAATGGTTCTCAGTAGGAAGGGAGCTGAGTTCTTCTTTTGACACACCCTGCTGTTCAGTGCCTTGTAAAAGATACCCACAGGTGGCAATTCAGTGCTCTCAGTGCCTTGCTTGTGTGAAAGAATAAATGTGAAGCCAGGGCACAACTGGAAACAAATCCACCCTGGCTCACAGGCTCAATAGATTTCAAGAGGAGTGAAAAAGGACAGCCTTTTAACTAAAGGAGGGTGTTGGTGGTCTGAGATTTTACTATTGATATTTCAGGTACTTGATATTTAAGGTAATTATACCTAAAACTTATGTAAGGAGTGAAATTTATACTAAATGCAGTGGTTCAGGCCTTCAGGTGCCCCACTGCTGCAGTCAGTTTGGAAGAACTACTTGAAAACTCCTCCAAGTTCTTTTTTGGAAATCATTTGCCAGCTGGCTCCATCAGAACTTTGTACTGTGGGCTCTGTGGGGAGACAGCAGGGAAATCCTTGTGAGGGCTGAAGGGGGCTGAGAGAGAGATGGAGAGAGACTAATTTACAAGGGCCTGTAGTGACAAGACAAGGGGGAAGGGCTTCAAACTGAAAGAGGGCAGCTTTAGATGGGATATTGGGAAGAAATTCTGGGCTGTGGGGGTGGTTGCCCAAAACAGCTGGGGCTGCCCCATCCCTGGAAGTGTCCAAGGCCAGACTGGATGGGGCTTGGAGCAACCTGGTCTAGAGAAAGGAGTCCCTTCCCATGGCAGGCAGGTTGGAACTGATTTTCCAGGTCCCTTCTAATCCAAGCCTATGATTTGATGATTTTATGATTATCACACTTTTCTTCCACTGTCCCACCCACCACCAGCGCAGGATGTTTGGCTCAGAGACTCCCATGTGGATGTTCCCTTCCCTGGAGTTGTCCTGGTACCTGGGGGAATCACATCTTTGTGATGGCTCAGTGGTCCAGCTCTTACCTCTAGGATGTGTGAGAGCTAAGAGCCTCTGAGGAACAGGTGATGCTGGAATGTGCAATTTACTCACCCCATGTGAAACTGGGGGTGCTGGCAATGCATGTGGTTTCTGGTGCTTCCCTGCTTTTTCAGGAAACTCGCATGGCAAATTTCCTTCAGGTAAAAGTAGGACACTCTAAGTGAAGTGTCAGATGTTTCCAATATCTGAAGGTCCAATTCTTTCTGGTGCTGAGCCTTGTAAACCAATGCTTTGTATAACTTGGAGTTAGGAGCACTCTGTACGTGGCCAGGTCAAATTATGAGCACGTTTATTGTCAGCTCATCGTTCTGGTTTGCTGTGTCGTTTTGAATTGTGATTAAAGATAAATCATCATTTTGCAGCCTCACAGAACATAGAGTACTTGGATCAGGCCAGTGAGAAGCCTGTTTTCCTGTTTGTAAGTGAGCTCTTCTGGGATTTTGTTGCTGAAACTGGATCCCTCCTCAGCTAAGGCTACTTCTAAAGTGTACATATTTATGATAACCTCAGGCCATCTGCCACTGATTTCAGAATGAATTAAAGTATTCATTCTAGATGTATCCTGCCTTATCACAGCCACTGATTCACAGTGGAATGTGTCTTTTGCTGTATTTTCTTGTTTTAAGTAAGTTTTTTATACTCATTTTAGAATCTTTTGAGTCTTCCACATTTTTGTCTCTCCCTTAGCCTTTGCCCAAAAATAAAGGGGAAATTTTACCTTAGATTCTGTACTGCCATTTTTGCATTCTCAGAAGAAATTTGTTGGAGACTGCAATTAAAATTATTACATATTTCACCTGTAATTCAGGAGTAAAAAGTAAATTACTTTGTTAGAAGTATTTAAACAGAAATCTTACAGGCACTTAATCACATATGAAATAACAAAAGACTTTTGAAAAGCCATTCTATTTCTGCATTGTCATGTGGAATACCAGCATGCGTGTTCCCTAACAATAAAATTTTTAAATATTTGTTAAGCAAAACTCATATTTTTATTAAATGCAGAAATGTAGGTATTTTTACATTACAAGACTCAGATTATTTCATTAAAGAAAAGTCATGGCAGTTCAAGTGGGTGAGTTATTTTCCTTGAAAATTCTGTTTGCCAAGGTAGAATTAAACTGGGCTAGGCAGGACTGTCAGTGTGCTGACAACTGAGTTCTCTTCAGGTAGTGCAGAAACCAACCTGTTAATTATATTGTTTAATCTCAACTGGCCAGGTTTGCATGCTCTGAAGTTGGATAGTCACTATAAAGAAAATTTTGTAATTTCTTGTGCCCAAAAGAGGTGCCTGCAAATAATTACAAGATGCAATCACACGAGATCAGGAAGCTTTGATGAATTGGTAATGAGATATAAATCCTTTCACCTCAAGGTTGTTCCTAAGCCAGGTTTGCCTGCTGCAGTTGGGAAGTGCCCTCAGACAGATGCTGGGTTTGCAGTGAGCTGGAGCTCTCAGGGCTGTTGATAAGTACAAATTCACTGAAGAAAAATTGCCGTGGCTGTGCTTTTCTCTCTGGCTGTCTCCTTCACTCTTATCCAGATAGGAGACAGAATTTCTGCTGTTTTCTTGGATTGTGCTGACTGAGGGAGATGAATGTGATTCTGGGCAGGTTCCTGCTGCTGGGAGCTGCCTGCTGGGCAGTGATGATGCTGCTGGACACGAGTGCTCTGGCGTGGGCACTGGAGGGAGCCCAGCAGCAGGAGGCAGGGCAGCAGTTCCTGTTTAAAGCAGAGTCTGCCAGAAGTTCACGTTTAAAGGCTCGAAGAACAGTGTGAGGGAGGCTGTCCAACCCCACACAGCGTCCTGAGAAGCTTTGAAAATAACAGGAGTTGAGCAGGTGTGAATGGAAGGGAAGTCTTTTTCCATGAGCTACCCAGGATTGTGCTGTACTGGGCTGTGGGGCACCTGGCAGCTCCTTGCAGACAGTGCCACTAATGCAGCTCTCAGTGTGTCCTGCTGCTGGCATTCACTTCAGATTAAAATGACCTTTTCTTGGCTTCTCAGGACCTTCAAGCAAGGGGTCTTGCAGGGGAATGTGCCTTTATGGAGCTGCTGCTGCTCTGTAGGAATATCTATTGCAAACAATGGCTGCTTCCCACCCTGTCCTGCTGAGGCACTGAGTTGAAGGAAGCATCAAAAGGACAGGGAATATAATCTCACAATGTCCATGGATTTTCAAAGCTGTCTACTGTTCTGACAATTTATATTACAAGGCAATGTGTGTTTTGAGATCAAGAAAAGCCACACTGGCAGAAACTGTTTTCTAGTGAGTTAAAGTCAATGCAATTTTTAAGGGTAGAAAACCTCTGCATAAACTGGGGGTTGGAATTTTTTTTTTTATAATACCATCAGAAAAAAACTGTTAATAGTTTCTCCTTTTTAATGTGCTGACTTCAAGAGGAAAACCCAACTGCTTTATTTAGAGTACCATCCTTGTGGAAGGAGTGAAACTAATGACAACTGTGCCAGGTCACCTTTAACTTCCTCAGACAGGAGATGGTGGAGCATTGCTGTTAAAGTCAATGGCTCTTGGGGGAGCCTCACCAGCACTGCAGAAGGTAATGACATGTCCTCTCCTGCCACCTATGGCTGCTCCATTATCCTTGAAAGCAGCCATGAAATTTGCAAGGCTTTAACAGGAACATCTGCTTCTCTCCCTTGGTTGTTTCCTTCACATCTGCAGTGGTGGTGACAGGGCACGTGCTCTTCTTCATTCACCCTCACTGCTCTGACCTTTCCTGTGGCTCATTTTTTATGCTCTGTCTCCTTAATGACTATTCTAATTCATCTCTGCATTTGCTGATAGTCTTATTAGGGCCAAGGGAAAATTCCCCAGGTGAGGAAGCCTGTTGTTTTCTGGTAAGAATGCAACTTTGTCAAATCTGACAAGCTGGCTGGGACACTTTCAAGGGACAATTTCACTACATTGGTTCTGCAACTCGCCCAGTTGTGACAAGTGTTCCTGCTAAAAAGAGCAATCCGTCTCTTCTGTGGTGAATGAAGTAAATCTTCTTTTCACAATTACATGCATGATTTACTTCTTTTCTGGCCAACATCTAGAAAAATATCCAAGTGTCCTCCTGCTATTTAAACATCTAATTGCTGTTATTTCAAATAGATTTCATTGCCAACATAGGAACAGGACATTTAAAAGCCCTTGGGAATTTGAGACTTCCCCTTCAATTCTAACTCCTCTGAGCTTCTCGTCCAAATATGCTTTGTCAAGTGTCCTGGAGCTAAGCCAGTGTCTGTCTGGTTTCCTACAGGCACAGGGAAATGCTATTATTGCATCTGCTGCATCACAGAAGAAATGTGCTCAGTTATTGGGGGGCAAATTTCCATCTCATGGTCAAAAACCTCCTTCCAAATATAATAATCTGCAAGAGTCAAGAGCTCTCTTAGTCCTTTGAGGGATGGCAGTGAGAATTGAATTTCATTCAAGGATCAAACTCCCAGAGTTGTGGTCTCTTTCTGTCAAAGCTGTGACATGGTGTTGCGGGGAGGCTTTTGATGCTACTCTCCAGTTTGTTCCTGTGGTACATATTGCAGGATATGGTGGCTTCTGTGCTATTATAAAGTTATGTTTTAACTTTTCACTTCAAGCTGAATGGCTTAATTAAAATAGAAAATCTACTGAATTGTTGTCAAGGACTGTCAATTTTAATAAGAATGGAAGAAGAGCTGGATTCTTGGATACTTGGAATGGGATGCATGAAACAAAAAAATAATGTTTTAACTGATAGCTCTTTCATTTCTGAGAAAGGTCTGTTAACACTCTGTCTTTACTGATTTGAACAGCCTTTTTATAATAATTCACATTTTAAGCCTGGGTGAAATGTCTTGATTGTTGCTAGGTGCCAAATAAAAAAAGCTAAATTTATGTAGAACTAGCTGTACACTGACTTCAAAATCAACTTTTTGCTGCATAAAATAATCGGGTCAATAATATAAATTGCATGGAGGAAATAAGGTGTGAAATCAGCACAGTTTGTGTGTTGTGGCAGCACCCACTGGTGCTGAGGTACTGAGCAGAGATCTCCACATTTGGTCTTTGAACTGCACCCTTCTGGGATTTTCTTGGGTTATAGCCTCCAATTGGAAAGTTAAATTTTAGTGTTGCACTTTTATTCTTAGGTAAAGAAGATTAAAAAGTGAAAGTTGAGAGGCTCAAGAGAGCTGCAGAATCTTGAAAAGAAAAAGAAGTATTAATGGTGAAGCTTTGACAGAGAGTCATCAGTATAAAATAGGAAATGTACAGACCCTGACAACTTCTGAATTCTGACCTTTAAATTATTATTCTGTCATTAGCAGTGTAAGCTGGGGTCAGGAGTTTGAATGTGGGCCTATGGGAAGCAGTTACCAGGTTGATTATCACTTTATTTCATTGTGATTATATTTTATTGTGTGTCTGTTACAGTGCAGCATGAAGTAGTGGGCAGTCTGCAGTGGGTTTTTTTCGTGTAAGAAAATCCCCCATTTTTCAACAGACTAAAAAAATGTCTGTTGACATTCTGGAAACCTCACTTATGCTTTGCACTTCTGGATCTAGCAGTTAAAACAACTTAAGTTCAATCAACTGTTCAGCCAGGTTGGATAGAGTCTGTACATGCTGAAACCACTTAGACGTCCTCGTGCCACTCAGAGTTAAAAATGCATTTGTTCCATTTAGTTTTATGACCTGTTATTGCTTAACTGGCAGCTGGATCTTATATTTGGGCTGCTGTGATGCTTTCCTTGTCTAGTCCATCAGATAAACCCAAGGTAATCATTACAGCTGATATAAAATGAGACAAACTTTGAAAATAATTAATCACTGGTGATCAAGACAGAGGGCTTTTCCGAGGGATTAAAGAGGAGCTGGTGGCCTGGTGCCCAGTGCATTAACTGGTCTGATTGCTTGTAACATTCCTCAGAATTCCATTTGCCTGATTTGCCTATCACATGAAAACTCCATCCCACTTCTGCAGTGAAATCTATCATTCGCATTCAGTCTTATCTGCTGCTTCTGGTTTCTGCAAAAGACAGTTCTTCCACTGGCAACAAATGCTGCTCTATGATTTTAATAAACACAGAGCAATTAGTGGAAAGAGGGATTCACAGCCCATCTTTTAAATTAAGAATGTCCAACAGGACAAGCAGAAGTGTTTCATAAACCACACCATTTAATGATAACAGTTATGTCTAGATCTTTCTGGAACAGATTGCCAAATGAGAGTTAATTAATAAATAATTACTTATTTGCCTACTTTAACTATCAAATTCAGGCAAAGTCGTATTATTCTATAGTCCCATCAAAGTAATTTAAGGAGGGAAATGTACTTTTGCATTATAAAAATAAACTCCAGAAAAGCAGAATCTCTTTATGCCTTGTGAGTGTGAGCTGTTTTGAGCAGTGAAATGGAGTACAGTACGAATTTCCTGCGTTGCTCTCTCCAGTTTTACTGATTCTATTTGGACATGAGAATAAAGGTTCAATTTTCACTTGAAATGAAGAGAATGCTTTTTTCCCCCAAACATCTACTTCGTTTTCTGGCAGCTTCAATTTACTTAATCTGCAGAGCCTAATGACTTAGATGACAATTAGTGTTTCATATTCTCTAAACAAATATCATTCTTTTCTGATGAATGACCTTGAACTGGGTTAAAAATACCTCTGGTATTTAGTAGATTACAAATGTTTGTTTTACACAAGTGAGCCTGAAATGATCATTAGATATTTCAGGTGCTGGAGGAATGCTCAGAAAGGCACAAGGCTTAATCCTCAAAATATATTTTGTTGCATGCATAAGACAGACTTAAAAGGTTTTGATTTTTCGTTTTTTGTTCTTGTTTTTTTTTTTAATTTCTTAAAGATTATGATACTATTAAATGAACTTCTGTCATGCCATAGATGAGCAGCAATAAGCTACCCTGAGACTGGATGTGGAGAGCAACTGCAAAAGGCAGTGAGCTCCTGGTGCCTGCAAGGGCTGTGTTAGTGACACCTTGGGCAGGATGGCTTCATTATTGGTGTGGATGGGACTGCCTTTCTCAGTTTGTGGTCCCAAATATGCTATTTTTGCTTTCCTATGGCAAGAACAACCCTTTTGTAAGAGGAAATCAGCTCTCACTTGAGGCAGAAAATTAAATTTTTGCTTACAAAGTGGTAACCATAAGCCTGGCCTGTATGGATGTGTGTATACCTGCTTTCTTCAGGCAAGCAGAAATCTCTCCAGGGAACTGGTTTCATTCTCTTTCTTTTCTGTCATGATAAATTTGTGAAGGAAGGAACAAACAAGAGAAAAATAGTGGTCCACGTGTAATAGCAGGAGTGAATGTTAATGGGGCACCTGGGAAATTCTTCTGTATTAGAGAGCACAATGTTGCTCATTTGCTACAAGTTATGATTGAAAACCAAATCTTTCCTTTGCATTTTCTCCACTGCCTCACCTAAAATAGCCCCACAGTAGGAAGCTGCCCGTAGGAAATTATTAACACTGCTTTGCTCTGAGGTGCCTTATGAGGTTTTAAGTCTTGGATTTTGTCTGTACAAGTGATGTGTGTGCTTGAAGCAGAGGAATATTGGCGCCCAGCTGAAAGGCAGCAGACCTCATTGATTGACTTCAGCGAGCCCCCTGGCAGATAGAGACACTCATGCTTTAATTTGTTTTTGCTTCCAGGTCACCCTTCATCCACCTTCCCATTTGCAGCAGTTTTTCCCTCCTCCCCCCTGCATTTCCAGCACCTTCTCAGCTGTTTTGATTTATTGACCACTCAGATTTAATGCTTCATCCCTTGGAGAAGTCTCCGTGCTTGTGTCTGATCTAAGGTCACCTGTGCTACTTATTCCAGGGGACTTTAATCTCCATATGGATGTGACCTCTGACACTCAGCACAGAATTCACTGTGTTACATGATTCTCTCCAGCTGTGTCAGCAGCTTCCTCCACCTGCTCTGAAGGGTTATGATTTCATTAACTCTTTGGGTCTCATTATCAGGGTTTGAGGTCACTCACCTATTTTCTGATATAGAGATACACCCACTGTACCCCTGGGGTTTCTTTCTACTTAGGTGCTTGTTTTGAGAGTTGTTTGGTTTTTTACCCCACGTGTTACTTCTTACCTGAAAAAGCTTAAAGTGGTTCAAGGCTGCTTCCCTGATTCCCCAGTTAAAATCTTGTGATTTTGCACAAACCACACTGCTAGTTTCCACAAGGAAAAAAGCACAAATGTCTTGATGAGGACAAAATCTGTAACTTTATAAATTGTGAGAAAAACTCTCTGGTTTGGAACCTGCACATTGTGGAGGCTCCATCCCTTATTCCTACATCTGTTAAATGGCTGTATCTTTGCTTACTTTTTTCTTACAGATGTTAGCACTAGGAATCATAATCCTGCAGTGTATTTGAGGATTGTAAGAGTAATGGTTAGCAAACAGGATTCCTTTTTCCCCTTTTTTGTTTTTGTTCGATATTTTTTTGTGCGTTACATCTTACTTTGCCTACTATCATGGGCAGATTATGGGAAGATATTTCTTGTCTATTTATTCCTAGAACAGCTGAACTGGGCTTTTGGGGCAGATCTGGACTATCTCTGAGCACTCCCTTACTGCCCATAAGTGAAAAGGTTGAACTTTAAAAGTAGAACTGGACTGATTTGTATATTCAATTTCTGAGAAAGTGTGTGTGTATACATATATCTGTACTGTATACCCTTGAAGGAGAGCATCTAAGATAGAAACTTGTGACATGAATGTGAAATTATGAAAAAAACTCAGTAGCTTTTGGAATGGTAGTAAAGAAAAAGCTCTGCTGATATTATCAGCATCTAACATGATGTGTAAATTTTACTTTCCAAGTGACTTTTAGTTTCTTTTCTTGAGAAGAGTTGTCATCTTTAGAAACAGCCCTTTTCCACTTTTACCCCTCAAAAAACCCTGCCCTGTGAGCTGGATTGGTTCTTGTAAATATATTTGGCAAAGAATATGAAAAATAGCAAGTGTTATTTCCTCTAATGTTTGTGTTTTTCTAACAATATTTGCCTTCTGGTGTGTGCTTCCTGTGCCCATGTATTTGTAAGCAAAAGCCAGCATGAGATGAAGGCAGATGATGAACTGGCACCAAGTTTCTCAAAGTGCTTTCCTCTTCCAAACAGCATCAGTGCTGACTTCTAAACTCATTTGTTTCTCTTAATGTTGTCTGCAATATTTATTTCCATGGCTGTTCATCCTCCTATTGACATCCATCCTCTTACCCTTTAAATAAATGATGCAGTTGATTTTGTGCAGACCAAGCTTGCTGCTTTTGAGGCTTTCTGAGGAATGTGCTGAGCTGGGCTCATCCTACTCCAGATTTGCTGCTCTCCACAGCATAGTAGCTCCCTTCATCAGAGGTGGCAGATTATGAAGTAGAGATAAAAACTCCCTTTAAATTTGACTTTTCCTTATGTTTCTTAGCCAAGGAAGGAGAAGAAAGAGGCGTTTGTTCAGGATTTCTGGTAGAGGCATGCTGCCTGCATGTATATTGCATTGAGACAGCACTCCCTGGGAGTGATCAGAATTAGTCACAGAGATGAAATGCATGTGGACAGAATTGGTTAGCAACCTTCTGAAAGCCTCCTTCTTTCTTTGATATGATCCCTGTGGTTTTGAAGTGCATCACTACCATGTTTGATATTTTATTAACAATAATTGTATTTCCCTCTTTTCTTTTGAGCATTTCAAAGAGTTTTAGAAGTATTAATTGGTATCTGCCCTCTGACTTCTATGAAGAAAGTGAAAATAAGGTCTTGTCACATATGTTTGTTGAAAAAAAAGTACTAAGAATAATACTGAGAATATTAAGAATACCACTAGGAATAAACAGTTCAGTAGTGATTATTGAGTCATCTCTACAGCCAACACAAGTGTTGTGAGTAATGTCTAAGTCCAATAATTTTCTGGTTTGTACTTTCTTGTTCTTTAGAGATGTCTGTGTTCTCTGAAATCCTGGGAGGCTGCCTTGCAGCTCTACACAGCACATTCTTCTGGGGTAAAAATCCTACAGATGACAAGTAAATGGTCACAGAACCTTCATGAGGCCACTTCTTGAGGTCATTAAGAAGCATTCTAGACCTGGGCACCTGAGGGCTGCTGTCATCTGTAGGTATCTCATTATGGAAGGCAGCAAAATTCACAGCAGGGAGAATTCTGGAGGTTGCTTCCATCAGGGAGCCCTGTTCCATTGTGTCTGTGCCTGCACTGGGAGACAGAGAAAGTGTCCTTAGTGAACCAGAGCAGCACTGGTGTTTCTGGGGAGGAAAAGCTGTAAAGAAAGTAGGATATGGATAGAAACACACGTGCCAAACTGCTGATAGGAGGAAA
Organism: Geospiza fortis; assembly: GCF_000277835.1. NCBI lineage: Eukaryota > Metazoa > Chordata > Aves > Passeriformes > Thraupidae > Geospiza > Geospiza fortis. The sequence continues at coordinate 2,457,455 of NW_005054317.1, forward strand.
CACAGAGCTGTGTGGTTTTCAGCATCCATCCCCTGTCCTGCTCTGTGCCTGGCTGGCCCATGCTCTCCCTTCAGTATGCAGAAGGTGCTCTGTGACACAGACCTTCCTGTGATGCTGCTGCTGATAGAATGTTTCTCCCTCTGGAGGGTTTTCTTATGTAAAAGGGAAGATGTAACCGAATTTCAACCCCAAATACCGACAGCCCTGAAGTCACAGATCTGAGTAGGTTTACAGGTGATGAACTATGAACTTATGGGTGTTGCTCTCCACAGTTTTTCTCCCTCTCTCACTGCATTTCTCCCTGAAATGGCTTTCCTGATGTGTCCAGCATAGAATTCATTTACTGTGATTTTCACATTTTGAAAACTCTTCACTCCCTGCTCTTCTAATGACTTGGCTTCCAGAGAATCCATCAATTATAAAATATTTTAAGGCATTTCTTGAGTGTTTCTGTCAGTATAATATCAGCTGCATGTTAAGTGTACTTTAAACCTGAGGTGAAGGTTTATTTAGTGCAAGATGAATATTAAAACATTCAGGAGAGGATTCTTATATTCTTTCTTTTTGCTGCTGTTGGGCACCTGAATGCAGATACAACAGGTTTCAGTAGATCTGGGGAGGAATAGATTGAGTTAGGGTTGGTTAAGATTTTCTGTGAGTTTTCTCAAATGTGAAAGCCACTCTGCAAACAAATGTTTATCCTCTAGATTCCTGAGCACTGGCAAAAACAGGACTGAAAGGCACCACTTTAACCCATAGCATTTGTTCAGCACCTGCTCACAGATGTGTCTGAATATTAAGGAGAAATTCATACGGTGCTCAACAGCATAAAAAGTGTCAGGATGTGTGTGAACAAGCAGGAGGAAATATCGATGTGAGCGTGTAGGAGGGGAAAGACTATTACAAGGGCAATCCAATTAATGCAAATGATGCATGCAGATGTCTGGGGCTTTTTAGTGCTGCACTCCATAAGAGCTGTGCATGAGGGGTGAGGGAGGGGAGTGCTGCCTTCCCTTGCGTGGCAGGGCTGTTTTCAAACCTGGCATCCCACTCCTGCCAGGAGATGGAGAGGGAACACCTTCCCTCACCTGCTGGTGGAGCTGCCAAAGAGGAATGTGAGTAAAACAGCTCCTAAACCCAGGGCTGCTTTCAGGAGGCATCTTAATCTCAGCTTCTGCAAACAGCAGTGTGTTCTGTTGACTCCTGGCACTTCAGGGCACCACTGTCACTGCTTCAAAAGTCAAGCAAGGTAATTGAAAGACAGCCCCAGGTTTTTGGGGCTGTATGCTCAGGGCCAGCGTGTTTGATTTCCTTTGGTATTGGCTTAACAGAGCTGTTCACCTAAAGGAAGCAGGATTTGAGGTGGAAAATAGACACTCTTGCAGCTACATATTGATCCTTGGAGCTGGATCTTGTCTGTCCTTATGATGTACCTTCTGGAAAAAAGGCTTCTTCTCTTATCTCAGCATCTGATGTCTGGTGAATTGTGACTTTGCTTAAGGACAAGGCCTGGCAACTTGGTTTCTTAGATGAGATACGTGGCAAACACAAATATGTGGCCTGAGCAGCTCAAAATTTTTGCTTTTTATTGCTTCCTTTATAAAATCTCATTCTCAAGAGGCCAAGCAGACTCTGACCTTGCTCTTCTGAAGTGAATAGAAACTCTGCTGTTGATTCTAGTGAATGCAGGACCACCACAGTGGGCACTGTAGGAAACCAATGGAAATTTTCTCCTGTTTACTCCAAAGAGTTTTGATTCAGGCAGTAGCACTAAAAAACAGGTAATGAAGTAAATATTAAATTTAATAAATAAATAAATTAACAACCTCTCTTAAATAACAATCACATTTTAGAAAATCTTTTCTGTCAGAACTTGTGCCACCTTTTCTCCAAGCATTGTCATGGCAGGTATTTTGAGGAACAATACTTTGGGATGAAGTGACAAATTTGCTTTCTCTTTTGTGTGTTTTCCATACTGACTTACAGAGAAGCTGTTGTTCTCCTGACTAGTAGCTGTTTTCATTTTTTCCATGTTTATTATTAGGTACTTGCATGAAAAGTCAGAGTCTGCCAATAAACTTATTACAGTAGCTCTGTAAGATACTTTTATGTTGTCTTCAGCATTTTGCCAACTTGCTGTAAAATACCTTATACATTTTTCTACTGTAGCACATTTTGCTTAAAAGTAGTGTAGCTTTGTCCTCAGGGAAAGAAAAAGGAAAAAACTCAAAAAGCTCTGTGTAGATATAATTTTTTTTAAAAGTTGAGTGCTCAAGTAGAACACCACATTTCCACTCCAAGATTGAATATGCATAGTTTCTTGTCCATTGAGGTGGTTATGAATACAAATTTGGCAACAAAATTCAGGCAGCCAAGTGTTTTCACAAGTATTTCAGCTGTGCTTGAAATACTTGTGAAACCAAAACATACACAGCAAGGAACACTGCCAAGCCAACTTTTAAAAAAGTTATATGTATGTATTTAATACTTTTTTTTTAAGAACCCCCATAGAAGCCTAAATTGCATTGCTAACTCTTTTTGAAAGTTAAGATCTCACACTAATCAAGTCATAACATTTTCTGCACAAAAATTACAGTGATCTTTATCCTGCAGGAAAATTTCATTTGTAAAGGTGTGCCTAAAGTTAGTTAGCAGCAGCAGATACTGTAAAAAATTAACCCAACCCAAAATATCCAAACAAAAACCTCCAAACAGGGCAAACATGGAGTGAGGAGGTGGAAGCAGGATAACTCTGAGGTCTGGCACTTGGAGGATTTTCTGTTTATGGAGAGTTCTCTGCCTTCCCCCTGCATTTCTTTATTCTCTGTGCCTTTGATATCAGCCACAGCTACACCAATATCTGGGGCTGTCTCTCTTCTCATGCTTTGTGCTGCTTTGATGGTGACTATTTTTGTTATTCTCAGTGTTGTCTCTCTGTGTCTCTCTTATGAAATAACTCACCCTGCTCTGTAGTGCTGTTAATTTACAAGGTGCTTTACAAACACAGATAAGAGCCATCCAAGGCTCTACTCTAAATAAGACAAGACAAATGCAAGATGAAGCACTTGAAGGCTGCTCAGGAAAGTGAGGATATGGAAATAACTTTATGCAAGGAGCTGAGGGGTTTGTGGAGTTTCTGAGAGGAGGTTTAGGCAGGATGGAGAGGAAGTTTGGCAGTGGAGGAAAATGATCAGCTGCAAGGAGCAGTGAGGTGAGATGTGAAGGTAGGAGCAAGGAAGAGAAAGGGAGGGGAAAAATCAGCTTGGAGAAATAGGGGACAGTGACTCATGGGAAAAGCAGGAGGACACAATATTTATCAGAGGTTTGTTCAGAATGGTCTGGGAGGGAACTGAAGAAATCCATACAGTTTGGGTATGTTTTTTGTTGTTTTTTTTTTTTTTTTGGACAAAACTTGTCTATCTCTGACAGCTTTACAGCCTATCTTGTTCTCAGCCTGTCTGTGATGACAAGCATAGCAAGCAGTGCTTACATGTGGATGTGTCAAAAAGTTTCCCTGCTGTTTAAGATGTCTCTCTTGTATTAAATATTATCCTATCCACTGTGTCCATTTATGAAGGGAAAGATCTAAATATAAAACCTGATGGATGTCAGGAAGGCAAAGGAAGATGGGTGTGCTCTGCCTTTTTGCCTTCATCATTTAACTGATTACTCCGACTTGCTCTGATTTTCTAAGGGTGAGGGAAGATAGATTGGAAAACTGACTTACAAAAACTAATTTCATAAGAATAGTGTATAAACTCAGGGAATGAGCCAGATCCTGTTGGAACCCTGGCTGCTGAGAATTTTAGGCTTTCTGTGCTGACAGACACTGACCCCCAAGAGAACACTGCATTTGACCTGAGGCCATGGAGAAAGCTTCCAAAAAGCTTCACCTTGTATTAATATGAAGTCCTCCTCATCATTCCTCCCTGCCACAAGAGTCGTCCTGTTTCCATAGCTTCTCGCAGGCACTGATGTGTTTTTTCTCTCCATGCCTTACCTCTGGGACTGTTAGGCCAGCACCAGGTGAAGCAGGGGACGTGTGAGGTGGTGGCCGTGCACCGGTGCTGCAACAAGAACCGGATCGAGGAGCGCTCCCAGACCGTGAAGTGCTCCTGCTTCCCAGGCCAGGTGGCCGGCACCACGCGGGCCCAGCCCTCCTGCGTGGAAGGTGAGTGTTGCCTTGTGATTTCAGGCTTTACCTCAGAACCTGGGGTCCATCCCCTGAAGATTCCCTGCCAGGTGTGTCAATCACCTCTCCCTTCCCCTCTCTGACCCCTGCCCAGCGCTGTCTGTCAGTCCTGACATTCCAGAAGGGCATCGAGTGATTGGCAGATTCAAAGGATGCCCTCTACCCCTGAGGGACACTGGGCCATCCAGGTGTCCTTTGTCCCTTGAGACCTCCCCTCCTGTCCCTGCTTGGTGGCTCCCTACCCCTTCCCTGCCCCTCTCCAGGGTTAAAAGGAACAACAACCACGGGGTCAGGGAGTTCTGTTGGAGCTGGTGCTGGATTCAGAGGCCTGAGGGCCAGAATAAAGCTCTGGATCCAAACCCTCCATCAGAACTGACTCCTTTCCTTCACCATCGCCTTAAAGGTGAGGGAACGAGGTAAAACCTTCTCTGGCAGAGGTAAAACCTGAGGAGCAGACCCTGTTATGGGGGAAGCTCCATCCTGCAGCCACCAGAGCTTCTGCAGGCCTGGACTTTTCCTCACGTGCCCAGCTGCAGCACCCAGCCAGCCAAAAGTGTCTGTGGGGTGAAACACCACACACCCAGCCAGCCAAAAGTGTCTGTGGGGTGAAACACCACACACCCAGGCAGCCAAAAGTGTCTGTGGGGTGAAACCCCACAGTGCTGCTGTTTGGTTCAGCACCAAGGGCCTCACAAGTTCAGGCAGGTCCTGTCCAGCTATATTGGTAAATATTCCAATAGTGAGAGCCTCTGCTCACTCCTGCCTCCTTAAGATTGCTTGAGTTTATTCCCCTTGATGTCTGACTTCCCACTGCCTCAAAAAAGCGTAATCCTTCCTTTTGTTAATTTTAGAGACATCTCTGTGCGTTGATGATAATGAGCCTGTGCATAAATCTTGGTGTAATTAATCCTCTTAATATATGTGCTGGTCCATTTCATGTCTGTGCCAATAAAACTTCTTAATTTTTTCCCCGCAGAAGAATTTTCCTCTAAAACTAGCTTGAAAGCAGCATAAGCCAAGAAATTCAAGCTTATGATATTAACTCTTCCAGATGTCTTAAGGCTTAGTAGCTTGGCTAAAAATTCACTGGATAATAAATGCAACCCTAAGACTGGGAATGCAGATGGTGCTGGGACATCTGACATGGAGAACTTTTCTCTAGATCAATATTTCATCATTTAATGTACCTATTTTTTTAGGGGTTGCTGCTCTTGTCAAGTTAGTAAATCTACTCCAAGACAGACTTTTTATTAATCTTAAAGTTACCAAAATCCCTAATTTCACTAATTCATAAGCAAGATCCTGTTTTTGTCCTTTTGCACATAAAATTGCAACCAGTTCACTTAAACATAAAACAAAAAGCTTCTAAGTCCAATTCTAATCTAATATTCAGAAATATTCAGACATAGAACTCTGTTCTATGTGAATGTAAATATGTTCTATGTAAATCTGTGTTCTATGTAAACATGAATCTGTTTTTTGATTTTTTTTAACCTATTATGAAGCTGTCAAAACAGATATTTTTAAAACGTAGATTTAAAAAAAATTTTTAGATTCCTAGTGTTTTTATGCTTTTTAATTCAGCTATACAGTTAAGTTTAACTGCATTTTCTTAGGGAGGTTTTTTGTTACATCAGGAGTGTCTTCTGCATTTTTAGGTGACACATCAAATAGCAGAAACACTTTTACATATAACAGATAACAGAAGTCAGGCATTATTTTAAACTCACTTAAAGACTGCAAAGGTGACACTGTTATTCTATGGCAGAAATATATAAATACTACAGTAGCTTGATTCAGCCAACAGTTGCTGAAGGATTTTAACAGCTGATTTTTTTATTCAAGTATAGTTGCAATTAAGTGCAACAAAATATTATCAATGTAAGATTTTGACTTTTCAAGTAGAAGCCTTTGATTCCCCCTCACTCCTTAGGGTACTGCTTTAGCAGGCTTTGCTTATTTTTGCCAGCATCTGGGACTAGAGTGAGTTGCTGCAACACAGAAGCTGAAACTCCCTTTCCTCAGCCTCAGGATCTGATGTGTTTTCTCCCACTTGTACATACCCTTCAGTAGACTCCTACACTGTGAAAGCAAGAAACTGTTTGAGTCTTCAATTTGCATACTACAGACTGATACAGACATTTAGGATCTTTGTCCTGAGTGCAGGCTTGTTTAATTTGCCCTGAGTTTAAAGGGAAGCATAAGAAAGGCATATTTTTTTAAATTGATAAATTTGATAAATTTTGTAAAGCAATTGGCTTGTAGCTGGTTTTTTTTTATTTTCATTGAACTACAGACCCTATCCAGTAGTGGTGATGAGGGGCAGCAATTCTCTCTGCTGTGGTTGGTCCCTGGTGTTCCCAGCTCGAATCACCCAGCCCTGCTTGCCCCAGCAGACCTGTGACTTGCCATTCCTCATTCCCTCTGCTCCAGGAAGGATCTTGGCACCTCCTTCCATCCCACACCCCCTTGTTTTGTGTTTTTCTCTGTGCCCCAAGCCCTCTTGGGTGCTGCCATCTTCTCTGGGTGTTTTTCACTCCACCTTTACTGCCCTTATCAGAAATGATGTCTCAGTTCCCTGGAAGCACAGTCAGGTTTTGCCCATTTTTTTTCCCACATCCAGGCAGCATCAATGCAAATGATCTGAGACCCAGATGAAAGTTCATACATTTATTTGGTAATGTTATAAGTCTGAAAGATTAGTTTATAAAAGCCAAAGCAGTGTTCCAGAAGTGTGCTTTTTCATAACATTTTTCAGTAAAAGTGCAAAACAAAAGTAATTGAATGAACATTTCAGCAATATCCTGATGTCAGCTTGCCTGCTTGACACCCCAATTTAAAGGTTGCAGAAGAACAAATATGTCTTGAAATTAAAAGGGAAAAAAAGTGCTTTACAAGAAGTAGACTCCATTATTTTTGTTCATCCCATCTGAATGTGTTATCTTTTAAGGCATGTGATTCAATAGTTTGTGCACAAGTAGCATAATGCAGACTAGCATGAATCCACATCTTAAGCCATATTTTATTTTGAAATCTAATATAGATTATGTAGGATTGTGTACTGATATATTTCATAACAATTTCCTGGGATTTGATGAGTGCCATGAACAATGCAAAATTGAAAAATGCATGCAGGTGTTTGTGCTGTTGTTAACAGCAGGTTTATAAGGTCATGACTACATTTCTAAAAATAATAGGCATGGTCTTAATAGAAATTGACTTAAGGGTAGAGAATTAATAAATTTGCCTAGTTAAGGTGTACAACTGTAGCCTTCCAAAACATATTGCAGAAGTGGCAGTGTGACTGCAAATGGATTTTTAGTCAATATTCTAGTGCTTGCCAGAGGTTTCCCCATTCTTACCTGCAGTATTTGCTGACACACCTCTGGGGTTTACATCTCTGTGCAATTCTATTTTCTCACCCAGTGAAGGAAGAAACTGGCATTTCTCTGTCCAGTCTCCCAAATGCATTTATGGATTAAACAAGAAACCTCAGCTTCATGCCCCCTTATAGCAGGTACCTGACTGAAGCATGCAAATGAAGGAGAAAAGTCATTTTTGCAGTCTGTGGAGATGGAAAGGCACTTCCAGAGGTCAATTCAAATGTTGGAATCAGTCTCTGGTGGTGCCTGCCTCTTTCTCATTTGGATATGGCATTTACTCTTCTGAGAACTGGTGAAGTGTTTATTCACTTTTTTACCTGAAACACACTCCATGTAATTCACTGTTAAACCAGTGATTGATGATTTTACCTTTTGAAATCAACTAACTGAACATGGCACAGACAACCTCCCTGCAAAAAAACCCAACAGTGATAAAAAAGAGATTGTTTATCTTTCCTGCTTCTTTTTTTTTAGCTTCCATTGTTCTGCAGAAGTGGTGGTGTCACATGAACCCCTGTTTGGATGGAGAGGACTGTAAAGTACTACCAGACTATTCAGGTTGGTCTTGCAGCAGTGGAAATAAAGTCAAAACCACAAAGGCAAGTACAGAGATCACTCATATTTAAAGGTGCCATTCTGCTGATTACTCTTATTGCATTGTGTCTGTGGGTGTGAGCACCAGTCTTGGCCTTCTCAGAGTTTTGGAAAGCTGTGATTAATTAGTTGCTCTCAGAGAGGAAATATGAGGTCAGAACTGCCCCTTCACTCCTGCAGTCACACTGGAAATGGTCCTGATTCAGTCCGCAGTGACCCAAAGAAACTGTTTCATTGTGCTCAGTGCTAGAGGGATAATCGTGTTCCAGAACCAATTCTTGAATTTGCAGGCTGAGTGCAGGGATCCAAGATCTTTACCACTGTCACATAAACTTAGATTCCTTTGCTGGGAAGCCTTTTACCTTTTGAAAGTACCAGTCTGGCTTGGGAGTTGCTGAGAACCTGCACTGATGACATTGTGCCATACTGAGCACCACTGGAAATCAGGCTGGTTCAGAATATTTCTAATTGCAGACCACCCTGTAGCTGGCCTGATTTGTTTTTGTTTTTTTTTTTAAACCAACCCTTTGCTATGTCATCTTATTTCTTAATTAATGGAGAGAAAATATCATGTCCTCTGTCTGCTTGGCAATTTAAAATGAGTTCAGTGCATTGAAGTTCAACAAGTCACAGCAAACTGCATGTCTAAATACATCATAAACCAGGAGTCTTTAGCAGGCAATAGCAAGAAGAGACATATGCTCAGCTTTTCCCTTTACAGCCTCTTCTAGCTGGGAAAGAATGTTCTTCATTAGGTTAGTCTGAGTTAATAAGCAACACTGTCACCAAATGTTGTTTAGTGAAGGCTGCTCTGAGGAGTGAAAACTGCACTAATTTGTGGATGGATGAGAGTAAATTGGATGTTTTGGGCAGCTGTGGGGTGGCACAAAGGAGTGGCATCCCTGCTTGTGTCAGAGGGGTTGGAACTAGAAGACCTTCAAGAACCTTTTCAACCCAAACCTTTCCATGAATCTATGTCCAGTGATATTTATCCAGTGCCAAAGATGTAGTCTGTAGCATGCCTGGGTCCTGCTGATCTCCTGTGGTGGACACTACACCTGGAATTTGGCCTGCAAACTCTGGAATCAATGTGGATAACTGGGACTTAGTTACTGCAAGATAAAAATCACCCTCAGCCTTTCAGTTTTTTCCCAGAGCTGGTTTTTAACTACTCCTTAGTGAACAGGAGTTCTAGATATTGTACAAGGCAACTTCATCTCTGGATACACCAGAAGAGAGCTGACAGTTTATACCAAAAGGACTTTATTGGAGAAGAGTGAGTCAGGTTAATTATCCTTTGAGTGAGGGTTAATTATCCTTGATGCCTTGGACAGATACTCGAGGGATGGGGGGCAGAACAAAGACTTTTATGTTGTCACTGATGTCTGAGGTGTCAGATCCTCATCCATGCAGCTGCCTCTTCCTTCCTCTGGACAGCTGTAAGGAAACTAGAATGGAAAGACAATCTCCCTTGTCACAGGGAAAAGGGAAGATGGTGTAACATATTTTTATTTTGAAATGAACCAAAGATTTGTCTCAGATTAATAAACAAAATATTTCTTAGGTATGTTAGTAAAATTTTACACAAAGAGGGCTATTTGAACAGTCAGACCCCAGACTGTTGAGCCACCTGTGAGCCTCAGCAATGGGATGCTCAAATCAGACACTGCAAAACCCTTTGGGACAATTATAGAAAGTGTATGCATCCATGAGTTTTTTCTAGTTTAATAGCTGCCTTATGTCTAAAACACAATAGTTGAGATCCATTCCATACTAATTCTTTTTCTATGTTATGCACCAGAGATGATCTCATTACCATTTAAATTTGTAATCAATTTTTAAAGCTTTTTAAGACCCTGGGATCAGTGCTACGTGGGACAGTGGCTTCCACAGGTTAATTATGCACTGAAAGAGGAAATGTCATTTAATCAGCTTTAAGTCCTCTATCTTTTCATTCCATGAAAATAAGCAAAAATTGTGTAACTAAAATATTTGAAGCAGAGGAGACTGCTGACACGACTCAGTATTTAGATGAACAGTTAGTGTCTGAGTGGGACAGTTAAAATGTGCAAAGCTGAGGAATTTGCATCTTCCATCAGTTCCCTCAGGGTGAGAAATAAAAACTTCTCTGTGCTGAGTGTCTGTTTAGTTTTGTGACACATGTAGACACTGCAGAGCAGAGCTGACAAAGCTTTCCTCCTTCCAGCTGCCTGTTCTCATCCATTTCCAGGACAGGAAATCCAGCAGGACCCTCCTCACTGTGCAGCCAGAGCTGTGTCCTGTGTATGCATCAAGGTTGGAACACATCCCTGCAGCCCCTCCAGGGTCCTGAGGGAGTTCTGCTGGCTGGGGGAGATTTCTGCTGCAAGAACAATTTATTCCCATGTGCTGCCTGGTCCCTGATTCCCTCCCATAGGATGGACCCCCGGGAATGGGCAGCAGTTTGCATGAACGGCCCTTTGGGATGTAAATCCCACACTTGTGCTGGAGGCATTGGTGCTGGGAATGACATGAAGCAAAGTAAAATAGGAGATGTCCAAGAGATGTTGGTGGCAAATTTAATGGTGAACTGATATTTCTTTATCTGCAAATCCCCTCATGCTATGAAATAACATGTAATTAACATTTCTATAGAGATTCTGCTTTGTGTGGTTTAAAGGTGTGGCTGTGGCAAGTTCATTTATTGTCTGTTCATGTGCACAGTTCTTTGCAGTAACAATGCACCTGATATAATCCTTTTTTTGGTCAACTCTGTGTAAGTAACTCTTTCCTCTCCTTTTATAGGTAACACGGTAGCAAAGGCTAAACCTGAGGGCCACTCCCAGAACTATGGCATGTGGAACTGTTCCTTGGCTGTCACACAGAGACCCTTTTTTGTCATGCTGTTATTGACTTCACCCTTTGAACTTGCAAAGGAGTTGGGAAAAAGGGACAGCACTTCTCCTTTTGACTGTGGCTGCAGCTCCTGAATCTGGATTTTGCTATATTGGTCCATTAAAATCTCACAAGAAAAATCAGGGAGATTTGGTTCTACCTGAAATGCATCTTGGATTCCCAAGGATCTGAGACCTGGCTGAAAATTGTGGAAGAACACACCTGAGCTTCTTGTGGTGCACCAAGGATAAGACTTTCCTAATGACACAAAGATATGTAAAATTGTTTTAAATGAGTTTAGGTCATGAATGTAACTTAGGGGATCATAGAAAGAAAATGCTGATGTTAGAACTGGTACAGATGATCTCTAAGGTCTTTTCAACATCTATGATTCTATGGATTTGTCTGAGGTGTTTCTTGCATACAGTACAACATAAAAATACAAAGCTGATCCCAGTGAATTGATGGGACTGTGTTAGTAAATTATGTCTTAGTGTATTTTCAACTGTAATTTAGTACCTATCAAGGTGGTATGAAGGTGAAAAGATGGAACTTATAGAATTAGTAGCAATTATTGTAGGGCAAACTTTGGTTATAGCTGTGCAATTAGATTTATTTCCTTAGATAGTTCTAGGTAGTTTAACCTTTACATTCATAAGTGATGGCAGGAAAGCATGAGGAAGAGATAAAATTTGAAAGCAGGCATAGTTTTTCTTGTCCTAAAATAAATCCATTCTCTAGGGGAATAGCAAAGTATACATATTCCTTGCCTCTTTGAATCTAGATATGGAAAAGAATTTAGCCATTAGCTAGAAATATTCATTGAGATGCCTCAAAAAAAGGAGAGCAGGCTTGTACTGCATGAGGAAGGTTTACTGGAAGGGGAGTAATTTGTTTGGATTTTCATTGCTTTGGTTGCATCCTAATAGGTAACATACTTAAAATTCATAAGCAAAATTCTAGATAAAAGTGAATCTTCAGTTTCAATTAGTTCTTGTTTAGAATGATTATAATAATTAAATGTCCAGTTACTTGACAGACTGAATTTCCAAGTGGTTACATTTTGAGACACATAATTGTTCCCTATTATTGTAGATGCATTTCATGCTCTTTTTCTTATTTGCCTGTTAGAGATTTTTTGTCATCAGTCTTCATAAATAGAATGGAGGGTAGAGGTGAAGCTGTAGCCAGTCTGCTCCCCCTGACATTGCAGCAGACTGAAGTGCAGTGGTGCAGATGAACTGCTGGTGACCCAGAGACAGAAGTCATTGTTATGCTTTATGTAAATATTGGGGTAACAATGCACATCCAATTTTTATAGAGACTGAAAGGTGGAAAAAAAAAGCTGTCTAGTACTAATGTAAGTCATTGTGCATAAACTCTCCAGTGTAGGGGAAAGATCCCATCAGCAGTGGGAAGCTGTTCAGGGTCATAACTATTAAATTCTGATTTGCTGGAATGAGTGGGAGCATTCAGCCAGTTAATTCCACCAGAGTCAGTGGTGGAAGGATCTGGCCCTGTGGTTTTTTTGGTTTTCTTTTCCTTGGTTTAATGAGCTCTACATTCCCAATATTTTTCCATTGTTTTGATTTTCTGATTAAATTTTAAAATTACCTTTACTATTTCTATTGTTTCTCTGCATATATATTCATGGTGTCATCAGGGAAGATCCTTTTCATTTGCTATTTGTACAGTATTGACCCGTAACTGCAATTTATTTATTTTGGTAAGTGTTCTATGGTGATGTTTAGTTAAAACCATTGCTGAGATGTTCTAGGTGGGGAAAAAAAAAGAGTTTTAGAGAAAAGTTGTCTATTTTTGAAGGTAAATACAAGAAAATAAGTTACTTTCCAGTGGTCATATACTGGATTTGTGGTGGAATTGAGAACAAAACCAGAACTTCTGTAATTCAGTCCTACCCTAACGGGGTGCAGTATGTCACATGCCCTGAAATGGCCCCTGGAAGGTGGTTTTGCTGTCACTGAGTAAAGGGGAAAACTATAATGTAAATTTGGTAGCAGGGGATTATGAAATACAGCCCAAATGAATGGCTTGCCTTCCTAGAAGCCCAGCCCATGGCAGAGATTTTATATTCCTAAAGGAGCTTTGTTCCACGGGGTCTTGGGTCGATTTACAGCCTTTTCTGACTCGTTGCACAGATGCTGTGATGTTTGCCTGCCTCTCTTTTTGGAGCAGTGCTGCTGCTTCCAGTGCTGTTGTCTGGCATCTGACACCAGCTCTGCCCTTCTGCTGAGAGGCAGCAGAATTAAATCTGTGCCAGCTGCTCTGCCAGTGGAAGAGATCCGTGCCTCAGATCCTTGGTGTGCTCTCTCTGGAACAGTCTGTGTCTCACTGCTGCTTCTAGAAGAGCAGTTTTGGTAAGCAGCAATCCTCACCAGCTCTTTGCAGCCTCTGGCTGCTCCCACTGTTGAGCTTCTGGGGGCTAAATCCTGTGGGTCATCACACCCAGGGTTTTGTTTGGACAGACTCTCTCCTGTGCTGGTTCAGAGAATAATCCTCTTGCTCTAAAAGTGGCAATGTCTTTCCATGCAGTTTCAAACACTCACTTCTCAGTGTTATATTAATATCCAAGCTGAGCTGATTCATATTCTGATTATACCTTTATTTTATTTCTTAACTGTGTTCTTTTTGTCCCTCATCAGGATGACCCTGCTTTCATGCCTTTCCTTTCATCCAGGTGACATTTGAGTAGGCATAAAATAGCTGTGGCTTCTTCATGGCCTTTTTTCTCCCCTCTATCTGTCTTTGTAGCCCTCCTTGCAGTTTTGGTGGATATTTTTGAACACAGATTGCCAGAATTATGTGCTTTATTTGGCATCTGCCATTGGTGGTTTTTGGGAGTGTTGAACACTGCCAGGACTGACTGGTGAGCAGCTTCATCTCCATCCTGTCTCACTTTGAGCAGAAAGTGCCACTGCTCACTCCTCAGCCATTCCTTACCATCATCCTTGTCTTCTCCAGCTAGATAAGGAAATATCTGTGGTATCAAAATAAATGCTTGAATATATAGATTAAACTAGATCGGTGGCATTTTATTTATCTAGAAATTAAATTATCATAATATAACTCCCTTCAAGGTTTCCCTTGCATCCTACAACTCTGTTAAATTCAGGATAGATTTTTTCCTTTTTCCATTTACCTCTAAGTCTTATCTTCAAGGATTTTTGTTCAAATCTGGATCTAAAAAGAGTGATAAATTTTTACACTTGCTGTAAATTTTCTCAAGGGTTAGTTTATAACAAAACTCCAACAATAGAAAATGGCTTTGAAGACTCACAGTTTGCTGGCAGACTGAAAAGACCCTGAGGTAAGAGAACAGTTAAGACTTCTGTCATAACAATAGATGCTTCTATATCTATTGAGATAGAGATGATCCTGTAACAAATATTTGGGATAAATTAGTACCTCTAAACTGTAGTAATGTCACTTACTGTGCTGCAAAAAGCAGTTCTTTGTCTCTCAGCAATGCATTGGGGTAATAATTCTGGACAAACTCAGAATGGATGTGCTCACCTTGGAATTTGGAGTATATTGGTGATGTTCAGGAGGGTAGTTTTTTGAAGGTTAAGGCTGCAGGGATTCTCACTGCCTGGAAATGAGAATCCTACACCTGCAAATATGAAGCATGTACTCTTTTTCACTTCAGTTACCTTAGAGTTTCAGAATCTCATTTTCAAGAGCAGGATTAACTAAACAATGATAAACCTTGGAGCCTTTTTTCTAGATGATGACTTTGCCTTGATGAATAAGCAGTATATCTCCAAATAATTTCCTTTATGTTTTTTGCTGTTAAAGTTACGTAAAAAGACAAACAAAAAAAGTGCCTGGGCAGAGTTAACAGCTTGTATTTTAGAGTCTAGAACTCTGCTATGTGAATATGTCTCAGTTACTGGATTTTTCTAATTTGTATGAAATTTCACAAACGGGGGTTAAAATAACAGCATGTACCAACCTTCAGGAGACCTTTTGCATTTTATAAAGTACCACAGCTTTATTATGGTTGTGAAGACAAAGTCACCCACCAGGAGAAATTGAGTAAAAACACTTCAGGGGCCATTCTGCTGTGCTCTGTGTGTATGAGTGTGACATTCCCATTAATACCCAGAAATTACATGCACTCAAAGGAAGAGCAGTTTTGGTAGCATGTTTTATTGGTAGCATATTGTTATTACAATCATTTATACAAAATGATAGTCAGTGACATGCTGCCAGAAAAATTACTACAGCCTGCTCTGAATGTGGAGGCTCAAGCCTTTGAAAAGCCAAAGTTGCATTTTACCAGCCCAAGATGGGTCCTGGAAATGAATATATATTTCTGGTCCTTTGAGAAGTAATGACTTGTAAAAGGTGCAGATGTGAGGGAGACTTAAGTGGAAAATCAGCTCTGTTTTCACTCTCCTGTGCCATTCCGTAACAGCTTGCAACTTCAGTCTTTGTACACTTTTCTGTGACTGAAGCTCAGAGATTTATAAATCTCTTCTAGCCAGTGTTGGTTTTCCATTTTGGATGGTATCTAAGAGCATGGTCAGATCACAAGTGGTTAAGCAGTGATCTTACCAGGACACTGGGCTTCAGCTGAAATGCTGGTACATTTCCTTTTGGTTATAAAGCAAGGTGAGGTACCTCAGGCTGCTGTGAAGGTTGCAGATTTAAAGCTCTCTTAACTCTCTGTTGTCTGTCTCAGCCATAGTCTGCATTGTATCTGCCTCATTGAAGGTATTTAGGGACACTGGATAATCCAACACTAGCAGTGCCTTCTTAATTTTGGGATATACTTTTTTGTCTTTGTGAATGAAATTTTGCAGAACTGACCCCACTTACATGCTTGCTGTTTATGCACTGAAGTCCTCCAGCAGAGAAATAGGAACACAAATGTTTTGTTTGCTCACTGGAGCTGAGCTTCACTTGATCACAATCTATGCTGCCATGAGGTTGCATGGGTTGGTCCAGGAATTTACACAAAATTGTATAAATTGTAGTAGTTCAGCATCCCTTCTGCTCTTTAGTGTTCTGCCTGGGTGAAGTTTTGGGGATCCCATTGATGGCTCTTGGCTACAGAATCCTGATTTGTGCTCTTTGCAGTTCAAGGCTATGGGTGGATGTACTTTTTTTCCTATTTTTAAAAAAACTTTGAACCACCAGAGAGGTTTTTCACAGAAATGCCTTCCAGTCAGGAAACTTCTTACTGGGTCTTCTGAGTAGAGGGAGTGGCTGGCTCAGACATGAAAAGAAATCTGTGAGGGGCAAAGTTCATCCAACCCCACAAATGCTCTCAGTGAGCCAGAAGAGTGGCAGTGTGACATGGGTAAGATAACTTTACCTCAAGACGCTTCATGTTATTGATACAAAGCATTATTCAAGACATTTCAAGGGCTCTTAACCTGTGCCCTTCATGTGGCTGAGGCCTTAGAGAGCCACAATAAATTGCAAAATAATTTTCATGCAACTTAAAGGAACATCTACGAGGCCATCCATGAGCCATCGTGAGAAGGAGATGAACATTACAGCAGTGGAAAAAGAGCCTAAAAGGCAACACAAAATTAGGTACAGAGTCTATTTATGTGCTGTACAGTACTTTGCAGATCCACCCAAGCTTGTGCACTGGGTGATTTTCCAGTTTACAGAATCACGATGATTTTTTCTTTACCACGTTTTTCGACAAATATTCCCACTGCTTAAAATTCACCAGAACAAGTGATTTGCAAGCAAAATTGTCAGCTGTTTGCTTATTCTTTAAATTAAGTAGCTCACAAAGTAATCTACTACAGTGGTAAAATCAATGTAAAATGCATTACTCTAACTCCCAACAAAATAAAATCGGTGCTTTGTAAAACAGCCCTGCTATGCACAGGACTAAACTCTGCTGTCACTGGGATTCCTGTGGAACTCCTGGAGCTGATGAGTTCACACGGGTGCAGATGAATGCACAATGATGTTCTCTCTCTGCCTTTTGAAGATGTGCCTGCAGTCAGCAGGAGGCATTAGCAAATCCGTGAGGAATAGTGCAGGAAGAGCAGAGGAATGTACTGCTGCTTTCAACAACTTTTACAGGGCCCTTGGAAAGTCATGGGAAAGCTGCTTCCTCCTGCAGTAGCCCATGGCTTTCAGAGCCTGAGGATTAGGTGCTGCCCCTGCAGGGAGCACAAGTGCCTGCCCGTGGTTAGCAGTGAGCTCAGGGCTTCTTGCCTCTGCATAATGTGCATTTTTTACACAGGAATGGTGCAAGATGTAATGTGGCTGTGCTGAGTGTCTAAATATGTATTCCAGGCCTTGTAAAGAAGAGGCCACGGGGGTACTCCCACCTTCAGATGGATCAGGGTGTGTGTGAAAGGATTGAGCTCTGCCCCCACATGGTGCTGTGTCCAGAGACGTTCTCTCTGTTCATGTGCTAAGAATCCAATCCTCTGACAGAAGGAAAACACAAACAATTGCGGAGGGGATGTGAATTCCTGCAGCAAGGGCTGGAAAGAATGTTTTTTGTCACTTAAAGCAAAGCAGACAAGGTAGCACATCCCACAGGACACTAATGAGCCACCTGATAACACCAAGTGCACACCTGACCCCTTGACACGGGAAGCGAGGATGACAGATGTACTGTCAAAATACAAATCTATCAACTTCATCATGTAAATCTACCCACAGATGCTTTACAGTAGAGATCTGAGGGCAAACAAACATTTTAACTTACAGAGTAACCTTGTAAACAGGAACTTTTTACAAAAGACTCCAGTTAATAATTTATGAATTGTAACAGTGTCATGAGAAAAGGATACTGAGCATTGATTTTTGGCATTGAATGACAACAAAGCCAATTCCCCAGTTTCCACAATAATGATGCACTCACTCTTCTAGTGTTGGGGTGTATTGATATTCATATTGCATTTGCATAAAATCCTCTCATCTTTTATATTATTCATTTGGTGCTTTCCATCTCTTTCCCAAATGTGTTGAGTTGTTCCCTTAAACACACAGACTTCTATTCTGCAGATTTCTGTTCAGAGTCACTTTAGGATGCTGAGTTTTGCTCTTTAATTAGGTCTGTAAAGAATTTGGTGCTTAGATCAGGAATTAATTTTGTTTTCTTGTTTATAAGTAATTTATTGTGACCTCTTGAAATGATAGCATTCGCCCTGTGTGAAGACAGTTAATTTTCCAAGATGTGACAAGCACAGTTTTTAATTAGATTAGGGTAATCATGTCAAAAAAGGAACTTTCTTTTATGAAGCACAGGGATATTTGCATTCTTTTAGCAAAACCTTTTTTTCACATGAATGAAAATTAAGCCTAGCAACGAACAGATCTGGAGTGTTGGAGCTCATGCAAGGAGAAATTTTTTGAGCTGTTTACATTACCTTTCAGGCCTCTTCTTACAGAGCTGCATTTGTGGTACATGTTTATTTATGATTAATGTATCAATATTTTAGTTTCTATTTTAAAGAGGCTTTATCCAAATATCTGTAAGCATTTTTGCAGGGAAACCTTTAAAATATGGATTGGGTATAGCTCTAAATGTTGTGTCTTTTCCCCCTTGTACCCTTGAGCAGTGATGGCACAGATCCAATCCCCTTTGGATGTTCTCTTTCTGGGGAGAGACCCTGATGGATGGGGAAGGCTGGCTGGGCTATGGGGGAAGGTTTTTCTGTGTTGTTTTGACATGAATTCGTGAATGGAATCTTGGTTTATCCATTGGAGTTCTGGATTCACAGCACGCAAAAGGTGTGGGGTTTTCAACACGATCCAAAGCCCCCATAAGCACCTTTGAAGATAATTTAGTTTATAGCTCTGATAAGGTTATTTGAGTCTGCCAAATCAAATCAGATTTTGCTGCTCCTTTAGAGAGAGGTACTTCTGTAGATCTGTGGTTTAATGGGCTGATGGCACTTTCAGAGATGCTACAGTTTTCTGAATTGCTGCAGGTGCACTGATGGGTGAGACCCTATAGGCCTATTCTGAGCCATTAATGCTCACCACATCAGGAATATTTCAGCAGAGTTATGTTCCTGGATCATTGATCTGCTGATCCATAGGTGTTCTGTCAGACAAGCTGAAAGAAGCAGGAA